>NW_012267255.1:1080566-1403729 GCF_000151885.1 Dipodomys ordii | reverse complement strand
GGGGGGGTGGGGGGGAAAACTGGGAAGGGATATGAAGGGTAAACAAAGGAGGAGGCTGCAATGCTTGATAAGAAATGTACGCATTATCCTGCCCATGTAATTGTAACCCCTCTGTACAGTGAGTTCACAAAAAAAATAAAATATAAAAAAATTAAAAAAATTAAAAAGAACTGTACATAGTGGCTTGATATTTTAGGCATAAGCTAAAACTTGCACAGATATTGTGCAAACAGCTAGAAAGCTAATGACTAAAATTATTTTATAAAATGTTAAGTATCATGTCACCAGATAAAAGCAAATCAAAACTACAGCGACGGGTCACTTTATATACACCATAATAGCTAAAATTTAGTCTGTTAACAGTAAATGTTGGCAAGCATGAGAAAAAATTACAATGTTTACATAATGCCACAAAAAAATGTTAAGCTATTTTGAAAAAAAAACTGACAATGGCTGGTAAAATGAATCACTCACTTACTATTTGGCCTGTCAATTTTACTAGTAGATGTTTTGTCCCAAAGAAATGAAACGTCTAAATGGAAGAAAAATAAATAAAAAAAACAAAAGCTTTTTGCTGGGCTTAATAACTCAATCTGTAATCTCAGCTACTTGATAGATTAGTTTAACAGTAACACTCGCAAAAAGTGTGTAAAATTGTATCTCAGAGAACAAGCTGGGTATAGTAATGCACATTTGTCATCTTAGCTATGCTAGTGGTGGTGGAAAAAGTATGTAATGAAGCGAGGCTACTCTGTGCAAAGATAACAAAAGCAAGAAAAGATTGGAAACTGCAACACAAATAGTGGAGAGGGCCTTGAATTCAAAATCCCAGTACCACAGAACATAGATCTTTATTTATCCTGGCTTTATTCATAATAACACTAAGTTGAAAAATTCGAATATTTTTATCCTCTAGGAGATGTGCAAGAAAATGGTGGACTTAAGAAGAAAAATAAAACTGACAAAGTAGAATTATAGAAATAAAGACAGTTGTCAATATGGGGAAGTGTGATTTATACATTATGTTTCTTGTTCCATGACTGTAGATTTGTCAAATCTCATTTTATTGTTCTGTAAGCATGTTTATATTTCACCACAAGTAAATTTGATATAAAACTGTTTACCTTAATGAAATACATATATGGAAAAGCAACAGACACTGGAGCCATCATTCATTGTTGGATGGTGAGACCAGAGGGAGGGGGAAAAGGGAGAGAGAAAGAGAGAGGGAGTATGAAGGAGAGAGAGGGAGAGGGAAGGGCAGTAGGAAAGAGAGAGGGAGAGAGAGAGATTATACAACATATGACTATTTGCTCCTAATGTTTTCAGTAAACTTTTTTTTTTGTCTGTTGTGGGACTTGAACTCTGGGAATTGTCCCTTAGCTCTTCAGCTCAAGGCTAGCACTCTATCACTTGAGCCACAGCAACACTTCCATTTTTCTGAGTGGTTTATTGGAGATAAGAGTCTCAAGGACTGTCCTGCCTGGGCTGTCTTTGAACTGCAAGCCTCAGATCTCAGTCTCCTGAGTAGCTAGAATTCTAGGATTACAGGTGTGAGCCACCGGTGCCCAGTTAACATGTTTTTGATTGAAGGGAGAAGCACAAAGAGGCCCAGGGACAGCTCCAGGCCCTGAGTTCAAGTCCTAGGACTGGCACAGAGAGGGGAGGAAAGAGTGAGAGGGAGGGAGGGAGGGGAGAAGGAGAGGGAGAGGGAAAAGGAGAGGATGAGAGAGAGAAATAGAGAGGGGGAGAGGGGGAGGGGGCCAGGAGGAGAGGGACAGAGGTAAAGGCCCAGAGGGAGATGCAGAGAGGAGGAGAGGGAGAGGGAAAGAGGGAGAGGGAAAGAGGGAGAGCGAAAGAGGAAGAGAGAGGGAGAGAGGGATTGGGAGAAGGAGAGAGAGAAAGATTATATAATATATGACCATTTACTCCTAATGTTCTCAGTAAACATGTTTTTGATTGAAGTGAGAATCAGGACTGGGCTTGAACCCATGACCGTAAGCTGGTTAGGCAGGTCTCGGCTGCTGAATCACATCTTCAGCTTATTAATAATTTTTTTGGCAGAATAATAGTTTCACTTCATCCAAACAATAATACAATTTGTTTACCTATTTGCTAATGGACATTTGGGCTATATTTTCACGACTGTGAGGTGCTCTGCTCTAAACATGTCCTTTCTGAACTGTGTTCAACAATTTTGATATATATCTAGAGTAACTTGTGATTTCAATGCTGATAATATGCAGGTTTTAGTATAGTAGTGTATTATTCAGTGTTAGCTTTAATTTTTTGAGTTTTGGGGTAGTTGTTTGTGGGATTCTGTTTTGTTACCATAGGTATTTTGCGTTTACCAACTTTAGAATCAGTTTGTCAATAATCAAGAAGATATCACTTTGATCAATCTATCATGAAATTAGGAAAGGATTGAAAACAATATTGCTTTTTCTAGTATACAATCATCTTTCCATTAATGCAGTTGTTCTTTAAATGTTCTTTAATATTTCCATATATTTTGCATTTTTCCTAGGTGCATTTTCAAATAATGCATTTTTATTCTATTGTACATTGTGTTTTTCTATTGTATAATAATGTAATTGATTCTTCCATTTAACCCTTTTATGTTGCTAATTTAAATTACTTGTAAAATTTCATCATTTCAACAGAATTATTTATATTCAAAGAATATAAGTAAATATAGTTGTATTTCTTTTCCAGTGTGGCTGTATCTGAAACTGTATAGCTTCTTTTATTTTCTGTTGGTCATAGGGCTTGAACTTGTTGGTCATGGGGCTTGAACTCAGGGCCTACCTCTGCTCCATCCCCTGAGATCAAGACTAACACTCTACCCCTTTGAGCCACAGCTCTACTCCCAGTTTTCTGGTGGTTAAATGAAGATGCCAGTCTCAGGAGCTTTCCTGCCTAGACTGGTGAATTGAGATTCTCAAAAAGAATCTCAGCCTGTTGAGTTGCAATGATTTATAGAAATGAGCCACCAAACCCTAGCTCTACTAGAATAGTGAAGAGGAAGATCTAACATCCTGGCATTTTTCTGATTATAGGGATAACATATTTCATATTAAACTATTGGGTAGGATGCAACCTCTGTGGTTTGCATATGTGCATCATGGTAAGAATGTTACCTCAAATCCAGTTTTCTGGGAGTTTTTGTTATCATTATTGTACTGATAATGGATTTGCCAACTTTGTCTATAGATTTGATTGTGTGTTTATCTGTTTCTTTACGTGGATAACATGGTAACTAATATTGAATATTTTGAATGTTAAACCAATTTTGAATTCTTTGGGTATGAAACATCAATAAGTCATGATATATAAATGATTGCATATTCTTAAATGAAATTTGCTAGAATTTTGCTGAGAATTTGGGTACGTATATTTATAATTAATGTTGAATTATGGATTTTTTTGTAATCCATTTTTCAGCCTATCCTGGTAGTTGTACAGGAGAAGGTTAAGCAAATTTAGTTTGTTAAAAGCCTGCAGATCTCCAAGAAGAAGTGGAATTAAAGCCTGGCACTTAGTCAGGTCCTGAAAAAGAGCAATGACCCACTGGAATATTTTTCTGATAAGACCCATCTTTGAGACAGGCCTCTTGGTACCACTGTGAATAATCTATTCCAATAATGTGATATATAATAAATGCCTACGTTTGCTTGGGGAGGAAATAAGGAGATAAGAGTCTCAGTAGCTGAGACTATAAGAAGACAGTTGTAATTTTGTGCGTGTTTCTCTTGAATATTGCCCTAGGTTCCTTTCCTATTGCCAGTGTTAGCATGTATCTTTTACTATAATGAATGATAGCTTCAAGTATAATAGTTCTAAATCTTGTGAATGGTTAATAGTTCTGAATCCAGTGAATGGTCAAGTGAATTGTTTTAGAGACCACCAACACAGAAGATGGAGTTAGAAAGCATTTTAATTATTGCAATTTATTTAAGGAGTTGGCCTATAAATTGCATTCTTCTCTCCTAAATATTTGATGAAATTTGGTTCTTTAAACAATTTAAGACTGCTGTGTAAAAATCTTTAACTGCTACTTGAAACTTTCTAACAGATGTAAGAAATCATTTATTTTTAGGCTGAATGGATCATGTTATTTATCTAGCACCTAAAACTAAGACACTTGATAAAATGAAAACTTCATCGCTATAAGCATTGACTATTAATAAAACATTTGTATTTTGAAAAAGGCATTTAAGATCTTGCCATTGAACTGTTAAAGTTCAACTATTAGATTGTTTTCAAAGAATTTTCATGTTAATCTCTATTGGAAAAAGTTTAAAATGTACTAAAAATAGACGTATATAACTAACACGCTATTTCATACTATTTCTTTTGCACCCTTCGGTTGTGATGTCTCCACATTTGTGTCTCAGATTTTGTATTTATATCATCTGATTGTTTGTGTTTAACCTGGCCAAAGGCTTATAATTTCCTCTTTTTTTCAATTATCCTGCTTGTAATGTCATTGATTTTCTCTATTGATTTTTTACTCTCATTTTTATTATTTTTGTTGTCCTTTCTTTGGTTTCAGTTTTCTCTTCTTTTTCTACCCATCTAATACTTATAATAGTATTTAGATATTATTGGCCTTTGTCTACATGTACAGCCATGTTATAGAAAAAATTTAAGGAAACCATTATGACTCTAACTGCATGAAAACTCGATTTTTACTTCCTTGATACTTCATACTAACTCTTTAAGGGTAGATACTGGTATTCACACTTTATTAATGCAAAAAAATTGAGGACCTCCAAAATTGATCTAACAAATGTCACCAAAAAAAGAGAATTAATTCTTCTTTGCCATCCAATGCTTTTTTCTATATAATGTTTTATGTGGTATATGGGATGTGCTTCAGATTCCCATTTATTTAAAATACTATGTAAACTAGTAAACATCTTAGACTGTGGCCCTATTGAAATTTCTAAGACTTAAGACATCATATTACTTGTCATTTATATATATATGTATATATAAGCAAAGTTATTAATTTGAAAAGGGAAAATCAATTATATTCTCCGAAATCATTTAAAAATCTTTTGATAAATCTAAGTTAACTTATAAATCCAACAGCTATTTCAACAACTAGGATAGTTACTAGGTTTGATATTTCAAGTCTGATCTTCTTTTAAATGAAAAGGATCAAAAACGAACAAAAAATTACAATCTCTTCCCATTAATATATTTGCATTATAATTACACAAAGATATAGAAACAAATATTTGGAGAAAAAGGAAGATAATCTAATTATCATAAACAGGATAATTAATTTAGAAAATGGACTCTTTCCAAATAGATTTTTTTAAAGATCACTTGTTAGTTTATGGTGCTTACTATTCTGTAACTTGTTGGTTTTTTTTTAAGAGCCAATTTACAACTCAAAATTACCAATATCACAAATGAGTCTCTAAAAGGATTTCCAAAATAAAGACAACATTTGGAACACATCTATTTCAATGATACATTTTAAAGAAATTTGCATCTCTTGACAAATGATGGCTGTTTGTAGGTTGCTTTAAGAAGATGCTCTGAATAACTCACAGTCCTAGGTATCATGGGAGATGGGTGTTGCCATGGTAAGAACACATTTTTGAAATGGATAGCAAACTAATAGGCACATAAAAGCCACATAACATGTTGACAGATAAATTGCCTCTCACGGGGCTGCAAGTAAACATAGTCCTCTTTTGATATATTGTATGAATACTTTCTGGGATTTTGTTTAGCTCAGGAGGTCATATCCACCCTTTTGTAGCCTGAAACTTCTTCTACACTCCTTTGCTACCTTTGTGCATCAACTGACTTATAGTCTTCCTACTTCTAGAAAGAAATACAGTGTACAAACTGGATCCATTACAATGATAAAAGTTACATGAACTCACATTCTAATTTCAAAACCACCTGGAATCCAAAACATTATGGAGTATTAATATTAAATATCATGTAGGAAATGTTTCATAATTGTATTTTAGATTTTCCCACAAAGCAAAAATTGTTGCACAGGTGATTGTGCATGAATACCTTCCATTGTCATGAGGAGAAAAAATTGCTAAATCTATAAGCTGAGAATCACCCTACTCTCATGATTTTCCTTCCTTTTTGCTAGGACCAGGGTTTTAACGCAGGGCCATGTTCTGATCTCAGCCTGCTGAATAGTTACAATTACAGATCTGATCCATTGACACTCAGCTCAGAAGACTTATGTTTGTCTTTTCTATTTGTTTGTTTGTTTATTTGCTTATTTATTTTTTGTTGGAGAGATCTGGTCCTTGAATTTGAACTCTGGCTCTTGCACTCCTTCAACCTGCACCCTACCATTTGACTTATGCCTCCAATCCAGGTATTTGCTGGTTAATTAGGAATGGAGTTTTTCAGACTTTTCTGCTGGCTTTGCATCATGATCTTCTTGAGAAGCTTCTGATGTGTCCAAGACTACAAGCATGAACCACTGGAGTCAGTCTTTTCTCATCTTTTCTCATCTTCCTTACAACCTAGCTAAGTCCCACCAAGCCCAAATTATCAAAATCTTTCATCAACATAGCAGGAAATGCTTTATACTTATTTTTGACTGAACTTGGATATTATAAATTCTCATGGCTTTATTCATCCTTCACCGTGTCTAAAAGGAGAATCCTTCCCAGGCAATTGGCAGGTGATACAACAATTTGCAGAATGGTATTCTGACTCTTTTTTTTCCATTTTGACCATTGTTTTTCCTCACTCTGGTATTACTTTAATCACAATGAAGCATGTGGAGGGGATAGCCATCTGGATTCAGATCCAAGTTATTTTTGGAAGCACATTGACAAATTTTTTAAGTAGACATTGCATTTTACAAAGGATGCTGTTCTGAGATCACTGTGGCTTGAAAATTCAAGACTACTAGAAGCAGGCACAACAGGATATCCATAACTAACAACGCATACTTATCAACAAGGGAGAGCTTAACAGAGTTGCTCCTGACTGAGACAAATAGTGAGCAGAAGTTTTAGAGAGGCTATAAGCAGAGACTGCATACAAAATCTAACTCTGGAAGGTTTGGTGTGGTGCACGTCAGCTTCCTGGGGCAAATCAAGAGTAGTCTGGAACAGTGCTGATGGATGGCTTTCAGCAGCTCTGTTAACTCTTACTGTATTGCTTCCTAGAGTTCACTCACCTTTGTTTCCACACTTCAATTTCAGGTTCATTTGTCATGATGTTCATGTTTTATGATGAAAGTGAACCAGTCTAGAAGGAAGAGATAAATAGTTCCTTGTGGATTCAAAGGTATTTTCAACAGCTCAGAACGAAAGGAAATTATTATACAGATCAAGGTGTTTCATAGACATGTTTTCACAGATTTTAAAGAAAATATAAACAGCTGTTGAGAGAAGTGTGGCACAGTAACAGTTGCTGCCAATCCATTAATAATCAGAACACAAATTTGATCCTGTTCATTATGTGTAACCCACATTCCTCTACAGAGAGAGCTGCCTGATTTAAATGTGTAAAGAATGGATTCAACAGCAAAACAGAACAAATATGGAAAAAGGAAATGGTGGATCAAGTCTGAATTTATTAGGTAATTTTCTTGAAAACCAAGTAATCAATGTTTTCTAGCTATGTACGAAGCTTGTATTGGCTTCCCATCAAAAGACTGCCAGTTAAAATGATGCAACATGCCAAGGATCTTTTTCTCCAATCTTTTTATGTTTCCATTTCTAGTCAAATGTAGCCTTTCTGATCAGGAAAATGCAGTCTCTCTAGTTACTTGATAATCGAGACAGAGAAGGTATATTTTTTATGTCCTTACTTTGCCTCGTCTTGCTTTGTGACTTAAATTCTGATGGCATAACTTACGCAAACTTTCTTAAGTATATGTGTGCAAGTCTACAGGGATGGGACTAAGTGAGAGGCTGCGGAATTGTTTGAGAAATCCTTCTGCTGTTGTGAGATGCAGAACCTAAATATGAAGAGCTTTTGTAGCACAAAAACTACCTGCAACCCAAAGATTCCACCATTTCATTGTCATCAGCTATGGATGTATTGATGTTGCATGTTATAATAAAGACCATGGAAATCTGACCAAGAAAGAGTGAAAAACTTTTTCAAAAATTAGTCAGGCAAGTGAAGAGCATCTTGTGTTTGCGCTGTCCCTCAGCTCTTCAGCTCTAGGGTGGCACTCTACCACTTGAGCCACAGCGTCACTTCTGGCTTTTTCTGCTTATGTGGTGCTGAGGAATCAAACCAAGGGACTCATGCATACAAGCACTCTACCACTGAGCCACCTTCCCAGCCCCAAGAGCATCTTGTTAGAAGTATAAAAAGACTGTAATAAACAGAATGACCCTCCCCCCCAAAAAAAAAAGAAACTTCATTTTTTGGAACAAACAAGCTACTTTTTGGTATTTGTAGTGGCTGAAGGAAAACTAGCTGAACCTTCCTCCTTCACTGTTTTGGAACCAGCAATTCTATATCAGGAAAACATTTGCTGTAACTAAACATTGTCTGATTGATTTCCTACCCAAATCCTTCTAAGTTCTAATCTCTTGAGAAAGGTTGATTAAGCTAACATGTACTTATTTTAGACAACAGACAGACACATACAAAAAGTTACATTGAAACAGTAATTAAAAGCCTTCACCCTTACTTATTGAGCAGAAAAATTCATTTTTGTGACCTTATCAAAATGTTTATATTTTTATACTACCTCTCATCTTTCTTCTACTGACAATACAGAGTTCTACATCTTTAATATTTTTTAATATTTCCTTAGCAAAATGGGATGTAAAATAGCTTTTAAACTAGAACATCTCTTTTTTAATCAAGAAATAAATGTTTCCACATTGTAAATAAGATGTATGTATGATATGTTTAAGGGTGACCTAACAGATAATGAAGGAAGAAGCATACTTAATATGTTTGTTAGTGCTATGTATTAGCACATTTATGCAAAGAAGGAATTATAATTCAGAAGCACCATTTCCATCAGGCAAAACTCCCCATAGAGAGCCTTACTATCACCAGAAAGTCCAAACATGAACCATATTTGCATGTGAAAAAATGCTATTTCAAAATAAAATAACCAACAGACACATGTATCTTGACAATCCACATGACAGAAATTTTACATTAGAATCAGATAACGAAAACTTCAAACATAAAGGGCAGCTATCAGTGTTCTACAAATCCAGCCTGGATGAATTTTGCAGTGTGGTTATAAACTCTTATACTGAAAGTCAATATTTGTTTCATCATAATGATTTCCAATTCACATTTTCTCAACTTACAAGTCAGCGATGATTTCTCTCAGTTTTTCTGTTTCATGATCACACTGGGATTTGGAAGTCAAACAGCATCCCTACTGTCTCTTCTTCTGGCCATTGATAAAGATCTGTAATTACAATGAGAGCAGATAATGTCAGAGTCAGACACAGTCTTTCTTGACCCTCTCTAACAGTGTTACTCTGCCAGGCCATCAGTCAAGGTTACTTGTGTCAGAAAAGCAAAAGGCCACCCTGGAAGGAACAGAAACAGTTAGATTGCTTCTTATTCTTGAACATGACAGAGCTAAATATACAACCTTCACTGTGTCCTAGAAAAGAAAAGGAAAAAAGAACACCTTTATGCATAGCTTTATTTTATGTTCCAGCAGCAAATACCATCTTGGAACAAAATCTCAAATAACAGCCCTCCCACTAATCAAAGCCAACACAGGTGAGCTCATGGATTTGACTACATATTGAGGAAAGGTTTTGTTTGTTTTGTTTTATGCCAGTCCCAGGGCTTAAACTCAGGGACTGCACAATGTCCCTGATCTTCTGTGCTCAAGAGAGTGCTCTACCACTTTGACTCAGAGCTCTACTTCCAAGATTTGGTGGATAATTCAAGATGAAAATTTCTTCTTGGGGCTGGCTTAAAACTGTATCATCAGATCTCAGCCTCTTGAGCAGCTAGGATTACAAGAATGAGCCACTGTTGCTGGGTTTCAATGAGCAATTTTTATTCTCCTTTCCTCCCTAGTTGTCAGTCACCTTTTGGGCATTATAAGCATCGTGCTTGCTGGTTCCAGTTATGTCCTCTGAAGACAGACTGCCCTAGCCCATTGTCTTTCTCTGCTAAGTGACCTGGGGCAATTGACCTTGTACCATATAAAACACAGGAAAACATGCAGCATGGGATAAACTGTTAAGGATGGAGTAAAGTAATCCACTAAGGAACTATGAATGCCCTTGAATACAATATGTACTGCATAAAAACTGACCTTTTTATTGTTAGTTCCTGATATTAACTTCAGAAAACTTGATATTCTAGTTCAGTTAGCATGTTTCACTTCTTTCTAGTTTCCTTTTTCTTTTTGCATGGGTAAAGCTAAAGGCAACATGTTGTTGATTTCCTTTCCGCTAGGCTGCAGGTCTATGATCTGTTTCTTCCAATCAAATGCACCTGCATAAGGTGGCATTTGGTCAAAGGAAATCAGATGTGCTGGATAGAATGGTCTCATACTGGCATTCAGGCCAGCTCCAAGTTCCCAAGTATGAATATCAACGCTATTACTGTTTAACATAGGCAAGTCTCATGGTATGTTTGGGCTCTGCAAGTTAGCAACTACATCTCAGTACTCCATTTCTGTGTAAATTAGTCAGAATGTACTTTTCTATTCACAATTAGGAAATCACAGTGTCATTTAAAGTTTCCAAAAGCATTAAAGCCATATCCTATAAAAATAACAAAGCTGTGTCTTTTAGAACTAAGAGGCTGAGTGTCCCACATGGACAAGTCATTCTCCATTCAGTGATCAAATGAAGGGAACCTAATGTCTTTACAGTTCTTTACCCCACTTTCAGATTCAATGCTCTGATAGTTAAGGACAGAGATCCTGCTTCTATGAGTGCAGCACAAACTGGTGCCTTTCTTCTAATTTTTGTGCTTTTCTAATCATCTTAATTTCAATGTAGGCAAGTTTCACATGGTCAAGAAACAAATTTAGATAGCCTTTGGAAGTATTGCCATTTTCACAATGTTGATTCTTCCAATCCAGGAGCATGGGAGTTTTTCCACTTCTTAAGTTCTGCTTTGATTTTCTTTTTTTCAGGCAGGTTTTTAAAGTTTTCACCATAGAGGTCCTTCACTTCTTTAGTTAACTCCTAGTTTATATTTTGTGGGGCTATTACAAAAGGAGTTGCTTTCCTGATTTCAGCTGATCTCTTCTCATTGACGGATATATATATATATACCTGCTACTTTGCCAAAGTTTCGATTCAGCTCGAGAAATTTGGGAGTGGAGTCCATGGAATTCTTTAAGTACAAGATCATGTCATCTGCAAAGATGATCTCTATTATTTACCATAGCTAAGAAGCCCCTCAGTAGATGAATGGATCAAGAAAATCAAGAAAATGTGATATATATATATATATTCATATATAGTGAATTCTATGCCTCCATCAGAAGGAATGACATCTCCCCATTTGTTAGTAAATGGAAAGACTTGGAAAAAATTATATTAAGTGAAGTAAGCCAAGCCCAAAGAAACATAGGTCCCATGGTTTCACTTATTTGCAATAAATAGTATATGTCTGAGACAAGCAGAAAAGATCAAACGCTATGTACATATACCATATAAGAAGATAAGAGAAATGAACCTCAAGATAGGGACCCAAATATCTTTTTTATTTCTTGCTATTGTTTAGAGTGTATTTATAATGTACCATGTGATTTTTTTGGTTTCTTTGTGTGTTCCTCCCCGACAGTATAACCCCTGTTTTCACTGTATTTGATTTCAGTGCCCTGCATCTTGTGTACACACTTCTCTAATTTGATGATGGAAAGGGAAAAAACAAAATGCTTAAATAAGGATACAGGTTGACCCATTGTAACAATGTGATGTACAAAACACTATGTTGAAAACAAATTTTAAACTTTGGCAATGGGAGGGTAGTTGTGGAGGTGGGAGGGAAGGGATGGTAGGGGGAAAACAAAGGAGGAAGCAACAATGCTCATTAGGAAATGTACTCATTACCTTGTTCATGTAACTGTACCCCTCTGTACAGTATTTTTACAATAAAAAAGTAAAAAAAATAAATAAAAAGAAACTAATTCGGTGCATAGCTCTGTCACTGGAGTGAAAAGGACCGTCACTAGAAGATTTCTAGAAATTTTTGTTTCTATTTACAAAATTCTATTCTTTAACAAATATTTCTAGGCTTATATTAATTTTCTTTGTTTGCATGTTTTCATTGTAAAAACACTGCACAAAGGGGTTACAGTTACATGAGCAAGATAATGAGTACATTTCCTATCGAGCCTTGTTGCCTCCTCCTTTGATTTTCCCCTACCATCCCTTCCCTCCCAGGTCTTCTAGTTTCTAGTTCTGAACTGTTTTTGCTACCTTTGTTTTTTGGCTTTTTTTCTGGCAGTCTTGGGACTTGAGCCACAGCATCACATCCAGCTTTTATAATTAGTTTATTGGAGATAAGAGTTTTATAGGGACTTTTCTGCTAGGGCTAACTTCTAACTGTGATCCTCAGATCTCAGCCCCGAGTGGCTAGAATTACAGATGTGAACCCTCAGCCACCAGCTGCTTTTGCTACTTTTAAGTGCAGTCTGTAGTCTAAGTATCCCAGTCTTCAAGACCTCAAAGTATCTTATTATCAATAAATTATACTTGATAATTAGTGTGTGTGTGTGTGTGTGTGTGTGTGTGTGTGTCTGGTGTGATGGTCCTGGGGCTTGAACACAGGGCCTGGGTGCTGACCCTGAGCATTTGCTCAAGGATAGTGCTCTATTTCCAGCTTTTTGATGATTAAGTACAGATAAGAGTCTCATAGACTTTCTTGTGCAGGCTGACTTCAAACCGTGATCCTTATGGCCTCCTGAGTAACTACTATTATAAGCATGCGCCACTGGTACCCACCATTAATAACTTTTTAATAGGCATGTCCTAATCATTGGCTAGCCAGAAATATAATATTCACTGTAATTTTATGGCTAATAGGGTAAGTGGCTCTTGTTATTCTGGTTAATCTATTCAGATAAAACCAGTAGTTTAAATTATATTTAAATCAATCTACCATAAGTGATTATAGGATTCAATATATTAGCATGAATTGTATTCACAACAATTCCATTCATTTTGGATCCTTGAGACAAGTTCATTGGTGATTTGCAATGTTACATTGGGAAACATCTGCCACCACAAATGAAATTAAATTAAATTTGTTCCCAAAGATCCTAAAACCCCTTGGTATTCTATCTAGAGTCTTTTTTCTTCTTCTCATTCCTACCTTCTCCACCTTCTAAATATACTCTTCAAGAAGAATAGTCTCAGCTGGGCGCCGGTGGCTCATGCCTGTAACCCTAGTTACTTAGGAGGCTGAGATCTGAGGATCATGCTTCAAAGCCAGCCAGGGCAGGAAAGTCTGTGGGACTCTTATTGCCAATAAACCACTCAGGAAACCAAAAATGGTGATGTGGCTCAAGTGGTAGAGCACTAGCCTTGAGCTGAAGAACAAAGGGACAGTACCCAGGCCCAGAGTTCAAGCCCTATGACCAACAAAATAATAAAAGAATCATTTCCATTCCACTCAATAATTCCTCATCACCAAAAATGAACATGCTTGTTCCAAGAGCCCTTATTCTCTTAGCATAGATGAATTTATCAAATGCAGTTCTATACTATAATGAATTGTTCTAACAATTTATTTTTTACTTAATTTTACTTTATAGCGTCTCAAGCTTTACACAGGGACAATAAACACTTGGTGAATAAAGTAGGTCACAGTCTGCATGGGAGTATATGGTCAACATGACCCAGTGCCACTAAGTCTGATATAATGATATGTATGTAAGCTTCTTGTCCTGAGAGTTAGCCTATATGTGCCCACTCATACTTTCTGGGAAGTGCTCTGTGAACTTAATGAACAAAAACAAAGCATTTCCAAGATTCATATTTAGCCTGATGCCAGCCAAGTTTTTTTTAACTCAAATAAAACATCAAGCAGATTCCTTTTTATAGTCAACCCCAGCCCTGAACATTATACCACCTCTGAAATTGAGCTGATTTGGGTTTTCCTTCTGATTTCATATAAAGCATGGGAGCAGAGAGATTGCAGGAAGTCAGAATCATTCATTGTACATCAGAAATGTGATTTTCATAACTGTACATCTTGAAGGATGGTTTCAACTACATTATGAAATTAGAACTTCATAACTAATGTGGGAGTTGTCTGAGCACGTAATGCAGCCCCATTTTCACAAATGAGATATGACAAGGCTGAAGTGTTCACCCAAGTTCTTGCAGAGTCAAGAAATGGCAGAGCTATAACTAAGACTTTATCCTCTTTGTAAATATCATCCTAAATTCTAAGAGAAAATATACATCCCAAGAGTTGTACTTTATCTTTCAGAGGACTGCACATTTATAAAACAAATCAACCACCAAATTAAATAAAAATTCATTATTGCAATAGGAATGAATGTAATAAAAGCGTAATCTCTTACAATGATCCACAGAAATTTTTTGTGATGGTAAGAGTAACAAGCAGGTGGTTTGTACTGACTCAATGGACTTTGCATGTTATCCTGCAGATCTACCATCAGCTGCTTATGGATTCATGAAAACTGTCAACATAGGAAAGCAGGTATGCTTTTATTCCTTTGGTAACTCATTACCTTGTGAAAGGTTACAAGGAGAAGCTTCCAGAAAACCTAACTAGGTGAGGACTAAAGGAGATGATCATAAGCCATAACTCATGAGTGTGAAAATATGAAGTGGTCTGGGTCTATTCTATTGTTGTAGTGATGAAAAAGAAAACAAGAGAGGACGCCTGTAAAAGGGAGGATAGTGAGGTGAGGACAGGTCCAATCTTTTCTAGTTTCTTCTCTAGTAAATCATTCAAACTTGATCCTGGAAAAGGTAAGGGGAGGGAGGCAATTTGTGAGAAAAGGAGAGAGTGGAAAGTTGGTAATCATGAAATTTCTACTTATTCATAGTAATAGTTTCTACACTCAAAATGTAAATTATTTCCTTATCTGATTTTGCTAGTTCTTGGCAATTATTCATCTGTCAGTCCTCAACCTGAATCAAGAAACAGTAGAGAAATGGAAAGAAAGTGAATATTCCTGAGAATATTCATCTGGGATTGCTCTTGCAAAACAACATTGACAATATGTCTAAACCTTCTATGTGTCATAGCTACAAAAGTGATACCCAATATTTTTGTTCTGGTGTTAATTTTAATATTTCCTTTGTATTATTTGAGAAAGAAAAGTCAAGCAGGAATTTCAGTTAATCACCTATGATACTATAAAATCACATTTCAGTTTAAAGACCACAATCACATCTAGGTCTTTATATATAATTTTAATTATAACTGAAAGAAACTTTTTATATTAATATCATTTTAATGAAGTACCCCAAATCTTGTATTCCTTACTGAAGTTCATGGAATCTGTTGTAGAGAATGGTACTGTGAGAATAAAAAGAATTTATTTATTCTTCATTCTGCCAATTATAGATTGTTTCCCCTTAAAGGTTCACTGTGTAAAGAGAACCTGTGAAAATTTTCTTATCCATATGTAAATATAGTATGTAAAAAGTGAAATAATGATAAGAAGAACATTTGCACATGTACAGCACAAATGTAATTATTTTGTAAAAAAAATGGCTGGGTGTCATGGCTCATACCTGTAATCTCAGTCAACGTAGGAGATGCTCAAGTTAAAGGCCAGCATGTACTACATAGACATATAGTGTCTCCAAAGAAAATGAAACAAATGACATTACATTCACAGTTGGTTAACTCTGCAAAAGTAGAACTCAGATACTGAGGATCAGCTATAGTTGGATGAGTGGAGAAAATTATAGCAAATGATTGAATGGATTTGCTATCTCTCAAAGAAGATTGAGTTATTTTTTTCATTTTTCATAGAATTTTAACCCTTTATATGTACATACATGCACATATCTACAGGACAGAAAGCCTCTTTCCCTTCTTTTCATATTCCACTCTCAAGGAAAAAAAACAGAAAGGAAGAAAATCCCTTTTTTTTCACTTCTCATTTTCTGCAGCTTCCATATTATAATTCAGGCTTTCAGATGGCATTTGTTTATTGTATAAATGAAATATTCACTTTAATTTTACACTTAGAGTAAAACTTCAATGAAACTACAGAGTTCCCTTTTACCACACACCAAATTTCCCATTTTATTAACATCTTTCATTAGAAAAGTACAAAGCACATTTGCTATATTTAACAAACAATATTGAATTACTCTCACTAACTCATTCCATATTTTTGAGACTTCCTCAGTTTTGCCTAAAGTCCTTTCTACCAGAACTAAAAATAAAAGACTTCTGTCACCTACTAGATGAAGTAGCTGTATTATTCAGATTTTCACTGTGAAATTACTCCTTCTCAACACACCTCAACAAGATACTTTTGTTTTTGAAAGGTATTTATGAATTACAGCCCACTGCTAAGAGGAGTTGTGTTCCAGTTTCTTGGGAAGAAACTACCTACATAAGCTATTTGAACCTATCTTCAGTGGAAGTTTTCTCTTATCTCTCATTATTTTATTTACTCATTACCAAGTACTGATATAAAATACTGGATACTTAGTTTAGACATTGAGTGGTAGTAATCCAATATACTTTTGGGTTTTGGGGGGGATCTTTTTGCCCCAATTTCTCAGCTTTGGCCATTAGGAATGCTTTTATTTCCTTGTTTCTTGGATGTTATTGCCCAGATAAGATATTTCTATCATTACTTCTATATTCTATTTTATTACAAGATTCTCCAGATTCATCTTGTCCATTTCCTAAGCCAGTCTTAGAATTAGCCACTTCCCCAATGATCCTTGACTTCTTTTACTAGAAGTTGAGCCAGGGTCTATGTGTAGGTCTGCTCATTGCTCCTGAGATGTCCCAGCTACCAGGCTGTCTCAGCTGACAGAGGAGTGAAATAAGATACACGCATATTATGATTACCTCATGCATTACTATATTATTTCAAATTAAAAAGGTACATGTGTAAACACTTATCCACATTTACATGCTGATTGATAACTATGTGTGTAAACATGGATTAGTGTTTACTTACAGTTATCAATATTCTTTTTTGTATGTAAATTCTTTTATTTTTATTGTAAAAATACTGTACAGAGGGGTTACAATTACATGGGCAAGATAATGAGTACATTTTTTATCAAGCATTGTAGCCTCCTCCTTTGTTTCCTCTTCCCATCCCATCCTCCCTCCCCCTCCCCCACCCAACCTTCTCCCCCCCCACCAAAGTTGTAAAGTTCATTTTCGACATAACGACTTGTACGTCTCATTGTTGCAATGGTCCACCTGTATCCCCATTTAAACGATTTGTTTTTTCCCTTCCCCTCCATGTGTATGGTCAATATTCTATACATATATCTGTATCAGTTATCTATAAATCCATACTGATGTCTCCAATTGAAATCCATTACCACATGAACCATAATAACCCCTTTTCTTAGCTGATATGTAGTCTCCCAACATTAATGAGCTATTTAGATCCTATAAGTGTATATATAATGGTTACAGAATCCTCTTACTGTAATCCTATGGGAAATAATCTTGACCCAAGTATAGTGCTTATTTACAGTTTTGTTTGTTCACTTTTTTAAGTTTTTCTATTGTAAAGATACTGTACAGCGGGGTTACAGTTACATGAGTAAAGTAATGAGTACATTTCCTATCGAGAATTGTTACCTCCTCCTTTTTCCCTGCTACTGTCCCTTCCCTCCGACCTCCCAAACTCCGACCCAACCCCCAAGTTGTAAAGTTCGTTTCAACATAGTGTCTTGTAAGTCTCATTGTTAGAACAATGACCAACCTGTTTGTTCATTTTTAATCTCACAGATCCCACAAGTTTCCAGAATATTTATGTTACAACCTTTTTCTCCCATCTTTTCCAGCCAGGCTGTTAGATCATTGTAATATGGGTAGACTGTTTTGTCATATTCTGCATTCCATTCACAGATAACAAGACCCCAGTGCTCCTCTCTCAAAATGCAAGAAATCAATGACTTTTTTGTTGCATTCACATGACCATTTTTTTCAAAATGACTTATAATTGTTGATGGTGGTAAGGAGGAATTCATAGTGGAAATCTGGCTACTTCAGCCAGGTGGGTGACAGAAGTGGGTTTCTTGGGGGTTTGTTTGGGTTTTGTGTTTTTTTTGTCTGTTTGTTTTGTTTTAGTCCTGGGGACAGAAAAAAGATGTAAGGTAAAAACTGAGGAAGTCTGAAAATATCATAGCCATATATACATTCATTCTTTATGGCTTCAGAGTTTATTTCTGTATTATCATTAAATAATGTTATATTGTATGAATATAGAACAGTTTATTTTGATAACAAAGGACATCTTGACTGCTTTCTGTTTGGAGAAATTATGGAAAACTTCTAGGCACAGACAGGATTTAAGTGGACATAAATCTCTCCAAAGATGTCATCACTGATAAAAGGAAACGACTATTGAACAAGTAGTTTTATCAAACATTCACTGCATAAAAGACTGAGCTTCCAGATAACAGCCATTTCTCGAGATATGTTTTCTTCTATTAGCTGCATAATATGTATACATACAGGTACATTTTTATTAACACATGAAACAAAACACTTTTAAGCAAATACTCAATTTTTTTCACATTTCTCTCTTGCTTTTACTTTCTCCAATTGTCTCACTTTTGCAATACTTCCTCGCTCAAGGCTTCAGAAGGTATTTTTTCCTGATGCTGTAGCTGTCATACAGGGGTCTTGAACTGAGGGCAGCTGTTCAGCAACTCCTCAAGGAGCTTGACTAACTGCTTACGAAAGTCAATGCTGTTGCCTTGATAGTTTTTGATGATATTTTTTTCTTTTAGATAGCTATAGAAATACCTTTATCAATCAGTTCTCACAAAACCTTTCATTGGAACACATATGGTTTCCTTGTTAGGACCTAATTCATTTACAGGAACATTCAGATTTATTTCCTGCCAAAAGTCTGTGGGTGTTTTAACTGTCATGGCACTGTACCATAATACTTCACTGTAAAAACTGAAAGTCACTGAACATTCATGGTGATTAAAAGCTAGCTGAAGATAGTAAAACAAGTCCAGAAATGTAGTTTGGTGCTTAGAGGAATTTTTAGTATTATTGATATCTTGTCTTTCAAAATAAATCTGCAGGTAGAAGAGAAGTAGATGATGTATTCATAGCATTTCCATATCCCAACTTAGGAAAACTGAAATCACAGAGTCAAATTTGTGAACTTTGTGTCTATCTGATTCAGGGATTTTAATAAAGAAAAAGGAGTCTGAAATCTTGTTTCACAGAAAAGTGCAATATAAAATGAAAATTCATTGAGGAATGAAGACAGAAAAGGCCACAAATATAAAAAGTGAGGAACTAGAAGAGTCGTTGATCAAAGTGTCAAAGAACACTACATGTAGGTGATTCCATATGAAGTCAAATAGAACTTGCTGGTAAATTGTATTATCACTAGGTCAATTCATATTCAGTCCTCTGTCCATTTGGTAAAACTATACCTCTTGCAGCACCATGTCACACTTGTGAAAGTGGGCAATTGAATGGTCAGTTAGGCAATAGGGAGTGGGCAATAAAGACTATTATCTGGATAATTTCAACTGAGAATATCCCTCATTTGTTATAATATTTCCAGATATACTGAATATACAGGATTTTGTTTTACCAATTAGGCTTCATATTTGAATATAGATTTCTAGAAAGATCACTCAATAGCCCTGTGATCAACTCAAATGTTCCCTGAGAATTAGGAAAGGTCCCAATACTTTTCACAGGTTGTAGTTACTTCTTTGTGGGTATTCTTCCCTCACTGAATCTTGATTTATCATGGAAAATATAAACAAACACATGTTGGTTCCATGTGTTGGCAGTTTAGGTATGAAATTGTAAAGAGCAACTGTCATTCACTGAGAAACCATGAAGACATATAAAAATCTCTATATGGTCTAAATTATCAGAGTTGGAATTACACTAGGGCCTTCTTCTAGTGTAGTTGTAAAAAGCAATTGAAATGACTTACACATTTCCAAAAGGATAGAGTCTGGCACATGGTAGGCACATAATGAATGTTAGTTTCTACTAATTCCAAATAAACTGATTACAGACATAATCCCATTTGAAAATTCTTAGGAATGAGCACATCTACTGACAAAAAATTAAGAAAGTAAAGACAATAAAGGTTGGCTATTTTTCAGGCTTTAGTCAGCTTCTTAAACTCATTCTGGATTTCCAGATTAATCTAATTCTAATCTAATCTCTTGGATTCTTCAGTTTATCTTGTCTTACCTTGTATTCCAGCAAGGGATTTGAATTTCACAGATGTGTAATGCAGGAATGTTTATCTAAATTCCAATGTATCCATTTACATAACAAAAATCCTACTTTGATAGCATTTAATTGGCTTGCTCAGTTATTAAAACTGAGGATACATCAATAAAAGACAGCATGATCTCAAGTCTGGAGCTTAGGCATTGAACCAAAATTTGTACAGTTAATTTTCAATGAGCACCTGGTAAAATATACATGATATAGGAAGTAATCCTCTTCCTCTCTCTCTTACACACAAATAT
This sequence comes from Dipodomys ordii, assembly GCF_000151885.1. Lineage (NCBI taxonomy): Eukaryota > Metazoa > Chordata > Mammalia > Rodentia > Heteromyidae > Dipodomys > Dipodomys ordii. The sequence goes on along the minus strand of NW_012267255.1, from coordinate 1,383,093 downwards.
GCATTTACACAATATAATATATGTTCCATACATAGCTAATCTCAGAAGTGGAGAGTAATATAAATTAAAGTTCAATATAAATTGTTAAGTCTATGGGAATTAATATTATTTTCAAGACATTCCTTATTTCATATCTTCTTTGAGATCTTAATAAAAATTCCTAGTCCTGTGTTTCAGTCTTCATCTCCAAACACTATTTTAGTATTCAATGAGTAATATGGGTTGTTTTAATGTGAGATGAAGCATAGCAGTGTGAGTGATGCTGAAATCACTCTTCTACCAGAGATTTCCTGTTTGAAAAATTCTTATTGGCTTTACTTGATATTCTCCCTCCTTGTATTATCTGGACAGTGAGTTAGCTGCCAGAAATTACCTAGTTACTTCCATCCTTGGCAACTGGCCATTCATTTCTAGCTACCTACAGATTTATATACTGTCTTATTGAGCCCAATCACATTTTTCAACTACACACATAGTTCTCAGAGCACTTCCAATCGAGTGTCCTTTGACAGTGAGCAAACCACATTTCCTAGCTGTTTGTGTGTCGGATATTCCTCCTTCTGTGTCTTCTCAAACATAGTGATAAAGCCATTTCACCAATGGTTATAGTTCACCCCTCCTAATCTTGCAGTAGTCTTCTTGAGTAGATAATTTTAAAGATAACCTGCTTTTCCAGAAAATGTTTTTAAAGTGAGGTCTTTCTATTACACCTAATTGATTACCTAAGAGGAGATTTCATACTGGATTCAAACCTATTGTTTCCTTACATAAGAAAACAGAATTCTTCATAGAAGAAATTGCCTGTTTTTAATTTTGGAAATAAATAATCTGTAGGCCAAGTAAGATATAAAAGACAAACGAAGAATCCAAATATCCAAAATAATAACATTTTTAATTGAGTTGACTAAATTCACTGTTAAATCTACACCTTAAATTTTAAGACAAAGAATGAAAGGAGATGAATTTAAAATATTTACATTGAACTACTTAAAGATTAGGTGTAGTAATGAAAATGTAAATGTTTTTGAAAAGAAGTGTACTTGTTAACTTACTTATGTAACTGTAACCCTTCTGTACATCACCTTGACAATAAAAAAATTAAAAAAGAAAATATAAATGTTTTACACATATAGATAGCTATAAAAGTATACTCATCATAATCATAATTTCTGAATTATTATATGATTTGACAGCTTTTATTCCTATGATAAAACCTGTGTGTTTCTCCCACTCCTTACTCACTGATTCAGAACTGTAATGGTCTATCTTGAGAATTGTATGGTGATTAATAATGTATATATTATGAAATAAGGCTTTCATATCTTTTCACACAGTTCCATCAATGTAGATAAAATATTATCCAACTTATATATATTAGAACATCACTGAGGAAAGAATCAATTTTTACCACTTAATTCTCCTAAGTATTACATGGATGAAAAGGACTTTTATGGGTAAACTTGTTTTCCATTTCTATATGCAATAAAAAAACATGAATTCCTGTTTTATTTTTTCTTCCCATGGAAATATGCTTTAAACTTATAAAAGTTACACGGCCTTCTTAAAATGCAAGCTCTCTCTCTCCTCCCTCTCTCCCTCTCTAACTTTGCAGTAAAAATACATGATATAAAAGATTTTCAATGATTAAAAGCTCAATGGATAATATTTATACTGACTAGAGTTTTTCTAATGATATAAAGAAACATAGATATTATACAAAATTCAGGGGAAAAGTAGCAACACAAAGAAGAATTCAAATATCTTGACAGAAAATATTTGATGTATTTACAGTCTGAGCCATATCTATATATCCATGTCACTATCTCCATTTTACATTTTAGTAAAAGAATCCTAGGGACACAACGTTGCTACTATATAATAGCAAACTAAAATTTTATTCATCTATAAATATTCTTCTATTATATATTTTTATGCTATAAATACTATAAAGACTGGAAGATATTTTATAAATTTATTTATTGTTAACATACACATTAAGAGATGCTTGATTTTTTATTAGAAAATTTATTAAACATTAATGAATTGAGGATTATTTTAGTTAGTTCAGATATTTTTAAACAGCTCTAAAAATAAATGATTGTATCAAAATATTACTACTCTACAATTATAAGAAATATCATTATATTATATTAACATATTATATACTACATAATATATAAACTTTACATATATACTATATAGTATATAGTAATATGACATATTGTATATGACATATTACTAAAGAAGGGTTATATCATTCTTCATGTGAAAAAATTCAAAAGGTTAAAATGATTATGTTTTCAATACTTTCTTGATTACTGCTTCCTTTCCAGGATTCAAGGCAAGCCAACAATGTGGAGATTATCCCATACATGAGGTCAATTATTGAAAAATGAAATCAATGAATAATGAGTGATTCATGGAGTAGAATGGAAGAATGCTACATAAAGAAAGTTATTTTTTCTACTTCATGGAGTATTCTGTACTCAGTTTCATTATCCATAAATGGAGAAAGGTTTAGACTATACATAATGGTTGGGCTCATAAAAATGTGGATATTTTACTTCATCCACTGTATTAGAATGTAACATTTTTATGGATTATTGACTTGTTCAAATTTATCAATAATTGCTCCCAAACTTCTCTTTCTTAGTGTCCCTCTTATAAAAAGTTACAGCACTGTGCTCAATTTCACTGGACTCAAAATATGAGAGTTTCCTAAAAGTATCCTCTGCAAATCTCCTTTTAACTTGATGACTAAATCTTGGTTTTAATTTTTTTAATGTTCTGATCTCTGTTTATTTCACTCTGAATTACAGGAATATTTCATTGATTTCTTTCGTCTCTCGTTCTTCAATTCAGAAGGATTTTCACATTACTCTAGGATAGTCTTTGTGAAATAAAAATATTGGCTATGTCAATCTTTGTTAGTCTCTGGTTTGCCTTCTCATTGTTCTTAAAATGAAGAACATGGCCCTAGTATGTCAGCAGAAAACAGCACCACTGCAATTCCATCACTTTTCATGCTCTTTGCAGAGGCAAAGATTCCTTTACCCCCAATACTTCAGGGCATATACTTCAAGGTGTTCCTACAGGCTTCTCTCTGAACCCACACTTGTTTGCCATTGACTTCTAATGTCTCTTTGATTCATGTACATTCACCCTTCAAGGATCATTTGAATTCAGTGATTAAGAAAATCTTCCATAATTTTAGATTCTGTCACATTCCCCCAATGAGTCTCCTAGAAGTTTGTAATGCTCCTTTAACCAACATTCTTTTTTTTGTGATAATTTGTGTAATTCGTTGTTTTAACAAAAATGTGCGTATGTGCACTTTCTGAATATATGTTTCAGGAAGTCTATAACTGACATGGTCCTGTTCAGACTTGTATGTCAGCTCTAGTTTAGACAGCTGAAACTCAATAAATTTATTTTCAGTGAAATAGTAAATGAGTGAATGATAAGATGTAATAAACCATGCCTATTTGGTTGTAGTTTCCATTCAGTCTTTTTAAATTTACTTTGTTGGGAAACAGCAAAATATCCACTTTGGCTGATTGCAGTTATGCTAGTCTATTAATCTCCAGTACACAGATCATTTTAGCAGACTGCTCTAAAAGAACTACTTTTTTCACAAAGTAGATTTTGCTCAGGTACCAGTAAAGTGCCAGTACTTTAAATTACTCAACTTTAACCCTAATCTTTAGGATTACAAATATATCCACTGCAGACATCTGAAAATCTGACTATAACATTGCTTTGCACATCACCTCTTGACCTTTGCTCAACCAACAAATTGAAGTTTTACATCCCTAGAGTTAAGTTGGAACAAACTGGAAAATAGAGTTTTCTATGCTATTACTTCTTACCTGACTAATCTTTTAGCTCACGAGATTCATCTCCAGTTCAATTATCACATCCTCAACGTTCACACTTTCTATCAGACTCATTGATATCCACCAACCAAGAGCCACTGACCAGGCACTATAAAATAATGCCTTATAAATTGTGTCTCTTTAGACTTATAATTCAACTCTTCTGTGCTTCTCAAATAAGTCACTATAGCAGATGACTGGCCAAACAGACTGATACTATATCTATAGGATAAATTATTAGTTGATGTACCAAATTGTGTCTATATCATATTATAATATGTCCCCACCTAACTGGAAGCAGTTGTGTAACTAGTAAAGAAATTAAGAATAGGTGTTTGATGTATGTTAAGAAAAAATAGAATTTTCTTTTAATTATTAGTCCTCCCAAATAAATAGTCTATAAGAAAGCTAGACTTAACTGGTAATGAGACTCTAAGTTCTGTCCCAAATGCATGCAACATTGGTTCAGACACAAATATCACATTTGCGCTTAGCTTTGTTTTCCTAACAATGATTCGCATAGAAAGATAATTAGCTACAAGCAGTCTACTTCTGTTCCAAGAATCATAATATGGAGGGGGTTGTTGATAAAGGAACTGTGAAAAATTCAGCAGGAAGGAAGGAAGTAACTAGCAAAGGGACCAAGTGTGAGGGGAAAACATTCTTCCCCAGCCCCAGACTACAAGTTGCTTTCAAAACACAGAACATGTTTCTCATATTCTAAATCAGCAGGGTATACAACACAACATCAAGCCTGGGAAACAAAACACATCTTCTACCTATTAAAGCATAAAGAAAAACATCATTCTGAAATCCAAAAGGCTTCTTTCCACTACGGTACACATCTTGAGGTACGCTGATTCAATTGGATGTTGCTTTATTATTTCAACATTTTACTTTGGCTTGTTCTATTCTTTCCATTCAGGAAACAAATCCCTTGAGGATAGAGGAATAATTTTATAGACTCTACCATGTTCTCGACACCAAGCACAGTACTTTGTACATCCTACATGCTTAGTCAATACTGTAATAGCTAGTTAATTCTACCAAAGTTTCCAACTAAGGAGAATACATGGTAACATGACAAAACCTGAGATTTCGATGGATTTACAATTCATTTTCTATTATTGTTGTAGAATTTCTGTCTCTACCTTTTCCATTTAAGTTTGTAGCTGTAGCTCAACTTCACCTCAATATTACCTTTGCCACAGAAAATCTTTCTCAATACCACAAAGCAAATACGCCAAACTCCCCATCCTATAACACTCCAATCACAAACTATTTAACATTTATGCACAAAATAAATTCTTTGTAGACTTTCATCAAATATTATAGAGATCTGGGCTCAGAATTGTACTAGAATTTATTCTTTTTTTCTGTGCGTGTGCGTGTGTGCGTGGGCACACGCACATACACCAATGCTGAGGCTTGAACTCAGGGCTTGGACACTGTCACTTAGCTTTTTTGGCTCAAAGATAGCCCACTACCACTTGAGCCCCAGCTCCACTTACGCCTTTTCAGTAGTTAATTAGACATAAGAGTCTCATGGATTTTTCAACCCGAGCTGGCTTCCAACTTTGAAACTTTGACATCAGCCTCCTGAATAGCTAGAATTATAGGAGTGAGCCATTGGTGCCCAGTTTAGAACTAGAAGTTTTATTAATCATTTTTACTAACATTAAAATATTTTAATAAGAGTTGACAAATCAAGCAAAGGGGATGATATCCACTAATTTTAATTTACATTAAATAGTCATTCTTTCTACGCTTATTTTCATTTTAAAATGTTAAACAATGTATCTTTATGAAATAAGTGTATTATAATCTCAATAATCAAATGAATCAGTTTGTTATCAAACTCATCCTTTATTAGCCAATGGTTTATTATTAATATAATAAATTATAATTAGTAATTTAATTTAAAAAACTAGGAAAGTAAAAGATTTCAGTCCTACCATATTGATCAGTGGTAAGTATTTTCTAAAGAGAATCTTGAGAATACCTTTTCCAGTACCTGTTCCTGTACTATACAAAATACTTCTCTTCAATTTAACTTTCTTCCAATTTTTGAATTTTTTGAACAAATTTCTAATTCTGTACTTCCTTTCCCATGCAAAAAGTTTTACACTGTTAACAGCTTTCATTTTCTCATAATTTCTTGGAAAATAATATGTGTACATGTATATTAGTTATTAACCGCCTTTCACAGGTTGTGAATTATTTGGTAATATCTCATTATTTTATAACAATTCAGTTTAATGATTTTATGAAGTATTCTAAGATTATATGGTTTTTTTCACATTATTCTCTGATGCTGAGTTTTTAGTACTGTAAATATCTATGTTTATCAGAGTCATCTCAATGTTGCAGTTACTCTATGCCCCTTAACGCCTGGGGAGTCCTAGCAGCTTATCTATTTGTATGTATAAAAGATAGGCCAAATCTCCATGTGAGAACATTCAAAATAAGAACAAATGTATCCTTGCTTACTTTATGCATTAAACATTTTCCTCCAAATATTTCAGGAATGAGAGTTTTTAAAAATTAATATCCAAAGTATTTTAAAATAATGTGCTTTGGTTACTACTATTAATTTTTCATATTATAGCAATTTAACATCCTTGGAGATCTGGGTTCTTTATAAAGTCCTTTCTGTCTTCCTATGAAACCCTTACTCTTATGAAAGAAATCTTATGATTTTTTTCTGAATGCATGTTAATTTATTCCTCAGGATCTCAGCTTAAACTGAACTCACACAAGTTTTGGGTAAGTCAATATTTTCAGGAATTGACTTCCTCTATTAGATAATTCAAATCAACACAGACAAAAATAATTTTTATAGAACATAGAAGAGAAAGTCAGGTGTTTTAAAATAGGTGGGCTCATATGATGAATGAGGCCATTGAAAATTGAAAAAGTCAAATTAATTATAAGTAACTCTCAATAAAAACATCTGGAGTAACTCAGCAGATGTGTAAAGGAATGCTGATTTTTTGCACCTGGACATCAATGTTTTCACTTCTGTGAATCATTATGTTTAATGTTGCCTCTAGTTTCTTTTCGTATAGAACATCACATGTTAATAACATCATCTTAACATCATCCTTGGTTGGTTGCTCCATTGTTCATGGTAGTATAGGCATTTTCCATCAATCTTAAAACCTGTTCAGATTCTATCAAAATGGATTTTTTATGACAAGCTTCTTGCTTAAGGGCTCATGGATATAACCACCTAGTATATCTTCCATACCATCTTTAAAATCAATACCCTTAGAAAATCTTAGTGCTCCCTTCTGAACTGATGCCCAAAACGATATTCCAGTTGGAGTCAAATGGTAACACACATACACACATAAACATACACACACACACACACACACTCATATAAAAGTTTCTAATCATATACTCTGTTGAGTGGGAACATGGAATTTCAATCATGGAATTTGTAGATGGGAAAACCTGTGCTACTCTCTGCTTATTTTTTAGGAACATTGAAACATCATTGAAATCATGTTTTCCTGGACTTCCAGGCCACTGAAGTTTTGTTCTACATCCCTACAAGCAGTTCCATCTTAAATCACGGTGTTTCAACGTCAATGATTGGGGGAAATGGGAGATTTTGAGTGTTACAAACAAATACATATTTCAGAATTTGATGAAGAATCACAGATAGCACTTATATTTATTGAAACCCAATGTAAACAAGTCTACAGAATAAATTAGTAGGTTGGAGCAAGATACCCCAAAAATATCACATTTCTAATCTGCTTTGTCAATTTCTTCTTCCTGCTCATTGGATTGTTACACCTCAAATATAATGGGCTGATTTTATATTCAATTTTTGTTTACTCTAATATATTAAATTGTAAATGTTAAGTAAGGAATTTCTCCTTTTCATGCACTGCTCACTTTGGCCCTAGAATAGCAGATGGTACTTTATACATACTCAGGAAATGTTAAGACACTGAATGAAGAATTGAACATTAAAGATGATTCATATTCAAAAGAAAGTGGCTGGTTTCCTCTAATAAGACAGAAGGAAAGTATTGTGAGAAAATTCTTTCCTTATGAACTATCAATGGCAAATGAAGACAAATCTTCTAAAATGCATGGTTCTGTGTTCCCTGAAAGCAACTCTGTATTTGCCATCTGAGAAAAAACCACAGCAGAACAAGAAAGACTTAGTTATTAAGTCAGGAGCTTTTCTACTATTTTACTAAACAAGGTAATTATTACTTATATTTCTTTTTATTATATTTTTTATTATCATTATGCTTTTACAAAGGGACTACCATTCAACAAATCAGTTTATAAGTACAATACATCTTGATCAATGTCATGCTATTTATCATTCTCTCCCATCCTTCATTACCCCACCCTTCCCTTCAATTTTCCTAGTTGCATAGACTATGCATTGAATATTATGATTGTTGAGATTTTTTAATGAAGCTTTTGAAAACAATAAGCACGCATATAACTAATTTGTAATAAAGATTAAATTGTAATAGAAAATATTATTCTTGAGTATACATCTCCATGAGTAATTGACCATATAATCCCAGAACTTGTGAAGGCAGAGCCTCAAGTATGAAACCTTGTCTCCAAAATTTACAAAAAGAGAATTTTCTCAACAAATAATAGCAACTAACATTTAAGACTGTCATAATTTTACTATTATATATATGTACCTATATGTATCGATATATGTACTATGTATAATGGTTCAGAGGAACAGCTAGATTTGGCGATCAATCTTCTGAACCATGTTTTTCTCTGGGTGTTGTAACTACAAAGAGATAGAATGTATGACGTTACTCTATTTATGTTTGGTGTGATAAATAGTGAAAATGATTATAATGGTAATGTTAATTTATTTAAATTAAGTCATATAAATGGATTGTCAGCAGTATATTTAAGAAAATTGCATTTCTAATTAAAAAAATTAAAAGACCACATAAAGTCTTTAGCTTATTTTTAGTCACTGAATAGAATAATGGTGTACAAGTATAGAATGTGATTTTAAATATTACAGAATATTTGTAACTGAAAGTAAGGATAACAAATAAAATAAGAATATGCGTATGTATACAAACACACTCTTGAAAATAAAACAAATATCTAAAAGACTTTGAATTATTAAAATATTTCAACAATAAGTCAAAGTTGGTATTTTTCAGAAAAATCAACATAAACATTCTTTGTCTCCAGGCCTTGAAAAATATATTTGGCTATTCTTCCATCTGGAATTTGTTTTAAGGTTCAAATACAGACTGATGAGTTTACTAATGGCCCTTGTTTTCCTCCCTGTTCTCTGAGCACTCATTTCTTCCCCTGACTGATGAAAGTTTTTGTGTATTTTATACTCCATAAACACACACACGCTCATACACATTGATTATATTTTTCACTCTGGCAATACATTACTTTAAATAGTCAGTGGTATATATCACCATTTCTTTATATGTCATTTGTTGTAATAGCAATGAAATACATTTACTGGGAAGTGTTAGTAGTTCTGTGTATGAAGCAGCCTAAGCCAAAGAGCGATGAATGCATCTATTAGAACTTAATATATAAAGATAGAAGCAGCAAAAACATTACCTCTTTATTTGAGACACAGAGAGAGAGGGAGAGAAAGAGAGAGAGAGGGAGGGAGTGAGGGAGGGAGGGAGGGAGGAGGGAGGGAGGGAGGGAGGGAGAAGGAGAGGGAGAGGAAGAGAGGGAGGAGAGAGAGGGAGAGAGGATTACAAGGGATCAAGTAAGAGATCAAGCAAGAGCTCTCAATACCTGTCTGACTAAATAATTATAAGGTAAGAAAACAGTTCTGGAATATCTAAAATATCCTTTGGCTGTACTTCACATTCAACAGCTTTGTTATTCATTGTCTCCAGTGCCCAAAGTCTATACTAATGACCTTTCCCAATCTAGCTCTCTATGTTCTCTGAATGCCTAGTCTTCAATGGTTATATCTATTCTGTAGCTTACACTGTCACATATTGATTTCTATCCAACTACAGAGTACTTATATCAGCATTGTGTATAACATTCTGGGTTGATGATTTATAGTTCCTGGGTCAAATTCAGGCTGTCATCTGTTGTTTTTTTTTTCAAGTAAAGTGTCTTGGCACACAGTCATACTCTGTCATTTATTTTTCTGTGACTGCTTTCATGCTTCAGTGGTGGGGTGGAGCTGATGCCACAGTGAATATACAGTCCATAAGTTGTATTTACTTTCTGGATATTTACACATGAGATATAGTGTATTCATAAGCTGTTTTGTTAAATGGCAACTCCTTTGTACAACTACCTAAAGATAATAATTCCAAAAAAATTGAACTGATGTAAAAAATTTATGACCACAAGATAATCACAGCAGCTAACTTAGATCATACCCTAATATTCATAGTTTACTTTCTACCTCTTATTGTGGTTCTAACTTTTCAGATTATGAATTATTATCCCTTTTCTGATTTCTTACTTGCCTCTTGCATCTTTTAATATGGCTCCTCTACACCTCATTATGGCTTCTCTATTGCTTATAATCCATACCTCTTAGATGGCAAATTATTTCCAATGAGTTGAATGTCATCCAAGCCTGACCTAATCTGATTTATATTTCTCAAATTCAAACTGTGTACCAGATATACACCTGCTTATCAAGTCTCTGGGAATTACCAAAAAAAAAATTGTCAGTACATTAGCTTTTTAGCAACACAGAAAAAAACAATGAGAGGTACAAGATGTTATATTAAAAACTGAACTTTACAATTTTGGCGGGGGGCGGGGGTGAAGGGCAGGGAAGGTAAGGGGAAACAAAGGAGGAGGCAACAATGCTTGATAAGAAATGTACTCATTACCTTGCTCATGTAATTGTAACCCCTCTGTACAGTATTTTCACAATAAAAAAACTTAAAAAAAGAATTTAAGGAAGGTTGTATTTCTAGGAAACTGAGTCTAAATCATAATTTAGAAAAGGGTCTAGGCATAGATCATTTGTCCCAAATCAGCCAAAAGGCTGATTTGAATGGTTTTCCTAGGGAATATATTAAAATTCTGAACTCACACAATGCTGAATAATGTGATAAAAATCAACAAAATGCCCTTTCATTGTTAAAAAAAGAAAAAAATTTAGTAAACATTTCATTGTCTGATTAAATTTTCTCATTTGAAATAGTAGCTAGTACTCAAGCAGCTGATTTACTTTGCACAAGAAGAAATGACAAAATAATACTCTCAGAACAGTGTAATTTTTGGAGGAGGGTTGACTAAAAATTTGCCTTCTAAGTTTATCTTCAACTTCCTCTTTCATCATGGTCCTCAAATTACTGTAGTGTTCCCAACTAACATTGCATACTTGTACTACTATTAATGAAAAATAGACAAAGGCATGTAAGCAACAATTTTGTCACCATGTCACCCATTTTGATTAGATTTAAGTTTTATTTTCACCTCCAAAATCTATTTATTTGGGAGGTAAAGGCAAGAGCTTGCAGATTAGCGGCCAGGCAAGGTTAATAAGATACTATCAGAAATTCTTTTTTTTTTTTGGGGGGGGGTCCGGTCGTGGGGCCTGAACTCTGGGTCTGGGCGCTGTCCCTCAGCTCTCCAGCTCAAGGCTAGTGCTCTCCCACTTGAGCCACAGCGCCACTTCCGGGTTTTTTCTTTTTGCTTATGTTTTGCTGAGGAATCGAACCCAGGGCCTCAGGCATGCAAGGCAAGCGCTCTACCACTGAGCCCACTTCCCAGCCCCACTATCAGAAATTCTTGAAGTAAACCCAACTTGGGTTATTATATATATATATATATATATATATATATATATACATTATTATTATTATTATAAGATACTAACATAATTCTTTCATAGATGTTCCAATCTCAGCCAAAATTTCTTGTAGGACAACTTTTAGAAGTGAGAAAAAAAGGAACTTTACATAGGCTAATAAATGGCTATCGTGATCTCCAAATACAACCTTGATTAATGGATTTTCTAATAGCCATTCCCTGGTATCTATCTTTAGTCGTGACATTTACACCTAGATAACAACTTACTTAAAAGTTTCACCAAAACTTAGAGAAAAAAAGACAGGACATTAAAAGGCTTTCCTTTTAGTATTTGTCTTTTGAGAAACTTATCGCCAGTTTGTACAATGACTACTCTGTTTGCCTACAGAGTCCTACTTTAACAGTTTCTCATTCATTATTTATGTTATACATTAACTACTTTGAGTACGGACAATGCTACACAAATCCAATTCTCCTCTTCTTATTGTGTTAATCCTGGATTAAAATTAATGAATTTTAGAAGAGAATGAAAATGAAATAAGTCATAAAGCTAATATGACAAAAACAATGGAATTTAGAAAATTAATTTTTAATACTTTAAGTTCTTTTTTGAATATGATGTAATGTCTGCTTTCCTTCTGTCATTTCTACAAACCTTGTAGTTAAAAAATCATTACAATATATGGTTTGTCTTTACTAATATTGGTGAGGCTATAAGAATAAATTACAATTTCACCATAACAATGAATGAAACTGCCTTAACACATCTATGTTCCATTAATTCCTGCAATATCTGTGTGCTAAACTGATTTATCTCACAATTTAACATTCAGGTCCATAAAATTAAACAGAACATATTGTCTATCACACATAAATTTCCTGAGATAGAACATGTCCAATTCAATTTTTTAAAAAGACCTAAAAGTTTTGCATTAGACTCTATAAATTCAGTAGGGTAATTTCAGAATCAAAAATGGAAAGATCTGTGATATCTTCAATTACTTGCAAATTTGTTGCCCTTTAATTCACTCTAAGTAAAATAGAAATGTCTAATAGAAAATAAAAATTCAGAAGATTTTTGATAAGAAATGTACTCATTACCTTGCCCATGTAATTGTAACCTCTCAGTGTGGTATTTTCACAATAAAAATTTTTTTTTAAAATTTTATTTTATTTTATTTGTGAACATACTGTACAGAGGGGTTACAATTGCATGGGCAGGATAATACGTACATTTCTTACCAAGCATTGCAGCCTCCTCCTTTGTTTACCCTTCCCATCCCTTCCCAGCCTCCCCCCTCCCCCCATCCCAATCCTTCTCTCCTTCCCCCCTCCCTCCCCCCCCCCCCCCCCCCCCCCCCCCCCCCCCCCAACCCCCCTCCCCCCGCACCGACATTGTAAAGCTCGTTTTGGACATGACAACTTGTACTTCTCATTGTTGCCTCAGAAATGTACTCATTACCTTGCCCATGTAATTGTAACCTCTCAGTGTGGTATTTTCACAATAAAAAATTTTTAAAAAAGAAAAGAAAAATTCAATATAACAATTGTAGGATTATACTTAAATGGTAGTTAGGGAAATTTTAGTAAAGTAAGTAGTAATACCAAATCAATTATTTCCAATTTTATCTTAGAAGAGAATAGTCAAAATGACAAATGGAAATTAACAGTAGGAAAAAAGAAACAAACTCCAATGTGGAAATCAATGAAACTGTAAGAAGAGGAGATATGAACAATATAAAAGATCAAGGGAACTTATGGTTGGTACGTTGAGATCATTAAGATGGATAAACTTGGGCTGAAAATGTGGCTTAGTGGTAGAGTGCTTGCCTAGCATGCATGAAGCCCCAGGTTCAATTCCTCAGTACCACATATACAAAAAAAGCCAGAAGCAGTGCTGTGGCTTAAGTGGTAAAGCAGTAGCCTTGAACCCATAGAGGCTCAGGGACAGAGTCCAGGCCCTGAGTTCAAGCCCCAGGACTGGCAAAAAAAATTGATAAAATTTAGCCAGATTACTTAATTTTCAAAAAAAAAAGAAAAAGAAAATTTAAATCATAACAGGTTAAGTGATATCTCCATAATATCTATAGATAGTAAAAAATAAATGTTTTGGACAAATTTGTGGAAAGTAATCTGGTCCTTCAGATGACAGTCTAATTCCTCAAAGGAAATACACCACTGCCATTGACTCATAAAGAGACAGCCAACCTAAATTCTGCATCTCTTATAAAAATTGAATTAGGAGTTAAACTCTTTCCTATGTTAATTAAAACCTAGCATTTGCCCTGAAAAACAAAAAGTTATTGACTAGGTGTCTGCCTTTCAAGTTTGCAAGTTTAGAAAGTTACTTTATTGCTGTCAAAATGTTGGCAATATTCATGTGTATTAAATAATCACATTTACCATGTATACCTGTCACCTTTTCCAACCTAATCTTTAAAAGGTACCCAATAGTAGATTTATTAGTGAATTGGAAATGAAGAATGAAGTTATTTTAAAGTTCAAATAATATTTCCTCCCTCCCCACAAAAGTAGAAGCAATTGCTATGTGTATATGAATGCACAATGACCTGTCAGCTGTTTGCTGCTAGTATGACAGCAGCTAGGCACTCAAAACATTTGCCTTTATAATTCTCTTTTTTTCAAAATACATTTCCAAGGTTCATGAACTTCTCTCGATAAAACGAGTCTTTTTACATATGCTAGTATTTCACTAGGGCAAATTTTAGGGCAAATTTCTTAGGAGAAATTTCATTAGGGAAAATTTCTTCATGTCTACTTTCTTACATTCATTATCAAAATTTATAACCTTGGGCTACTGAATGTCAGTAGCCCCATCTCAAATTGAAAAAACAAACATTTTTTTCTAGATGTGGCCAAAGATTTCTTGAAGAGAAAAATTGTCCCAATTTTAAAACCAAGACCAATTATTGATGACTTGAAAACTTTCAAGACAATTCTATAGGTTTTTATTTCTCTTGCATCTATTACATATTAATTTCAGAGTTCAAATCATTGAGAAGGTAATTTTTTGTTTCAATGAGTATTTTTCTTGGCAGAAGACACTAGTAAATAGTTTTGAGAGAACATTTCACTCAGATAAAGTTGAACAAAGCAATATAGAAGCAAATAAAATAGGTCACCATAAATTAAAGAGTATATCTTATAAACTTAGATTAACCCTAATATATTAACATACTTTCTTTTTCTTTTTTATATTTAATACATGATTTTTATTTACTCAAAAGTCTTTTCTTTCTTTTTTTATTGTGAGAATACCGTACAGAGGAGTTACAATTACATGGGCAAGATAACAAGTACATTTCTTATCAAGCATTGTAGCCTCCTCCTTTGTTTCCCCTCCCATCCCTTCCCATACTCCCCCCTTCCCCCCACCAAAGTTGTAAAGTTCATTTTCCACTTAACGACTTGTACATCTCATTGTTGCAATGGGTCCACCTGTATCCCTAGTTAAAAGATTTGTTTTTTCCCTTCCCCTCCACAAATTATACCAACATCAAATACAGTGAAAGCAGGGGTTATACCATGGGGGAGGGACATACAACATACTTTTTCTACTGATAAATACTCATGATTAATATTGAAATTTTAAACCACGTTAAGAAAATGAAAAATATCATATTCATTTTATCACACATCCTAATAAGTGCTATAATTATTCTTACTTTATACATAAGAAACTGAAATAACTCAGCTAAAAGCACAATGAGTAGCAGAGCGAGTTTACAAACTCATTTTGTCTTATTCCACAATCTGCAAAAAGAAATTATATTATACTGTTTAATAGGCAAAGAGGAATAGAGCATTAGGTCTAGTTCTTGAGACATTTAATCCAGTTTTAATAGCCCAGTTATCATTCTGTTTTATTATTTAAGGATATATAGCTATTAAGTTTCTTTTTTTGAATTTAAATTTTGATTTATATTGTCTAAGTATTTGTATAAAGGGATTTCCATTCAACATGTCAGTTTATGATCAATACCACCCAGTCATCATTCTCTCCATCTCTCCCTCTCTGTTTTTTTTTTTTTTTTTTGGTTGTGGAGCCTGAACTCTGGGTCTGGGCGCTTTCTCTCAGCTCTTCAGCTCAAGGCTAATGTTCTATCACTTGAAGCACAGTGCCACTTCAAGCTTTTTCTCCTTATGTGGTGCTAAGGAATTGAATCCAGAGCCTCATGCATGCAAGGCAAGCACTCTACCACTGAGCCACATTCCCAGCCCTCTCTATAATTTTTTGACACTGGATTTTTCCTTTTCCTTTTTATTTTCCAGTGTTGTTTTAAATGAAGGGCATCATGTTTGTCAGGGAAGTTCTCAGCTACTCAATAGACTTCATCATTAATTTTTTTAATTAAAAATAATTGCAAAAGTATTCTGTTTATTCATTTCCTAAACATTATCTCTGAATATTGATATTTGGCATTTTTATTTCAACTACTATTGTTTTCTAGTACAGCGATGAGAACTGGAATAAAACTCTGAAAGGACATGCAGCCATGTGACAATGATGACTACTGTTCATGGGCCAGCTAGAACCTTCTATCTCCAGTGCAAGAGCATTGCAGAAATAACTTGGCAGACAGTTAAGGAAATGTTCCAGTGGGACTGAAAAGTAACAGCAGTACAGGAGAAAAAATTGACTCAACTGTCAAATAGTGTCTATTTTTTTTGTTATTGTTGCTAAAGGCAAAGCATCATTGTTATTCTTCTGCATTATTTCATGGGAAAGGTAAATGGGAAAGGAATAAACCCCTTAACATTTATTCACACTGATGTGGACATATTTAAAGCACCTTAAAATAACAATACTTATAATTAAATCCTATAAGAGAAAGATGAGAGAAAGAATGAAAGAAAAAAGAGAGAAAGAATGAGAGAGAGAAAGAAAGGAAGAGAGAGAGAAAAGAAAGAAAGATAGATAGATAGATAGATAGATAGATAGATAGATAGATAGATAGATAGATAGATAGATAGATAGATAGATAGAAAGGAAGGAAGGAAGGAAGGAAGAAAGAAAGAAAGAAAGAAAGAAAGAAAGAAAGAAAGAAAGAAAGAAAGGAACAGAGAAAGAAAGGGAGAGAGAAAGAAAGGGAGAGAGAGAGAAAGAAAGATTTTCAGCTAGCAAAAGTACAGCTCAGGTTCTCTGTTCAACAAGAAGATGAGTAAAAGCCTGTCAGTACCCTCAGAACAGTTTCTGATGAGCTGACCTCCCTCATATCTGGATTCATTTCTAAAGTCATAATACACATGCTAGTAGCTAACCATCACAAAATGCAGTGTCAGTAACAGTCTAAAAGGCCATACCATTTGTTTTTATTAAAACAATAATGTTTGAGAATGCACTCTATATTTTATCTTGTATTATCTATGTATCTTCTATACACACATACACCTTACCTCCAAAATTGTTCAATGATGTAAAACAAAACTTCTTTATTAATGTTAACCTAATAAGTTTTATTAGTTTAGTATTTTAAAGTTCTTTACCTCAACTTCATATGAATATATCAGTTTTAAAGGAGAAAAAGTGAAAGCTTTTTTTCCAAAGTCTTATTATTTCATAATCAAAATCTACCCAGGTCATTTATTTAATAAATTTTTTTGAGTTTCAAAGGATTCTCACAGTAGGTCAAAACTTTTATCTGCATCATCCAAGCCAGTCAACTGATACAGAAATACTAGACCACCACAATGAGAGGAACATTTGTGAAGAGAGGTCAATAATATGGTGTAAAACATACGGAGTTATAATGAGAAGTAATTATGATGATGAGAAAATGCAATGAATATTTTCGGAAGATAATTTTCCACAAACTTTATCTGAAAGCCCTTAAGTCTGAAATCCTAAATGCAGCTAAGATCAGATCTAGGAGCTCATATTCAAGAACATTTAAGAAAAATTCAGCCACTAGATAGAGCTCCCAACAAATGGATTTAAAGCAAGTTTCCACCAAGAAACTACAATACATCCAACAGTCATTTGTGATCTTCCCTAATCATGATAGTAAGAACAGTCAAATTACCTAGATCTACTCTATTTCAGCATCACCATTTGGATTTTTTGCTTCTACTACATTCTCTTACCACCACCAACAAAATCCTCAGAAAGCATTTGAAGATTCTACATTATAAATTTCTTTCTTTTTTTTCCAAATCAACATATAGCTTAGTCAATTCATGCCTTGACTTGCTTGTGTTTATCCTTATCAAAAATGATCTGGGGAAAAAAAGCACTGTGTCCATAAATGGAGTTGAAATGTGTGTTTACTAATGGATTGTGTTTGAACAAGACCTAGTCTTCAGTAACTTATCATTGTAAGACAATCCTTAAGTAAATCCAATGCAACCAGTCATTTAAGAGAATGCATGAATAGTACATATTCCTATAACATCTTTTTAAAAAATATTTTATTGTAAAGGTGATATACAGAGGGGTTACAGTCCATAAGTAAGGTAATGAGTTCATCTCCTTTCAAAAAACCTCTCCAGACCATTTACAACAGCTAAAAATAAGTTATACCTGGGGAAAAATAACAGTTGGGAAACGAGAGGCAGCAGAGCAGAGCAGTTATGGATACAAATGCTGTAGCTGAGCTGCTCTGATGGACTTTTGACCAGCTTCGGTCCACTTGCTCCATGCAGAAGATGGCATTGCCGCCTAATTATTGCATGGTTAGGATTAAGTGCATATTGAAGATTTTAAACACTGGTTGGCACTTGGCAAGCACTTTTATTTATTGGACTGCACTAACATACTACTTACTGTACATGCAATAGCAAGGTACAATATGAGAGGATGACTGAGGGAAAATTCTAATACTTTAAATACTTCTAAACCAATTCCACGTTTTGATCCACCAAACACAATGATCATATTGCAGCAAACACCAAGTGGAATGATAGAAAAGAAATGTTTCAAGATTTCAAATGTCAGGCTCCAGATAACTAGTATTTTGGCTGAGCGGGGGTGGGAAAAACATATGAATAAGTTTCAGGAAAAGTACAAAATTTAAATATTTAATCAGACCTTTAAAAATTGAGGGAAAAATCTAATAGGGTTCGAGGAAAAGCAAAGGGAGGAATTTTAAGTCCCTTGCTAATAGAACGGAGCAACTGTCGCTGTGACACATTTTGAGCTGCGCCTGCTGTTCCCTGGGAATACCTGCCAGTCATAACAGAGTCTCAAACGGAATCCAACAAGTACAAAGTCAACTAGTACACGGCTCCTTTTCCTGAGGCATCATACTGACAAGCTCCATGTCGATTAAATGCAGTGTGTGGAGTAGTAAGAAAGGGGACAGTTCCTTATCAAGGACTAATCACAGAAAAGAGGGAAGAGGGAAAGGGAGGACATAAATGGGCTAAATTCAATTGGAAGTATTGAAAGGACTTTGTTTCTGGTTATTGCTACTGAGAATGAACTGGGAGCAGTCAAATAAAGACATGATGCTCTCTCTTACTCTACTTCATAGAATAGCACAGATGGCTCATTTGTAGAGATTGGGGGGGAAAAATCCCAAAGCACAAAATTTATCAAGTTCAGTCGACTTCATTCCTGAATCTGCAAAATTTGGTTTGAAGCCTTGTGAGACCTAACTTTCTTGTGAGATTTCTGTGCTTTCAAATTCCACTCAAGTGGAAAATGAACAGGCTCTCTCTCAGCAGCATGCCACTTCTGCTCTGGGTAAGACAGGGCCATCTGGGGGCCTAGGGTCCATGAACTCACCAATGCTAACATCGTGGCTCTGCTACAAGCACCCCTCCTACAGACAGAATGAACATTTTCTCCAGTTGTATGTATTCTAAGTTCCAAGGAAAACCTGCCTCCTGGATCTTGAAATGCTCATGGTTTGTACTTTGCTGAAAATACTTCTATATCCCATAATTTGCCAAGGTATATAGAATCAACCGCTCCTTTTCTTGAACAAGCAGGGTTAATGTGGATTGATAAAGAAAGAATATCACTCCCTAAGAGAGAAATAGAATTATAGGTATCACATCATAATGAGCTAAATGTCTGGATCAAAGGATTAGAAATAAATAAAACATCTTGAATTATAACTCAGTGTGAAGTAAATAAAAGGAGATGGATAGCCTTCCATAAAGTGAAGGATTATAATATTCATCTTCCATTTCTTTCCTTATCCATAAGTATTCTTTCAAAAAGTCCTGCTGAAAACAATCACCACATTGTCTCCCACTTTTCTTCCACTTTCACAGTTCCAAGGGACACTTTTGTAGCAAGATCTAGCCATTGCTTAACCTACTGGTAACACTGCAAATGAAATACATGTGTTGGAACAGACGTGCTGCTTCTATTACGTTGAAGCACATTGCATCTGCTGCTCAGTGTAAATAGCTCTGAGCTTGTGATAAATAGCTGTATTTCATTATGGATGTGAGTCACCATACAGGGACTGAAGTGGGACAAAATGAATAAACTGTGAGCCAAGGAAATGGGGATGTGAAGGAATGCAGAGGAAATGGATTCACAGGGCAAACGTGGTTCCTGTGTCCAGCACATGATTAATCCTATGCTTTCACATCACCCCATGCTGTCATTTCTAGTTAGGACCTGCTATGGGAATAAAACCTGGAAGAAAATACCACTCGCTTCTACTAAGCACCTTGAAACAGGAACACAATCTGATCATTATTTTTGTTTGTGAATGTGCTCCAGATCAAGCTCAAGACCTGGCATATGATAAAACAAGCATTCTGTCACTTCAGACAGAATGTTTTATTTTATTTTTTATTAATTGTTTATGTTTTAAATAAAAATGTTCACACTAACTGTTAGGTATTGAATTGAAAGATGCTTGCAATGTAGAGTGTAAATGAATCTCCTTTTCTAAGATTAAAGTCAAGTTTAGCCGATTTATACAAATACATTAGTATTTAGTAGCCCATAAAGAGTATAACAAGTCAGAATTTCTGAGATTTCATTACATGTTACATCTAAGATTTTTTTAAATAAGGTTTATGTTGAAGAATGTTTACCCAAGAAAATCATTTCGTATCGATTTCACTTTTCCAAATCTTGAACTTATTTCTGATGAAAAATTATTATGTAAAAGTTTATATAAAGTATATCTATAGCTAAAACATTAATGATAAAAGAATTCTGTTCACAAATTAATTCACCACATACATATACATATAAATGCACATATATATATATATATATATGGGGTGGGTCATTAAAATTATTGTACACATAGATCAAACAATGAAAAAGTTTTTTACTAAAATTTGAACTCAGAGCCTCATATGCATTGCTGCTCAGTTTGCTTGCTTGTTTGGCTCCTGATTACTTGAATCACACCTGTAGCCCTGCTTTTTGTTGGCTATTTTGGTGACAGTCTAACAGACTTTTCAACCCAGGTGGGCCTTAAAGCACTGTCTTCTGGATCTCATCCTCCAGAGGAGCTAGCCTACTGGCGGGATCCACCAGTATCTTAAATTGCACTTTGTTAAAATTGCATTGTGGAATACTTTGACAGTATGGCATTCATGTGGGGTTTTTTTGTTTTGTTTTTTGATATGATAGTCATTCACAGTAATTTTTAAGAATTATATATATATACACATAGTGGAATTCTATGCCTCCATCAGAACAAATGACACCGTCCCATTTGTTAGGAAAAGGAAAGACTTAGAAAAAATTAAATTAAGTGAAGTAAGCAAGACCCAAAGAAACATAGATAAGCATGGTTTCCCTTATCTGCAATAAGTAGTATATGTCTAGGATAAGCAGAATAGGTCAAAAGCTATATTCCTAAGCATCTTTGATTAAGGTTAGCACTCTAACTCTTGTTCCACAACTCTGCTTCTGGCTTTTACTGGTGGTTAATTGGAGATAAGAGTCTCATGGGCTTTTCTGCCCAGGCTGCCTTTCAACCACAGTCCTCAGATCTCAACCTCTTGAGGAGCTAGGATTATAGGTATGATCCACAGGCTCCTAGATTTAAAGGAATATTTAAGTTATTTTAAACCTGTGACCTTATAAATCTTTATCAAAATAGATTTTTTGTAAGTAAATATACATTGGGTATGTTTATACGTAAAACATGTATCTCCAATGGACACATAGCATGTATGATATATATTAAAACATTGTTTTATTGGATACCAGTGGCTCATGCCTGTAATACTAGCTATTCAGGAAGCTGAGATCTGGGGATCAGGATTCAAGGCTAGCCTGCGCAGGAAAGTACATGAGACTCTTATCTCCAATTAACCACCAGAAAAGCAATACAGGTGTTGTAGTTTAAAGTGGTAGAACATTAGCCTTGAGAAAAAAAGCTCAGAGTCAGTGCCCAGGTCCTGAGTTCAAGCCCTATGATCATTAGCAACAACAACAACAAAATTCAGCATATCTGACCTGGCTCTCAAGTAAATAAAGGTAAATTCAAGTTACATGACACGTACTTGTATTTTCAAAAGTTTGTTCCAAATATTATAGTTGGTATTTTTATGGAAGAAAGCTGGAAGAATATTATTTTGGGCCCCGGCCAACACCCAACACTTTGAAGAGGTGTTACCTCTTTAATAAAGGTAAGAATTGCACATTGCAAAGGTCAAAATATTTCTTTTCCCTTTTTCCAAAGGTCAGACGATGTTGTATTTATATTGCTATTTTAAAACTGTGATTAAATGTTTTTATTTGTACTGTCTTAGCTGTTAATCAACATCTGGGTAAAATGTCAGAACCACTTTTCATCTTTCCTAAGTGCCTTTGTTGCTCCTTGGCAACTGTGGTTAAGATGCACACAGAGGAAGCAATTGTCTCTGCCACCTTACAGTGTGGGCCGCCCCACAGGAAGGGCAGGATGGGAGTTCACCTCAGAGGGGCTTTGTTCTAAAGCCCTCTTTACTGCAGTGTGACCTGAGCATGCTCAGTCTCACAGCATGTTCTTAGAGAACAAATCTGAAAGCAGAAAGCAGTGTTCTCTTCAAAATTAAGAGAAAATCAGAAAACACTTAACATATTTTTATTCAAAAAGCCACAAAGGCCCCACCGTAATTATGACTCAACAACATGTTTGTAGCATTTTAAAAAAATCAATGTCAGGAAACAAGAGCAGGATGTGGGAGAAAAGATTAGATACTACTATGAACAGACACAGCACAAAGCACCCGGGGAAACTCATACTCCAGCCTCTGACTTACCACAAGCCAGTGTACAGTCACTTTGCCTTGATTCTTGTCTGTTTATGGGTTTTGTTGCTGCTGTTGTTGTTGTTGTACAAGAAAATAATAGTTTTGTTATTTTTTAAGTATTTCTGGAGCAAGTTAGCAGTGGCTCTTCAATTAAAGGGCAAAGGGTGATTTAATATATTTCAAAACAAGCTTTTGTAAAAGAGTTAATAGTATTATGATAATGGATATTAATTAGTCAGGTTAAATTACAAATTTTTAATTTAAATTGATATGCTTTTCTTTTGCCCACTTTTTTGTTACCAACACCAGAAAAGAGAGGGCATGGTCATCTTTATTAGGCTGACTGTAGCAGAGATGGCAATGGGTAAATGACTCCCTCAGCACACAGTGTTCAAACACATGAGAGAATTTCCTCCTAGTCCTCTAGATGACCCTTTACAGTATAAAATGGAAAATTTTTCTCTACATTGTCCCTCAGTGGCCTAGAAAAAGAGATTCTTCATATTTCTAGAGTACAGCTTCTGATGGCTTACAGCCAAAGCTGGTAGATCTACATTTTCAAAGTTAATTTTATATGGAAGTTATTGTCAAATCAAACAAGTCATTGAAAATACACACATTTGCACCAAGGACTTAAAGTTTTACTGTTATTTTCCACCTGGACCAGGACTGGGTAATTTTTTTAAAAAAGGAGATATTAACTGTCCCTTGCCCTTTAAACTACAGAGGAATATCAGAGCCTGAGCAGGGCTCACATTCCTACTCAGCCCTCAGTGAAAAGAAGCCAGGAAATCAGGGCAGGAACTGAAAGTTAGAATGATAAAGTATCAAAGACAACTAAATAACTGCTTAGAATTTAAGGAATATGCACTTCTCAGAACTTCAGGACATTAAAAAAACTTTCTGCATAAAAATAACAATTGAGGATCATTTCCTGTGATTTTTTTCCCAAATCATAATATATTTCTCCCACAGAAATTAAGTTTTAGCCAAAATAAGACAAATTGTTTTTCTTCTCTAAGTAGTACCAAAAAAGGAGTTTCCCACTTTTTCTGATTATCTAAGGTAAGAAACATCAAGAATCAAAATAGCCATAATATCCACATAAGAATGCTAATCTAGTCAGGCCTCAATTAATTCTTCAAGCTGTAGTGGATTTCTAGTAGAATAAATAACTAGAGTAACCAAAATTCCATTCATGGTAATACTGTTCCTAATAGCTATGAGTTTTTCAGAGGCCAAGTCTCAAACCACATTTGACTTTCCTGATAGCAGTAAATTCGTGCTAGTTCATACCTCAGTCTCTCTATTGAGCCAGCTCACCCAGAACATCACACAACTAGAACCAAAAATTACCATAAATGTTCTGAAAGAAACCAGGGAAATTAAGAATTGTTTTTTCTTTTTGTCTGTCATGGGGGCTGAACTCTGGGCCTGGGCGTTGTCCCTCAGCTCTTCAGCTCAAGCCTAGCACCCTACCACTTAAGCCACAGTGCCGCTTCCAGCTTTTTTATGTGGTGCTAAGGAATTGAACCCAGAGCCTCATGCATGTGAGGCAAGTACTCTACCACTGAGCCAATTTTCCAGCCCCAGAAATTAAGATTTTTAATTAACACATGGTGTTCTGTATTACTCTAGTATCCTTACAGGCTTGTCAGGAACTGACACTGGAACTTGGGGGTAGAAAGTTGAAGAAGAATACAAGATGGAAGTTGAGAAACGTTGGCATTTTTTAATTGAGGGGAAAGCTGCAGCATTGAGTTAAAACACTGGAAATGTGTGCAGACGATGGTGAGCAGGGAAATCAACCTAAAATGGCTGGAAAAGCTTGGAACACATGATTCTGGAAAGAGTAATTTAGGGAGAAAATATCTTAGGAATCATGGCCTTTTACAATCAGATTTAGGACAACTGGTTATACCACACTATGAGACTGAACTTTCACTTATTCCTGAAAAGAAACAAAGAGGGCTTCCACTCATTTAACTGGTCCCACCCTTGTTGATTCTGTTTTTCTGTTTCTAACTTGAGCATTACTTATTAAACAATCCTGGTAGTGAACACCAACAGCTCTTTACTCTTCTTTACTTATCAATTCCAATAAAATTTAAAAGAGGAATATACATTGCCAAATGCATTCAAATGGAACATTTTAGTATTTGGCTTGTTATACAAACTTATAAGTGAAAAACTATTAAAATTTTGAAGAAATTTTCCACTTATGTCTATAATTATTATCATTATTATTATTATTATTATATCATTACTGGTGGCACAGTCTGAAAATCATTATGTAGCTCAAACACAAGTAAATAATTTGTTTTGCTTTTTTTCTTTTTTACTTACAAAAGGGATAAACTGGGGTATAGAAAAGAGAAATGGACCACAGCAAAACTGACTCCTAGTAAGATAAAAAGTAAAACCTATAGATTCAATTCATGCCTGGTATTCAAGGCATATGGAAACAGGGTGTGTACATTCCAAAAAGATTAGGGATCATCAGCCCTCTTTCCTTTCCCGCTACAGTTCTACTGACCTTTCTCCTGGGCTGGCTCTGCTGCCACCTGCATCTTTTCTGAACAGAAATTCCATCTTCTTGGCATCCATGTCTTCCTGAGTTCTCCATTGCAACTGTAGCTTTACCCTAGCAGATGCACACATTGCCCTTCCACCTGGACTTGTGATGGGTAAATTGTGGCCAATTCATCAGATGTCCTCAAATCGACTTTCCTATGATACTGATGCAAAGTACTGGGCTTACTTTTAATAGCCCTAATGTTTTTAATTGTTTTAATTTAATAGCCACTCGTGGTCCCAACATTAAACATGCTACTTTTCTGAGAAAACCATAAGATTTTCCTATCCCTTCCTTTTTTCTCCCAGTAAGCTAGGATGAAATCAGCTAACAATACCCATATCACAGCCAGAATGTTGAGCTGCCTTGAAATTTCTTCCCAATGATTAGCTGATTTACCTCAAAACTCAACCTTCCCCGAATTCTTAGAGTAAGCTAAAAAGTAGACAAATTCTTTGTAACAATGTAATCTGAATGCTTTTTAATTCCCTTTAGCAGATTCTTGCTTTCATCTGAAACATTTAAAGCACAGTTTTTCCTGTTCCCTTTATATTCGCAGTCCAGTCTTCTGAACTCCTAGCACAATCACCCACTAAGCTGAGCTTCTAGTATTCTGGGACTTCTCTATGCATCATCTCTAAATTCTTCCAAATCTGCCCTCAAACCAGTTCCAAAGGCCTAAGAATCAAATGATCAGGTTTAGTCACAGCAATCAGCCACTTTTTAGGTATCAATTTTCTGAAATTGTCATGGTTCTCTAGATGAACAGAACCAATAGAATATTCATACATGAACACACACACATATACACATACGGTACATATATAACATACAAATGATTTATTGGATTGTTCTTCAAATCTGGAGACTAGGGAGTGGTTGCTCCTTGGAGTAAAAGAGCAGAGTTTTAGAACTAGAGGACCAGTAGTACAATTCCGGTCTGATGGATTAAGGCCTGGAAGCTCCCAGGAATTCCTGGTTTGTGTCTGCATTAAAAGATGAAGAAATCAGAGTCTGATGACCATAGATGAAGAGAGCAACAAGATATACTTGCTCAGGAAGTATGGAATTTGTGTGTGTTGGAAAGCTTTCTCTTGTCTCATTTTATTCCACATAGGTCATTAACCTATTGGATGCTGTCTTCTTTAGGGGAGGTATTTCCTTCCACTGATTTCCTACAAATCATTCTTCTATGCAAAAACACTCTTCATACCCATACATCCAGATATATTCTATTAGTCTCCTAAGCTATTCTCAGTCTAATCAAACTGACAATCATCATGCTTTGTACTGAATATTTAATTGTAATCATCCTAACCACAGCCATATAGTATAGGTACTGTGTTTATATATATATATATATATATATATATATATATATGAGAACTGAGATTAAGCAATTTGATTAAGATCAGTTGTTGTTAAATAGCACAATTGCATTTTGAAGAGTTAACTGTTTACTAATCTTAAGCATTGCAAAGTAATATATCCCCAGGTGCAAAACAAGAAAATCTGGAGCCCTTAAAGTTGAACTATCATGCACATTTACTGGCTTTGAGCATGTAAACAAATAATCCCAGAAGAATGCAATAAATATGATGAAATATATCTAGAAATAGCTAGATCTGTTAAAAGGATAAATCATACAGCTCAGTTATGCTTTATGTAATTTATTTTTGTTATAATTGCATAATCTTCCTCCCAGTAGTAGAATGAATCATAGACTGCCACCTCCCTCTGCTGTCCAGGTTCCTCTGGGCTGGATATGACTCATTCTGTTGATCCCAGTTTTGCTATAAGTCTTCCTAAGGAAAACCTGCTTTGATTAATATTTAAAGGACCATGGGGATTGTTTCCTGTTTTTCTTAAGCTATCTACCCCTTTGCCATTATCTCACAAATGATTTGTTAGGCATGTGGGTTTGTATTGTATCTGAGATTACAAGAAAAACAAATAGAGCACTGTTTTTCAAACTGAAATACCCAGGAAGCTGGGAAAATGATTAGAAATTACATATTGAATTTCTGAGTATGGTTCCATTTCAAAAAAACTATACAGTTAAAGAAATATTTGAAATTCCTAACTATATTTTTTCCTTAAGATTATTTCACTTTTAATGTTATGATTAGTTATTGCCTCTCTTCCTTAAAGCTAGATGATCAAAGAACTGTGGAGGAGAGTTGACTCTATAGCTTCCATGTACCTATGCACAAACATCTTACCTCTACTTTTTAATTTATTCCTCTCTAAACTAGGGACAGTAGCTATGATAAATTGCACATATGGATGTCAGAAAAACAATTCTATGCCTCCATCAGAAAGAATGACACTGACCCATTTGTTGGCAAATGGAAAGACTTGGAAAAAATTAAGTGAAGTAAGCCAGGCCCAAAGAAACATAGGCCCCATTGGTTCCCTTATTTGCAACAATTAGTATATGTCTAACACAAGTAGAAAAGGTCAAAAGCTATGTACATATGACCATATGAGATGATGCTAAGCAAAATGAACCCCAAGATAGGGTCAAAAAAAGGTTTTACCTTTTTTGCTGTTGTTTTTAATGTATTTATAAAGTACCCAGTGATGTTCTTCCTCCATGGTATAACCCCTGTTTTCACTGTATTTGATTCCGGTGTCCTGCATCTTGCAAACACATTTTTCTAATTTGGGGAGGGGAGGGGAAATAACAGTATGCTCAAATAAGGATACAGGTCGACCCATTGTAGCTATGAGATGTACAAAACACTATTTTGAAAATGAACTTTACAACTTCGGGGAGGAGGGTGGCGAGGGAGGAGTTGGGGAGGTGCAGAGGGAAAGGATGGCAGGGGAAAAGCAAAGGAGGGAGTAACAATACTCGATAAGAAATGTATTCATTACCTAGCTCATGTAACTGTAACCCTTCCTCTGTACAGTATTCTCACAATAAAATTTGTTAAAAAAAATAAAAAAGTGCTCATTACCTTG
Source organism: Dipodomys ordii (assembly GCF_000151885.1). Lineage (NCBI taxonomy): Eukaryota > Metazoa > Chordata > Mammalia > Rodentia > Heteromyidae > Dipodomys > Dipodomys ordii. The sequence goes on along the minus strand of NW_012267255.1, from coordinate 1,354,707 downwards.
CTTATGTAACTATAACACCCTGCTCATCACCTTTTCAATAAAGATTAAAAAACATATTTTTTTCTAGAATAATTTTATCCTTCAGGACAAAGGCAGTAAAATATTTCAAATAATTTGGGAAGTGCCTGTGTACATTTATAAAACATCAGTGTGTAAAAGTGGATTATATGAACCTGCAATCTGACCTTTTCATTTGGCAAGGTGAGATAAAATAATTTGCAAGATGAATAGAGGATCCTAAAGAGGTCCTTATCATGTAATTCACAAGTATATAAAATGAGAGTTACATTAGGCATCTCTTAAAAACTCTAATATTCACAATGCTATCTCCCTCAAAAGGGTCTATAGCTTTAATACAATTCGAATTAAAATGGCAATATGTCTACATACCAATTGACAGTACAAAAACTTTAAAATTGGGAAAGAAATAAATGTCATGTGTACTTAATGCATTTTTTCTTTTTTATGCTCAAGGATATCATTCTACCACTTGAGGCTCTTGTTCATTTCCAGCTTTTTGGTGATTCATTGGAGCTAATTCTTAGAGACTTTCCTGCCTGTACTTTGAGCCATGATCCTCAGATTTCAGCTTCCTGAGTAGATAGGATGATAGGCATGAGCCACCAGCGGCTGGCCTTAATGCATTCTTCATCAAAATATTTACATTTACTTAAGTCCCCACTAAGAGATTAGCTTTAATATATGGATTTAGAAATCAACCACTAGAAAAATCAAAGTATGAAAATTAGATTATGATACAAATTTTATTATATACAAATAAGAAAACTAAATTGTTAAACTGTACTAAGACAAATAGTTATTGATATTAAAATGATGCTTTGTACCTAGCTCATAGAATAATGTAATATTCATTTAATTTCGATTAAATAACTGAATATAAAAGATAAAAATAAAACTTTTCATAGGAAACAAAAAAGTCATTGAGATCAAAGTTTGTTAAGTATGTTTAAATATTCATTAAGCAAAGCTAGTAATTTTAACCAAATTAATATTTTAAGCTATATGATGAGAAGATACAATAAGATACAAAATATAAAAGGTATTTACAGCGCATATAATTAATACAGTTGATAGTGTTTGTACTTTAAGTATCTTAAATTTTAATGTTAGTTTTGCATGCTTATCAAAACATGTTCATTAGTTTAATGCAAAGATTTTTTTTCTAAATAAGGTCTGCGCTTAAAATGTGTGGACATTTCTGGATAGCATAGTTATTAAATAGACCATTGGGTGAAGATCATAAGCCATTGCAAAAACAAAATCCAAAGAATACTGGGCACCAGTGGCTCATGCCTGAAATCCTAGCTGCTCAGAAGGCTGAGATCTGAGGATCAAAGTTTGAAGCCAGTCTGGATCCATGAGACTCTTATCTCCATTATATTTTTTTTAAAAGTCAAAAGTGGAGCTATGGCTCAAGAAATAGAGTTCTAGCCTTGAGCATGTAGAGGTTCAGAGACAGCACCACCCAGGCCCTGTGTTCAAGGACCAGAAACAACAACAACAAACAAAGACCACCTTGTGAATATGAACAGTGGAAACTGAATAATGTATCAGAAAGATTGAGGGATAGAAAGTAATAAAAAAAAATGGCCTGGCTTACTTTACTTAATATAATTTTTCCAAGTCTTTCCATTTCCTAACAAATGGGGCAATGTCATTCTTTCTGATGGAGGCATAGAATTCCATTGTGTATATATACCACATTTTCTTGAACCACTCATCTACTGAGGGGCATCTGGGTTGGTTCCATATCTTAGTTATTGTAAATAATGCTGCAATAAACATAGTAGTGCTGGTAGCTGTAGTATGATCTTGTTTGTGATCATTTGGGTAAATGCCCAAAAGTGGGATTGCTGTGAAATGAACCCCAAGATAAGGATTCAAGTGTTTTTTTTCTTTCTTGCGATTGTTTCCAACATATTTATAAAATGATTTCTTTGTTGCTTTGTATGTACCTCCTCCAGTGTATAAGCCCTGTTTTCACTGTATTTGATATTGGTATACTTTGTGGAGGGGAAGGGAAAAAAACCAAATCGTTTAAATAGGGATACAGGTGGACCCATTACAACAATGAGATGTACAAGTTATTATGTCGAAAAACGAACTTTACAACTTTGGCGGGATGGGGGATGGGGAGTGGGGGAAGGTGGTGTTAGGAGAGTAGGGGGTGGGGGGTGGAGAGGGGAAGGGATGGGAAGGGGAAACATAGGAGGAGGCAACAATGCTTGATAAGAAATGTACTCATTACCTTGCCCATGTAATTGTAACCCCTCTGTATGGTATTTTCACAATAAAAAAAAAGAAAGTAATAAAAATGATCAACAATAAAGAAAAATAAACAAAAACAAAGACACCACAAGTAAAAGGCTATAATCCAATAGAGCAAGGGGAGGGACAATTTTCCAAATAAAATTAAGAATCTCGCCGGGCGCCGGTGGCTCATGCCTGTAATCCTAGTTACTCAGGAGGCTGAGATCTGAGAATCGCGGTGCAAAGCCAGCCTGGGGGGAAAGTCCGGGAGACTCTTATGTCCAATAAACCACTAGAAAACCGGATGTGACGCTGTGGCTCAAGTGGTAGAGCGCTCGCCTTGACCTGAAGAGCTGAGGGACAGCACCCAAGCCGGGAGTTCAAGCCCCATGACCGACAAAAAAAAAAAAAAGAATCTCTATGGTTTTCCTAGGACACAATACTAGTCTAAGAACCGTTATGTTCTCTACTACTATAATTCTCTTACTTCCATTGAACACAATTGGAAAATACAAAAATAATTCATTTATTTTCATATGGAAATGTTATCTCTTTCCTTCTTCAAACATGGAAACACAAAATATCCAGCAAAAAATAAAATAAAATAAATGGCTGATACATCTCAAGAATTTCAAGATAATTCTTAATAAAAAGTACCAGCATAACACCTTACCAAAGTAAAACAATTTATAGTTTAGAAAGCAATAGCATTTATGCAACATAGTCTATGTCTCAAAAATCCACTAAGAGAATTATTGTTTCTGCTTTGTAAAAATAAAAGATAATAGTTGAGAATATTGATACGGCCATAACAACAACGTAAAACACTTTCAAATAAAAATCTACTAGGCTTCCTAAAATATAAGCAGATAAATGCATTACAGTTTGCAATTGTTATGTAATGAATTCTTTCTCATTTTCCTCACTTTCCATTTTCTTCTCTGCAATGCATCCACAGTTCTCAATAACTTTCAAAAGTTTGGGATTTTGCAGTGACCTTTCAAGAAACTTTCCATCAGGAAGATTTGAGTTTGAATGTTGAGCCTGCTTAAATTAATGTGTACAGTTGTGGAATTGTTACTAGTGGCTTACCTTCCCAATGCATCCATCTTCACCAATACTTTTTTTTCCTTTCCCACATTAGGAGTACGTGGAGAACTGGTTAAAAACATATGTTGCAGAGTTAAATTTTTGGGGTTCATCTAAATTATGACCCAGCGACTTGTCACATGAAGAACCTTGACAAACATATGTTTCTCCTTGTTCTTCTGTAAAACAAATTGTATTATAGTGCCTTCTTCAAAGGGATTTTAGAAGAATATAAAAAAAATAAGTAAAGCTCTTGGGAAAATATCTCAGACATTTTAAGCCATCATTGTTGTCTTTTCTTCATTATAATTTTCTGTACCATTAATACTTCAAGATTATACTTACCATTTGTATTCTAGTCCCCAAACACATCACTTGGTAAGCAACAATTTTTCTCTAACAACTACCTTATCCCAGTTGCATTTAATAGCAAATTAATTGTAGCAGTTTCTCTGAACTTTCTGTACTTCTGTATCTTCATTCTCAACTAACTTCAGATTCAGTCAAATCTTCTCCAAGTGTTCCACAATATCTATTTTATTGAATCTGATGACACATTTTTCCTATCCTTACCTTGGAGACACTCAGCAGAATCTAATGCAATTAGTCTTCTCTCTAATTTCCCAGCTCTTCTCCTATCACCCTCCTCTCTCTTCATTCTTTAGCTTTGTATCAAATGTAACTTGATAATCCCCCTAACCCAGTGATCTCAGTCATTCCTCAACACTACAATAGTTTACTGAGAACATTTATGATGAATTAACTTTTTTTTAAAGATTTCTGTTCTGTTAGTTATCATGTAAGTGTGTTCCATTAAAGTAAAATTTCATGCATCTAAGTCACTGTGCTATCTTCAATACTGTTTGGTAACTGAATTTATTTTTAAATAAATTGGCATTTGTAATACTATTATATTTGTAATATATATATATATATATATATATATACACATAAAAACAGGTATCTGATACAAAGCAGATAGTTATCAATGAATACTTTGTATGCTTTTAGTTGATGCTCATCTGAATTTTCGTTTGAATTTTTTATACATTTTTTAATTCGAAAAATACTGTACAGAGGGCTTACAGTTACATGAGCAAGGTAATGAGTACCCAGACATCTCCCACAGTAATAAGTGAACAACATTCTCCTTCGCAAGTCTCCTGTCCTGTGTAGGATCACTAGGTCTTTTCTTTTTTTGGAGGGGGGGGTCCAGCTGTGGGGCCTGAACTCTGGGCCTGGGCGCTGTCCCTCAGCTCTTCAGCTCAAGGCTAGCACTCTACCACTTGAGCCACAGCCCCACTTCTGGCTTTTTTTCTTTTTGCTTATGTGATGCTGAGGAATCAAACCCAGGGCCTCATGCATGCAAGGCAAGTGCTCTACCACTGAGCCACCATCCCAGCCCCCACTAGGTCTTTCTTAATCCTTTCAAAGACTCTAAGAGTATTTGTTATTGCTTATATCCTCTTCCCATTGCCTGACCTCTGACCTCCAAATAATTGTCAGTACTGTATCCTAGCAATGTCTTAAAAATTAATCAAAATGAATACCACGAAGCCCTAGCATGTCTTGTCTGAGTGGGTAGACAGATGGAGAGAGGACTGGTGGACAAATATAGTCCTAATACTCAATGTGCATCTGTGAAAATGGAAATAGCAATCTTGAGGGGAGAGGTAGTTTGAGATAGATGGTGGAGAGGAGAATGATGGAAGAGTGTGACTCTGAGCAAGATCATTCACTACATATCATAAACTGATTTGTTACATAGTAACTCCTTCATACAACTACCTAAAGATAATTAAAATGTAATTTAAAAATAAAATACATCTGATAAGAGGATGCACTGTACACATAAATTGGCATGTTGAACTGAAACCCTTTTGCATAACAAATATAATTTTTTTAAGAAACCATATTGACAATTTGTTTGTATTAACTGATCAGCTTAAAAAGAGCAAGCTACCAGATGGCCTGAAATGTACTCTTATACAATATAGTATCATTTTCAAATCACTTTTACATACATTATTTCACTTGATTTATAGCATTATGATAGTGATAACTATGAAAAGCTATTATCATGAGAAATGACCCAAGTTGTCATCTCTCTCAATTTCTTTATTCCTTTAATAATGATGGTGATAATGACAGCATAATACTTATTTGAATTATCTTATCCCTTTGTAGGAAAATTAATATATTTTTTAAATTAACTTTAAAATTGCCTCTGACTAGCCAGAGTTCTTCCATCTCAGTATTATTGAAATTCATGTCAATCATCAAGATACATAATATTCCATCCTATTTGGGGGTGGATTTTAAAATTACACTCTGAGAATATTGTTTAAATTAAATGTGGAAAAAATGTAAATTAGAAAATTTAAAATACGAAGATGCAGTAACATTGGCAGTTGGCATTGGTGTATTTTTTTTTTGGAGCCATGGAAAATGCACAGAACTTGTACCATATTCTGCAAACTCTGATACAAAGCTTGACATGTGCTAAAATGTCAAACCTACCAATGTCAGTCACTAGTACCTTCTCTGAAAGGGTATACTCTTTTCATTTTTGTAACAGTCTTCATTCCAGATACCGATAGGAAAGTTTTTTTTTTTAGTTTTTGTTGTTGTTGTTGTTGTTTTGTCTGATATGGGGCTTGAACTCTGAGCCTGGGTGCTGTCCCTCAGCTCTCCAGCTCAAGGTGAATGCTCTACTACTTGAGCCACAACACCACTTCTGGTTTTCTGTTGGTTTATTGGAGATAAGAGTTTCACAGCCTTTCCTGCCTGGACTGACTTTGAAACGCAATCCTCAGATCTCAGTCTCCTGAGTAGCTAGGATTACAGGCATGAGCCATCAGCACCTGACTACCAATATGATAGTTTTTATAAGGTGTTCACAACCAAAAGAATTCTATTTTTTTCCTGAGAAATATCTTATGTGAACTTTTGAAATGTGTTCAGAAGAATACAAATAGATACTTACAAAATTTTGTCAATGTGTGTGTGTGTGTGTGTGTGTGTGTGTGTGTGTGTGTGTGTGTGCCAGTTCAGGAGTTAGAATACAGAGCCTGGGCACCGTATCTGAGATTTTTTTCACAAGGCTAGCATTCTTAACACTTGAGCCGTAACTCTACATCCAGCTTTTTTGGTGGTTAATTGGAGATAAGAATACCATGGACTTTTATGACAACCAAGCTAGTTTAAACAACAATCCTTAGATCTCAGCCTTCTGAGTAGATAGCAGTACAGGCATGAGTCATTGATACTAGCCTTTGCCAAGTACCAACTCCCTTCCAAAAAGTGGGAACTTTAGCTTCTACTGTGAACTTGCACCAGAGTAATGGAGGGAGGAGACTTGCAGGAATAACATTCTTACTGAGAATTACTGTATGCAAAACTGACCCTTCTCAGGAAAATATTACAGAAAGACAGTGGTCACTGGGTCTGACTGTTTCCAGGACTGCTACAGGGAAAAGTAGTCGGGAGATTGAGCAGGCATATTATGCAATATAGCCAATTCAAGGTAAGTGTTAATTATTGGATTGTAAAGTGTGTCAAGAAGCCACAAGAAAGAACCTGCTGCATTGATTGTTTTCATCCAGGTAATAAATTATAATCCTAACTTTCTCAATAAAGTAGTTGAGCTTTTCTGAACTTATGTGCATTGAAAAAATTACTCGAATAATTTTACTACAAATAAGCATTCCTCTTGATGTAGTATTTAAATCACTGAACGAATTACTTATTTATTTTCTATTTCCTGGCCAATTTTGTGGCATCTTAACATGCATCAAAAGATGTTATGGGTATGTTTGTCATTGGTTCCTATGCCCTGCTTAGCTCATAGCAAGTTCAAGTAATGCTGTTGAAAAAGTAGTAAACAATGGAATGATAATTCCAGCCTTCAAAATTAAATATTGTTGATATACGGTCATGGAAAGGTACTTATTTTGTGAGGTATTGAGAATAACGCAACTAATTTTATTTAATAGAGTTCCCAAAAAAACCTTTCAAGGAAAAGGAGATCCTGCTATTAGATTATTTCCTTCATGAAGAAATAACAAGCGGGAGAATTATAACAAAAATTAAATCAAGAGAGATTTGGAAGTGTCCCAAGTGAGACCTAATTTCTTAATATTGTTGATACCCATTTTAAATAGAATCTAACAAAACATTTCATAACTTCTTTAATGTGTTTGCTGTTCCTATACCAAAAGCATTTCTTTCTGAGCCCTAGTTATTCAGTACAATTCACATTGAAAATTAACTCCAAAAGTATCATGCTTTCTTACCACCATCATTATTAAAGCCCTGCAGGTGCTCAGTTTTCAGCCTCTTTCAGGCAGGAAATTGTTCAGGTCTTTTTGACAGGTTTAGAACAGAGAACCAATAAATCCATCTGTAACCTCAAAGACCTATCTGTCGGCTGCAGACTGACAGGCTTTTGTTTTGTTTTGCTTTGCTTTGTTTTTTCCTGGGGGCATTAATGGCTGCTAATAATTGGGACATGAAGATAATCAAAGAAGAGACACAAACAGCATTATATATTAGAGAATGCCATCAGATTGCCCTAAGCATCATTTTTTCTCATCTTCCACTAACATGCCTGGGTTTATACAATATGCTGCCTTCAAATACACCTGTCAGAAAATATCAGATCAAATTGATGTTAGTTAGTATTCAGGTGGTCACTTTGTCTTCCACAAGAGAATGGAGAATGGAAACAACACACTGAAAGAATAACTTTTTTGGAGAAAATGCACGTCTTTTAAACATACACCAGTTTACTTGAGCTGTATTATTACATGAAACATCTGTTAGGCTTTGAATTGTTGTTTATCAAATCAAGTTGGTAGTGATCTTCTCTTTCGGTGCATCAGAATGCCTTTTCGCATTCACAAATTCAATGTTTTGTCAGGTATTACTATTCTAAAAAAATTAATGGACAGAGAAGAAAAAGAAAGAACATAATGCTTCCTAAAATGCTACACGCAGATACATAGATGATCAGTGGTTCTCGGATATCTTTCTGTGTTCCATGATCCAGAAAATGAGCTGGTGTTCTTTTCCACTCTTATAGTTGATAAACATTGGTGATATCTTGAGCCAATGCCCAAAATCATCAAGAGAAAAACTTAGCTTTCAGTTGAAATTTTATGGTTTTATTTTAAAGATTTTTCAAATACCGTGTAATTGCTCAAAATTCACCAATACTTCAGCATTCTTCTTAGAAAAATATGAAGAAAAGATTTGAAAATAAGCTCTTTGTCCTGATAATTGATTTTATATTATTTAGTAAGTTTTACATTTCATATTAATAATCATTCAAGCATAATTGATCATCTATCTTTGTGCATCTATTCTAGAATAGATATTAACATACCAGCTGATCGAGATGCACTCTTGTAATAAAGGCCAAATAAACACATAAGAGATTTGTTCTTTTTAAAACAAAGATTTTCCCATTTATTTACCCATTAATAAACTTTGTGATATAGCCTTAATGATGCGATTTTTTACTCTGAAATATGTTTTTCTTTCTTATTGTCTTTATGTAGTGGTGTAAAGATATTTTAATTCAATATATTAGTTCATGAGTACAATGCATTTTGATTAATGTCATAATTCTCTTGTATCCCTAGCAACTCCACTCATACCCTCAATTTTCCTAGTTCAATGTTATTTAAAATCCTGACTTCCACTCCTACCCTCAATTTTCCTAGTTCAATGTTATTTAAAATCCTGACTGGATCCACCCACTCTTCCTCTCTCCATTCATTTACTCCTCTCCCCTTTAACCCCACTCTCTCCAGAACACCACAAATTCTAGATTCCTGGTACTCATTTTCTTTTTAAGTTAGTTGTTCAAGAGATAAACCATTGGAATGCTTTTAAGATTTCTTATTTAAGGCCAACCAAGAAGCAATCCACTAAATAAACAAACACACACACACATACACACATACACACATACACACATGCACAAAGATAATCTCTGGTCTGCTTTGAGACATCTTTTGCAAACAGGCCATGATATCTCAGTGTGTTAGACCTAGTAACATTCCCATTGCAAACCAGCTGTCTGCTTATCCTCTCTGCCACCTCCCAACTTTGCACAATGACAATTTGTGTCCTTGCCTTCTTCTGAGCATTCCAAGAGCAAGTTCCGATGTCAACATTGATATGGAAGAGGCCATGACTTAAGACAAGTACTACAGAGTACAAACAGAATGCTTAGGAAGGTGTTGAAAAGAGGTTCACTTATAAGTCACATCTATCTCAGGGCATTTGATTACTAAGCCTACAGAAGAAGGAAAACAGGAAAATGGCTTAGAAGATAAAAAATATGATAATTGGAGTTTTATTATTCAGGATGCTCTTTGAAGATCTCCAGTGAAATGTTTTGTCCCCAAATGGATTGAATATCAAGAAAGTTAATATTTCCTACATGAGAAATCCAGAAGCAAACACATAATAGGGGCAACACTTGACAATTTCAACCCACTTCCCTATGACACCTTTGACCCACAGTTTTGTTCTTGGATAGGAAATAAAATGATCACCTCTGTTTAACAGACAAAATCCCGTATCTCCAAAAAGAAGATTAATGATTTCTTCTCTGCAAATCGGGTTTTTACTATAAGGAAAATGCCCTGAAATACCCTCAAAAGACTGCTTCTTCCTTATGAATAGCTAGTGTATAGTCTAATATCCTTCATAATCCAATCACTAACAAATGAGAGTGGAATTATGATTTATTCGATATGAAAAGAACATTTGGAGATGATATCCCTTAGACATATGAACTCCAAAAATAAGTATTACAAGTGTAGAAAGAATCAAAATAGAAGCAGAAAGAAAGAACTGAGTCTGATAAGAACAACAGTAAACAGAGTTGTTTTATCTCAAAAATCTAGCCCTGAATTGGTTTGAGGGCATATAAATTATTCTATTTTCTGAGTCTAGTTCCCTGTATATGTTTTCAACAAAACTTCATAAACTGAATTAAATTTGGCACGCTCCAACCAACTTCTAAAGATTCTAACACAGCCTAGTTGCTAGGTAACACTCCAAACTTCAGACCTTTTCTGACTTCTTATTCTATGTCACAAGCTACTTTTCCATGTTTTATTCCCTTGAAGCCTTACTCATTACTATTTACAGTGAAAATATCATTAATTAATGTAGCCCTTCCCCTGGTTTACCCTGTCCTTGGTTTAAATCAAAATGTGAAAAATAAAATATGGGAAAGGTGTTTGCTTTAGGATTCTTGAATTGTTACAGAGATGCTCATGGTCCAAATCTCTTTTTCTTATTTCCATATTTCTTAATTACTACTTTGTTTGCAGTTGCTTTCCTTAATTCAGCCACTGGTGCATTTAGAATTCAGCCATTATACTCTTGGGATGGTGTTGCAAATCTCTTATCAATAGATTCCCTACAAATGTCTGTCATATTGTCAAGGCAGTCTACCGTAAGAGTTCACTAGATTGAGAGCATTCTTGTGACTATAAGTTTCTTTATAAACTCTGTACTGTTTACAGTTTAGGATTTTTAAAAGAATGATGGGGGATTTTATTTTACCGCTATCAAACAAGTTACTGCAAGCTAACACTCTAAAACAACACAAATTTATTATCTCAGGATTTCTGTGGATCTGAAGCACCGGCACTGTTGCCAAGGCCTGCTCAGAGTCTCTTGAGGCTGTAAGTAAGGTATTATCTAGGGCTGATTTCTCCTCTTACATTCGGTGAGCTCTTCCAAGGCATTAATTCCTTTGCAGTTCTAGGACTCGGAGAAGCTTCTTTTTCAATGAGAACTTGAATGTTTCTCTGACATTAGGAAGTTCCATTTCTTTGCTTTTAAATGTTTGAATAATCAGGTAAATTCCATCCAGAAAATCTCATTTATATTAATTTACATACAACTGGTTTAGAACCAAAGTATGTGATTGTAACCCATCATACATGTTCAGCCTACACACCATTGGAAAAATATTATAACATCTAACAGAATTTAGAATTTGGGTATCATCTTACAACCCTGCCCATGAAAGGCATATTTGCTTTCACTACATTTTCATATTTTTTGTGTTAAGTGTTTGGAATTTAAAAATAAGATAACTAAATTGTATCCCTAACTGTAGTTTATTCTATTTTGAAGACAGATGCTTAAAGAGATTAAAGACAGTGATATAAATAATTGAGAACAATCATGGGGAAAAAAACAAAAGAAGTATTGTTACAAAGGGATTTTAATTCAACATTTTGGTTTATGAGCACAATGCACCTTGATCAATGTCATTACTTTCATCATCCTCCCATGAAGCTAGTTTTGAAGAGAGAAAGAATAACTGGACAGTAATATATAGGAAATGATATGTAAAAACGGGGGGTTTGGGAGGAGGGAAACTGGGAAAAAATGAGGGGGAGTAACAAGTTCGAGAAGAAATGTACTCACTACCTTACTTATCTAACTGTAACCCCTCTATACATCATCTTGGCAACAAAAAAAGAAATGGAAACTGAAAAAATGAAAAATATGTAGCGCCTTAAGGAAGTGACTATGCTCTCAGCATTTGAAGCTCTTAGGGATGAGAAAAAATTGGCCAAGCATAATACACCGTAGCCAAATTCATATGCAAAGAATGAAAACAGGTAAAATGTACTTAGGTATAATATTGAGAATAATATATTTCCTTCTGTAATTATGAGAAATTATTCTATTGCAAATTAGAAGTCAATAAATTTTGAGCAAAGAGACTGTGATATTAGTACATCATATCATCTTGATGGTTATATGAAAGATAGCTTAAGAAAGTAAAAAGGAATTAGATCATTTCTTAGTTCAGATTTGAGTAACAGGAAAAATGAGGTACTACAACATTAATAGATGTGGGGAAAGAAGAGAAATGATGTTTGAGAGAATGAAATGGTCAACTCTGGACAATTGAGTGTTAACATAGAGGAAAGAATCCAGGCAAAATCATTTTACCGAGTGGCTTCCCAGAGTGTACAAAACTTCATAGGAAAAGTAAAGGAAGATGTATGAGGTTATGGATGGAGAAGAAATAATTAATATACTGTCTGCAAAGGTCAAAAACGACAGTGCAGATTACTCTTCAAAAAGTCTACCTAAAAAGAAATGGAGGCTAACATCAAACGTAGATGAGGTACATGTTTAAGAAATGTGTATCTTGGGATTTTTTAGGTTTATTTAACAAATCAACAGGAAGAGATATCAAAAAAGTCAAAATTAATAATAGGGAATCATGGCCACAAGAATAAGAAGCTAATACTCATAAAGGAGCTGATCCTGAGAAGTAGGAGCTTATTTCTCATTTTTAAAACTCATTTTTAGTCGCATAAATTAGTTGCACAAAAAGGATTTCTGATCCTAGGTGCTGTCCTTTTTGCTAAAGGCTGGCAGGACTCTTCCACTTAAATTATAGCTCCATTTCTAGCTTTTTTTTTCCAAGCTAAATTTTTCTTTATTTCTTTTTTTTCTATTGTGAAAATACTATACAGAGGGGTTCCATTTCCTTGGCAAGATAATGAGTACATTTCTTATCAAGCATTGTAGCCTCCTCCTTTGTTTCCCCTTCCCATCCCTTCCCATCCTCCCTGCCCCTCCACCCAATCCTTCCCCGCCCCCCCCCCCCCACATAACGACTTGTACATCTCATTGTTGCTTTTTTTTTATTGTGAAAATACCATACGGACTTCACCCCCCCCCATCCTCTCTCCCCCCGCCCCCCGCACCAAAGTTGTAAAGTTCATTTTCGACATAACGACTTGTACATCTCATTGTTGCAATGGGTTCCCTGTATCCCTATTTAAACAATTTGTTTTTTCCCTTTCCCTCCCCAAATTATACCAACATCTAATAACAGTGAAAACAGGAGTTACACCATGGGGGAAGCTTTTTTGCTAGTGTTTCTAGCTTTTTTTTTTTTTTTTGGTTAATTGAACTTAAAGGTCTCACAGTCTTTCCTGCCTTGGCTGGCTCTGAAGCTCGATCCTCAGATCTCAATCTCCTGAGTAGCTAGAATTACAGGTGTGAGCTACTGGCACTTGGCAAGCCAGCCCTGGCAAGAAAATCCATGAGACTTAGCTCTAATAAACTACTCAGGAAAAAAAAACTGGAAGAGGCACTGTGGCCTAATGGGTAGAGCGATAGTCTTGAGCACAGAGAGGCATTATATTTTAAAGGCATGTCTCCCAATTTAAAATTAATGTTTCCATGTTTAATGCAAGTCTTTTCTTGCTAATTTCTTAAAATAAATTCTGAGTCCTCACCCACTTCCCCTGTACCTTGTTTTGTTAAACAGTATTAATCCTGGACATGCAGAGCCCTGAGCCCCTCCAAAATAACCTTCATCATTTTTCCCAGGAGAGTATACTGGGTATTTTTATGCAAATAGGATTCCATGTAGGCTTCTCATTGTAACCTTGAGTTTCTAATAAGCTCTATATCCCTTTCCTTTCCCAAGTGACAAAATTAGATCCAATTCAATAAGGTAAAACATGGAAATTCCCAGGTCCAAATGAGAGAATGTAAGTATGTGACAAATAAGATCATGTAGGCTGTATCCGTGGACTATGCTTGACACCAGATTTGATTTTGAAAGTCTTTAAGTTATGGAATTATAAAATTGAAAAACACCCACTGGGTCTAGGCTGATCAAGCTGTATTTTCATGGTCCCAAGTATTTATTTTGTTTTGCAGTTGCTGAACATTAGGAACTACCAGAGAAGTACTTTTAGATTTGCTCAGTGTTGATCCTTGCTTGAATGTCATAAGAAAAGCCAATTCTCAAATGTTCCCAAGAAGTAGATTTAACTTCTTTCCTGAGTGAAATCCATAAATAATTATTTTTCTTTACAATTTTGACATGTATGAACTCCTGAGACTTTTCCAAAATCTCTAATAAGCTTATCAAGTGTGCCAAAATGCTAATAGTCATTCTGTCTGGAACCACAAATAGAGAGAGAAAAAAATCCTAAGGTTGTTAGCTATCATCAATTTCTAAAAATTAAAATAACATTGATTTCCACATAAAGTTTTTAAATAATTAAACTTTTAAAGGAAGTTATTTCATAGCATAGCTCATTCCTATACTCTAATAGAAATAAAGTAAATAAATTGATCAAATTATAAATCCAAATTATTACAAATAACTCATGTGGACACAATCATGTATTTATAAATGTTACATGAATAATTAATTATGGTTAGGAATGAACAGATAAAGGGACATTTACTTTTCAGACTTGTCTGTTGATATGTTTTTGAGTGCTTTTAATCAAAACTTTAGAAGAGTCAGGTTTCAGTAGCTCATGCCTGCACCTCTCGCTACTCAGGACATTGAGATACAGAGGATCCTGTTATCCTATTGAGGCTAATTGAGTCAACATAGGCAGGCTCAATCTCTAAACAGCAGAGAATAAAACTGAGACTGTGGTTCTGATGGTAGAATGGCAGAATAGCAAGTTCAGTATCCTGAATTCACATACTAGTACCACCAAAGCAAAACAGAACAGAACAAATAGAGAAAATATCTGTACATTTGTTCATAATTTTACCTGAGAATAGTATGATCAATCTTAGTAGAGTATTTATATTTGCAAATGAAAAAGATGAAAGATTTTTGTTGTATCAATCTCTCTTCAATTAAAAATTATATTGACTTAGCCCATGTAAAAGGTATTGACTCTTAAGACCCAAGTAAATATAGTACCTGACATAAAATGTAAAGACAAATCAGTGCCTCCCTCATTTCTGAAAAATAAAATAAAAGAAGGGGATCAAATAACTTTAAGTTTTTTTTTGTTTTGTTTTGTCAGTCATGGGGCCTGAACTCTAGGCCTGGGCATTGCCCTCAGCTCTTAAGCTCAAAGCTAGTGCTCTACTGCTTGAACCACAGTGCCACTTACAGCTTTTTCTGCTTATGTGGTGCTGAGGACTCAAACCCAGTGTCTCATGCATGCAAGGCATGCACTCACCATTGAGCCACCTTCCCAGCCCCTAACTTTAACTTTTTAATCAGGAGTCTTTTGTGCTTAAATTATTCTCTCAACATGGTCAGTCATCATGTTGGCATTTGTAGTCCTAAGAACAGTTTCAAGCCTTAAATAAAAGTTTATAACTTAAAAATCCAAGATTACTGAATTAGCCCTGTTTCACACAAGTTATCTTTTCTCTAAAATGAATACTAGAATACTGTTGGCAAAAACAAACCATTAAGTAATTGCATTATTACACACAAATACAAAGATAATTGTGATGCAGGTAGATGACTATTTCACTTTGCTTTTGCAATTAATACACACACAACACGCACAAATACTAAAATTTAATATTGTAAAGGTTAGTAAATGGGAACTTTTTAAATCCTTAGTTTATGAACTGTTAATCTCTACTGCTAGAGAATCATCATAATTTTATCAGAAGTTTTAAATGAAGTAAATCATAAAGGGGTAAGGTTTTCACTTTTTCCTTTCAATATTCAAAATGAAGAAATGATTTATAAATTTTATGGCAGAAACTTTGACCACATTAAAATAAACCTGAAAGGTGAGTCAGTAGATTGATAAAAACTTAAGCTTTTCTATTTAAATAAATCTTAAATTAGGACTTAGATTTATCTACTGCATGATTTTATATAGAAATGCAAATTTGTAGATTTCTTATATCTAAGGATATTTTTCTCTCTAGATGTACTTAAATATGTCAATGTCAAGCAAAGTCCACCTTGTTTTCAATCGAAAATTCAGAGTTAGAATTAATTAATCAGTAGACCACCAAAATAATCACTACTGAGTTACATGTTAAATACCTTCTATCTCTAGGTGTCTGAGCAAAGTCTTGCCTAGTTTCTCAGTTCATCCTTCAATTATATAAACTATAGACTTCTTTCCAAAATACTGTTTCTTTTTAAACTTGTGTTTAAGTTAACCCGGATTTGTTTCTGCTTATTAGAAGAAATCCATAATTAGTGCTGAGGTTTCCAAATCAAGTATCAGTGGATCTTTGGGTAGTAGAAATATTGAGAGCTGGTGAGGTCATAAGGATTTGAAACTCAAAATGAGAAAAATCTGTTGGTGAGTATTGCGGGTGGGTGGGATTTGATTGGAATAAGCAGTTTACTAGGGCCATATTTCTGAGGGGTAGCTCTTTCTCCTGCACCCTCATTTTCTGCCCACTCTCTTTTTTTCTGGTTGACATGATGAGCAATTATCTTCTGCCATGGCCCTTCTGCCATGGTGTTTCTACTTTACTACAAATAAAAAGCAATCAGTCCAACAAACCATGAAATTTAACCTCTGAATCCACTATGCAAAGTTAATATTTCCTCTTTTCATTTTATTTTTAAGGAACTTTTCAGTTACAGAACCATGGGTAATATAATCAATATCCAAGTCAGTAGCAAGAGAAAGTTAAAGATATCTGTAACTGAATATTGGGTTAAGATGAAACAAAAGTCTAAAATTCTGTTTCTTGCTTGATTGTTTCCTTTGTTCCTCTGAAGACATATATAGTACAAATGCTGTTTTGTATTGGAATCATTTGTTTTCTAGTATGACAAATTATTTATGTTAAGATAGAATTAATTGGAAAAATACTATATAGTTAACTTAAATAAAGGGAGGAAAACATTAGTGATAGTTTTCTGGCAGTAAATCATTCTTTTAGTAAAGAACATATTTAAAAATATATTTAGAAAATATATTAGAAAATATTTATATATATTCTAAATATGTGTCAAATATATATTTAGAATATATATGCATATATATGAAATATATAGTGTGTTAAAGTCTGATTATCCAACACTAGCAACTTTAGATAATGTCATCATAAACTAAGAACTTTTAAGTGAAATCCAAAAAACAAAAACCATTAGTGGGTCAGAACAAAATTATTCTAAAAGCAGAGGTATTTGAAGTAGAAAAAATTCCCTCTAAATGTGTATTATACATTTTATGTTGTCACCCATCCCATAGCCCACAACAATAATCTTATGTAGAATTTCTTATGATGCAGAAGGAATTGTTTTTTTTAAAGTTTTCTCATTTCAGCATTTTATTATTTCCCCTACCATCCCCAAATTAGAAAAATGTATATACAAGATGCAGGACACTGGAATCAAATACAGTGAAAAAAGGGGTTATACCATGGGGGAAGAACATACAAAAGAAACAAAAAAATCACACAGTACATTATAAGTACATTAAAAACAACAGCAAGAAAGATAAAACCTCTGTGTCCCTATCTTGGGGTTCATTTCACTTAGCATCATCTTGTATGGTTATATGTGATATACAAGACACTATGTTGAAAATGAACTTTACAGCTTTGCCCAGGATTAGGGAGAAGTTGGGGAGGTGGAGAGGGAAGAGATGGTGGGGATAAACAAAGGAGGAAGTAACAATGCTGGATAGGAAATGTACTCATTACCTCACTCATGTAACTGTAACCCCTTGTTCAGTACCTTTACAATAAAAAATATATTTAAAAAGTCTTCTCACTCACAGGAGCCCTTATAAAAATATACCAACTCTATTTAGAACAACCTCAAGTAGGATTTTCTTCTCTATTTTTATTTCGCTTATTTCTCATTTGTAAAATTCATTT
The DNA here is from genome assembly GCF_000151885.1 of Dipodomys ordii. Classification (NCBI taxonomy): domain Eukaryota; kingdom Metazoa; phylum Chordata; class Mammalia; order Rodentia; family Heteromyidae; genus Dipodomys; species Dipodomys ordii. The sequence goes on along the minus strand of NW_012267255.1, from coordinate 1,336,707 downwards.
CAGTAGCATAAATTAGTTGTACAAGGAGGATTTCATTGTGACATTTACAGTATATCCTGATCAATCTCATCTTCATCATTCTAAATTTATGATTAATTAGAAAGTTCCATATTAATGGGTAGAGTTTTGATATGATACGCTATCTAATGTTTAAATCAGGTTAAACATATCTGTTTCCTTAAACCCTTAACAAATGTTTCAAGTCACTTCCAAAACAGATCTTTCTCCTTTAAAGAAGAATTTAGTAAAGAGATGAGCAAACGTTCTCTGGGCCCATAACAAGACAACCATGGAAAAGGTTAATGAGTAAACTAAAAACATGAACTTTACTGCAACATCAACATTGACCTAGTTATTCTTATTGTGATGTTTAAAATTTGCTATGCACACATCCCACTTGTTGATATGTTCAAACAAGATTAATAATTTCTGATATTGGGTTAATTAATTGGAAGTAAAAAAAAATACTGACACTGAGGCTTTTAATCCCCTTAAATTACTTGGATTTTTTGTATTTGTCTCTGTTCTGGGTTGAATAATGATCCTGGAAAGTCGTGTCCATCTGGGTACCCAAAAGGTAAAACTAAAAAATACAATTATTGAAAATGAGATCATAGTGAAAGAGATTGAGTTCTAATTACAATATTAAGAGTATCTTTAATGTGGTATATATATATATATATATATATATATATATATATATATATATATATATATGATGGAATTCTATGCCTCCATCAGAAAGAATGGCATTGCCCCATTTGTTAGGAAATGGAAAGCCTTGGAAAAAATTATAGTAAGTGAAGGAAGCCAGGCCCAAAGAAACATAGGTCCCATGGTTTCCTTTATTTGCAATAACTAGTATATAACTGAGACAAGCAGAAAAGGTCAGATAAGATGATGTTAAGTGAAATGAACCCCAAGATAAGGACACAAGTGGTTTTTTCTTGTTTGCTGTTGTTTCTAACATATTTATAAGGTACCACATGATTTTTTTGTTGCTTTGTACATCCCTCCCCCACAGTATAACCCCTGTTTTCACTGTATTTGATATTGGTATAATTTGGGGAGTGGAAGGGTAAAAGCAAATTGTTTAAATTGACCCATTGCAACAATGAAATGTACAAGGGGTTATGTCAAAAAAAGAACTTTACAATATAGGTGAGGGTTTTGGGGAGTGCAGTCATGGAGATTGGAGGCAAGGGATGGTAGGGGAAAAACAAAGGACAAGGCAACAATGCTTGATAAAAAATGTACTCATTACCTTGCTCATGTGATTGTTATCCCCTTTATACAGTATTTTCACAATAAAAACATTAAAAAAAGAAGAGTAAAATTTTACATAAAAACAAATGCATGAAGAGAAGGCTGCTTACAAAGATGAAGGCCAATTTGGAGTGATTCAAGAAAGAATATCGAACATTGCCACAGTAATAAAAGTTAAGACAAAAACATTCTCTACCCAGAAACTTGAAGAAAACACAGTCTTGCCAATAACTCAGTTTCAAATTTCTTGTGTCTAGTACTGGGGCAGAATACATTTCTTTTCTTTTAAGCTACCTAGTAGGACTATTTTTGTTACAGCAGCTTAAAAAAACAGGTTTCTTTATACTTCCTGGTCACATCTCTATAATTATTCCATCTACAGATCAATTGAATTATGCAGGAATTTTGTTTTCCAAGCAAAGCATCCTTTTCATGAAGAAAAATGCACAAAATGGTTTTGTTTAGAAAGATTATTGACGAAAGATGGAATGCATTGCCTGTTGTGTTGGATTAGTAGGCTACAAGCAAGTAGGGCACTCTGTGTAATATTTTTGTTTTGAAAATTATAGGCATAAACACAAAATGAAGGGTTTTCGATGTATATCATGCTGTGCTGTATATAAAAGTGGAAAAAATAGGTTACTTGCTTTCCAGTTATAATTTGATAATTCAGAATTATAAAAAACTTTTCTACAAAGAATAAAGAAGTCTAGATCCTATATCTATGGCTGTTTACCACTGGAATCATAAAGTTTTGATACCAGTATGAGAACAAAGTAGAATGCATAACAAAGAAGTGAAACTGTAAGAAAGGAACTTTGAGTGTAATGAAATGAACTTCATTGAAGTTACTGGCACAAACAACGTCCAAAGCAGAACAAAGGCTGTATGTTAACAATATAATGTGGGCATTTAATAAACATGAATATGTTTCATTATTACTTTTCTCTTGGTATCATTAATGTTATTAATTTATGAATCCCTGCAAACATAGAAAATAGATGGCAATTATAATGCTTAATTAAACCAGGAAAAGTGCTACTTGAGTAAATGAATAAGTAAAATTTCCAAGTTCATTTTATGAAAACCTAAGCAGTTTTCTGTTATTAAAATCCATAGCTGTACTTCTTTTAAATAATTAAGTTTTTCATGTTTACCTGCATCAAACATGGGCATAGCCTCAAAGGTCATGGAACCATAGTTTAAGAAACAAAAGTACATAATTTGGCATGTACTTATCCAAAGTTCTACATAAAGTGAAATAAAACAAGGTTTGATCAATTATTTTATAAGTAAAAGAAAAATGAATGTAAATAGCATTCAAGATTTTTCTGTTTTTATTGAACTATTTTTTTGATAACACAGTTCAAGAAAAACAGAGTTCAATAACAGGTTATAGTGGAAGATCTCATCCTCCAAAATATACAAAGATACTGCAACAAATTACTCAGTATAAGGATCTCCTATCTGCTGAGTACTTCCTACATACACAGAACCATCTTAAGCTTTGTTTATGCATGTGTGAGCTCAAATAGGTTCACAGTTCAATGAAAGAACTACCGATCTTATCCTCCCATTACCAGAGGAAGCTATTGCATATGGAGGCCAACGTACTTTCTCCACGGTTACAGGAAATTGCTTTGCTACTGAGTGACTAAAATATGCAGAAAATAAAAGTCCAATCAAAACTCATAATCTGTCATGGCCCTTTTCCAAATTTGATCTAATCTCTCATGAGAAGATATTATGCATGTTGTTTATATAAAATGTCCCTAATCAGGTATATACATCTATATTTATATTGGTCTTTATTCTGTATGTATGTGTACACAATACATTGTCTTTAGAAGTGTAAGGCAAATTGAGATTAATTAAAAGGAGAATTAAAGCAGACATATAGTCCAAGTATTCAGTGTGAATGCAATAAATCCCTCTAATGAATACTCAATGATTGTAAAGTACCAATGTTTCTCTAAGACCTTCCAAACCTATATGCTTTTGTCACCAATTCTCTGTTCTCTCTACCTCACTTCTGAGTCATTATACTTCTTGGTCCCTCTGTTTATTTTTTTTGTTGGTCTGCAGTACAGACCTCATAAGGACAATGAACCTAAGGGGAAAAAATGGATCCAAATATATTTTCCTTCAACAAGATGTGACAGGACTAATTATATCATGTATTAAGTTCCTATGACTTTGCCAAAAACTACCTTGGATACATCAATGTGTCTAACATTTCATATAAATTGCAAACAACAACAACTAAAAAATAAAACCCACAGAATGAGGAGAATTTTTTTAGGCTAAGTTAAAGTTTGGACATGAAGAATGGCTAGAGCTTATAATTATCCAAATTCTTATTTTATTTTATATGTATACAGAGAGAAAGAGAGAGGAAATACCTATTCTTTTTAAGTGAAAATTATGAACCTTAATTCCCTAGTGAATGGAAAATTAATTCTGAGGCACACTTTCCACTACTCTTATTTAATTATGATGTTCTACTCTTAAGATTTTTCAAATGGCTTAAACAATAGACAGACTATGAATGTCCTTGGATGTCTCTCTTTCCACTAGAGGCTCTGACCTGGGTGTGGTTCCTGAGTTGATGACTTAGTCTGAGTGTGTAGCACATTCTGTAAATAGCATACTGCAGAGGCTATGGTTTTTGGCTTCAGTGGCTACAGGAAATCAACCCCTGCCTAATTTCCTACATGATTCAATAGGGTGGAAACTAAGGGAATACAAGCAAATATGACCTTTAAATACTTGTCTGTAATATAAAACTTCAGTTGATAAAAACTTGGTAAAGGTACTTTGCCTTTGTGTATCAGGAATATGCTATGTGTACTTGTAATGGTAAATAAAACTTAGTAGTTCTGGGGCTGTTGGTTTTAGCAATAGGTAACACCTTAAATTTATTTTAAAAAAGACTGATAAAAATTAATAACTGGTATTTCATGCAACTTTGAGTGTACAAGTCGTTATGTTGAAAAATGAACTTTACAACTTTGACGGGAGTGGGGAGGGACATGGGAAAGGATGGGAAGGGATGGGAGGGGGAAACAAAGGAGGAGGCAACAATGCTTGATAGGAAATGTACTCATTATCTTGCCCATGTAATTGTAACCCCTCTGTACAGAATTTTCACAATAAAAACAAAATTAATAACTGGTAAGTTTGCATATTAAAAGGTAATTACTACTTAGGAATTAGTTCCCAATTTGAATATAGTATGTTTATAATATAGCTGACCATAATAGTATTTATAATTATTCTTAATCTTTACCTAGTTTTTAAGATCTTGACTATTTAATAGATGTCATAAATGCTTTCTTATCATTAAACTTAATGATTACATTCTCATCCTTTAAGTTTGTTATATACAAATATGAGCTTCAAAAGCTGCTTAATAGTCATGTAGAAATTTCCAAATTAGAATATACATTTTCTAAGGAAATATTGGTAATGCTACTGGATCATGTCACTGACAAGAAAGTTGACCCAGATGGTAAAACAAACAAACCAAAAACCACCCAACCCACTGCAGCAGCTGCACACCCCCAGGCACAGCTGGAATTTCAAGGCAGTCAACACTTTCTACATTTTCAGCTGAACATCTGAATATGGCAGCATCTCAGAAAAGAATTGGGTCATTCCTCTATTCAAATAGGAAGAGTTAACACAATCATACCAGTCCTAAAATGGATACTTCACAGTGAATATGTATTTTATCAATACTAATAGTATAATTTTTTAATTGTCTGGAGCACATTATTTAAAGCAGTGAAACAGTTTGTACAATTTGCAACAAAATGCCATCATTGTACAGGTTATAGTGGTAGCAAATAGAAAAAGAACCTAGAAATTCTAATTCAGTGTTTATAAATATTAGTAAATAGAGCATATGGTTAATAATTTTTCTACCCTTCTCATTATTTATTTCAAGCCATTTTGAAAGGTATAAGCCAGTATTGTGCTACCCAGAGTTCAGAGATAAAGGACTTCCCATAGATTTTCATAAAAATATTCTATTTAGCCGGGAGCTAGTGGCTCATACCTGTAATCCTAACTACACATAGGCTGAGATCTGAGGATCAAGGTTTGAATCTAGCCCAGGCAGAAAAGTCTGTGAGTGTTGTATCTCCATTAAGCTACCAAAAGAGCCCGAAATGAATTTGTGGCTCCAGTGGTAGAGGATTAGCAATAAAGGCAAGCATTCAGTTTGCAGTGTGACTGCTCCCTGACTTCTCTGATTCACAATGTAATGAGCTCTCAATCCAAGTTGAGATTCACAAATTTTCTCCATAAAGAGCTAGAAGCGGGAATTCAGAGTTATTCATTATTTAGAACTATAGTAGAACCGTCTACAGATATACTTATTGTCAGTTGATCCACAAATAAAAAACTGGACAATTTCAATATAGATGAACACACAAGAAAGAAAATAAGCTGAGACAAACTCCTCTCATAGCTGTCTGAATTTCTTACTTTTTGTGTTTACTTAATATACTTCAACCACTTGTTCCATTAGGCATTTCTAAATCTTTATATTGGAATCCCATCTCTTTAATGCAGATAGTTTTGTGTTCCAGACTCAGATAGACAGGCTAAAGGGTGTCAGCAGCAGGGCAGAGGGAGCGCTACACATGGAAAACTATTCTTTTTTTATTATTCTTGGAGTGATGCAATGTTCTTGTGGATTAGATATTTGGCCCACATAATACGATATACAGCAGAAAATGAAAACAGCCATGAGAAAAATAGATGCACGACCTGAGAGTGCAGATGGTAGATATATACCGATTTGAGGTTCTCTCTATATCTTTATGAGGTGTGCAGGGGAAAGACTTCAGTGCTAGCAATTATACTCCAGAAGAGTGGCCTTGGTGAAGGTAAAATGCAGAGCACAGTGAAACACACACACACACACACACACACACACACACACACACACTTCTTTGCCAAGACATCAAACCAATTACCAGAATGCTGGCTGTGAATTCAGTTATCTCTATTTCTTTGAGATGCTGCAGATATATGGAACAGTGGGATCAGCAAAGGTGTTATCAATGGAAAATAAAATTCCTAGTGACTTCATTAAGATAACCTTTGGCTGTAGAGCTCAAGAAGGCTTCTTGTTTTACATACTATTTGCTAACCTCTGAAAGGAAATAATTTGTGTGTCAGTACTGTAATAAGTACATCCTATTTAGAGTGGCTGTGGATTTTTTTTTGTCAGCTGTGGGTCTGGGCGCTGCCCCTCAGCTCTTCAGCTCAAGGCGAATGCTCTACTTCTTGAGCCACAGCACCACTTTCAGCTTTTTATGTTTATGTGATGCTGAGGAATCAAACCCAGGGCCTCATGCATGCAAAGCAAGCACTCTACCACGGAGTCACCTTTCTAGCCCTGGCTGTAGATATTTACTGTTTAGATATTCTGATTAGTTTCACCTTGTGATTAAACATTGTACTGTAATCTACCTTTTCACCTTTAGAAACTATCAGAAATATTCAAGTGTAGTCGCCAAGTCTGCTGTTAGTAAAAGTTTCAGTTTTAAATATATGAGCATTACATCTTCAAATCCTACATCTACAAGTCACTATTCTTAAATTATTACACCACCAGAATATTAAGAACAGAGTAAGTTAGCTTGCATGATTTTAGAAGATGTTGCCATTGCCTACACCTTCCGATATGAAGATACTAAACTTGGAGGCTAATGCTCAAATTTTAAAAGGAATTTAGAATTTAAAACAATCAAGCAAACCAAGGAAAACAAACAAATACTAACAATGAATTGAAGGGGTCAGCCTCTCTCCTCATCTTCACAACTATCACATTTGTTGGCCCTTTACAGCCTTGAAATATTAAATCTACTCCCAGTATTCTTCTGTTAATTTATATTTTATTTAAAGCACAATCCAATGTGGATAAAGATAAAATATATACAGCTATCATTTACTATATTTCTATATTTATTCTATATTTACTATATTTCTAGTTCATATACCATAAAAATATAAATCTTAAAATCTCTTAGAAACTTATATCAAAATTTGATTTTTACCGAAAATTGTAATGGATCACTAGAGATGTTAAGCCATACTAAAATAATCCATTTGACCTCTGGCCTGTTAAAGACTCCACTTGGGTTTAACTACCATCATCTTTAGACCTCTAGAATAATCAAGGATCTATCATCCAACTACCATGCTTGGCAATAGAATGATTAGCATAGTGCTTCTGTTTTACTATTCTATGTGTTTAAAAATCATGCTACCCAGCCATATAATTAAGCCCTATCAAAATGTTTGCTCTGATATTTCTTCTTTAGAAGTTCCTATTCTCTAAATCACCTTCAAAGTCAAACAAAACCACTTTTTTGAAAAGATGCAATTACTATCTAATTAATAATTCATTTTACCTGTCTTCAATAGGATCTGTAGGCATATTGATTGCCCTTCCATAACATTACATTCCTAATGTAACACTATTTTATAGGACTAATTAACTGTATGTTTTCTTTGAATCCTTTCATCTATAACCCTGCTAAAATCTGTTTTCTGCTTTTCATAATTTGTCTTTGATTTAAATATTTTGGGACAACAACCCACACAGCTTCTATTGTGGGAACAGTGTTCAATTTTAGCAGTGTTGTTTGCACACATCATTTCGTAGGCAAGCCTTTGACTTAGAAAGTTATGCTTTTACCCAAAATGGTGGTGGATTATACATGGCTGATGCTAAACTCAAATTGAATTCCATAGGAAACAGTTTTCTCTATGTCAAGTGAAAGAGCCAGTATAATAATAGACATCATGATTTTAATATCATTACCAACATTATCCAAAGTCTAGTAGGATAAAGAATATGTTGATCTTTTGAGAGTGGATCATAATAATGTTTGCTTTCTCACTGTGTGTTTATGCATTTGTGTGTATATGTGAGAAAGAATTGATGTAATTTGCAAGTATGTAAGATACATAAAAATATTGTATATGTTTATATTCAACTCAATTAAGAATGATCAGGTAACAATGTCAGCTATTACTTCATCAACAGACTCAAACATTGTTTCTGGAAATTTTAGAAATGGCAATTGCTCTATAAAATGAGTTAAAAAGCAGTGAATTCCACCAACTTTATTGCCACCATCATGATCAGAAACAATGGTATTTTGTATGTGCATGTATATATTACAACTTTCCTATTAGCCCACAACTGAACCAAAAGATTGTATCCATGGATGAAGGGCCCTGAAGAGTAGACTTTATATTCTTGCCTTGAAATAACACATAGATTTGGATATTGTCTTTTCAGGTGTCTCTTAATAATTCCAAATTTTACAAAGCCACGTTCTGCAATTACAATGAGAACTTGTAGTTTTGCAATTGTGTTGCAAAATATTCATATCCTTCCTCCTACACATATCATTTAAGCTCTTATATTAGTAAATAATATCCTATTCTTTTTACTTTGAAAAAATTTGAAATTTGATGTTTTTCAATCTCAATGTATTATAAACAATTTGATCTTCCTTGACCTTTCAGATTTTATATATTTTCAAGAAATATTAAATTAGTATACTCAATAATACACGAGTCAATAATATTTTTCACAGAATTTACATATAAATTCAAGGAAAGGATTGTTGAAAAGCTGACAAATGACTGTTTAAGACAGTAATGGTTAATCGACACATACAGTAGGATAAATAGAGTTCTTTATAGAAATCTGTAGCAAATACTCTCTAAATACTATTTCTTTTCATCAGGGAAAACCGTGAGAAAAGTTTACAAAAACAAATGAAATTTCTATATTACTCTTAAGGATCTAAGCACAATTTTGAAAATAAATCCATAATCAAATTTGGGTGCACGCTTTGCTAATCTGAAAGAACCACATGTACTTCAGTTGCCCTTGAATTCTAGCACCTCATTTTAAACTGTACTTAGTTTACATTTTACTTACAGAGATTAATCTTCTCTTTTGCTAAGTGCATTGGAAATCATGAGCACTAACTATGTAAATGATGCTAGAAAATGTATCCCCCAAGTATGAAATAAAGCTCTAACTAGATAATGCTAATAAATATTAATATATGAAGATAGCAAAGGAATATTAAATGATTAAGCTGCCCCAAATAAGAATAATAATCTACCAAAAGTCCTCCAGGCAGTTATTCACTATTTTAGGACTCTACAAATATTAACAAAAGCAGGATCTGCTGAGAATTATGTGCTCTAATGCCTTATAACTTGAAACGCCCCAAGAAGAGAAATGGGCTGTGGCTACAACTAAACAAAATGAAAGATTGACTTAAGTTGGCTAGAGCTGGTGGTTAACTCCAATAGACAAAGTGTGGTTATTTGTCTCTTAAGGTGCAGTTTTACTTCTATAGAAATAACCACTCCAGAATCTCCCCTTCAACAAAAACAAAATGTGAAAATAAATAAGGAAAAGGAAAGAGTATTTTGTAGGCTTTAGAAATCTGTAGAGAATTTGCATCTGTTCTTAAGTACATTGCTACTTTTGTATGATAATTGGATTATAACTATGGTAGTAAATATTATGGGTTGGTTTTCAGTAGAATATTGAATACAGAAATCTCACTCAACCAAAATAGAATGAGAGCACATCAAGAAACAGTCTAGGAGTGTTTATCTCTTTGCAGATTCACAGAGCAAATAGTGAAATGAGTGGCAAGGTACATAGCTCCCCAGAACAAGTCAGCATCATAGAACCAGACTTACATTTATGTTTTATTAGTTCTAGTATATGAAGAATACCATTCTTAACCCATAAAAAATAACATCAATTTAAGAGGGTATTCTCTGCCCTAAATTGGGGTTCATTACAATATTCTGTAATTACCCTAACTGATTACTGGGTCAAGTGGAGCTCCTAAGAGAGAATTCGAGTTTTTTTTTTTATTTTTTATAGTAACGAAGATGAAGAGAGTAAATGTTGACAGTATGACTTGGTTATTGGCTATTCATATTTCTCATGCTTCCTCTTACTCACAAACCTTACCTATGCTCCATATAGCAAAAGATACAAAATTTATACTCATGCATATAGTTAGATAGGAGCCAGCTCTGAGTTTAATTTGTACTACAACCCCACAAGATTTAAGAGGGATTCCTACTCACCAGCTACATGACAGGCACTCTATGAACTATAAATAAGGAAAGCAAGTTGGAGACGTTAAGAGTCTGTGTTCTTAATCACAGGACTACTGTTGCAGTTTAAGTTACCCTTCTTGCTGATGGGAATTATGTAAAACCAATAATAAGAAAACGACCTAGAAACAATTGAGTAGCTGTATCGTGATTGTTTCCCTCCTTGCAAAAAAAAAAAATCAGAGAATCACAAAAAAGGAAAGGGGGAATTATTAGAAGGCACAGTACAAAGCAAAGAGTCTATAGATGTGATTTCCAGTGATTCAGAGTTTCTATACAGTGCATAGCTTTCAGCCTCAATAAAAAGGCAATTATTAATCCTGCAATTACCCAGCCTTATCACTACTGCCCACACATGCTGACTATGGCTAGAGTTCTAGATGATATTCTTTTCATTAGTCTGGCCAATGGGAAATATAATTAGAGATACATTTCTAGAATGGACAAGGGGAAATATAAGGAATAACAAATTAATTCTAAAATTTAATTATATTTCCGTGTTTACCATTCTGTGTAGAAAATACTGACACTCTAGCTTACCCTCTTTTTAATCTGTTGTCTTTTATATAACAGTGAAAAGACTATTTCTGAAGGGAAAAAAGTGGGATTTCCTTCCTGCTAGCTTGTGCTGACTTAACAGGAAGAAATAATCAACTTAGTTTATTCTGGATCCTATTCATTCCTGACCATATTTCTATAAATGCAGGCATGTGGAAGAAAACAAACTGATATTCAGGTAACAGAAACCAAAATATGTACTAATGGAGAGATAAGAAACTGTGACTAAATGAATCCAGGTATACTTAACATAGAATAATGGAAAGAAATCAAGGGTAGAATAGTTTAAAGAAATAGTCACAGACCTTGATTAGCCAAGCCAACAATAAAATTCCAATGCTTTACACAGTGTGATTGCTGCCTGTCTGACTTTTTAGTTTCTTTTTATTTTCCTTCTCCCTAACATGCAGGGATGCAGAGGTAAAACAATGTCTCAGCTACCTATAAATAAGGCCCTGCTCTTTGGCTTTTGCACACCGACTCAATTTTTACATGTGTGTGCTATCACTCACTATTATTGTTTTGACATTTAAAAAGCAGATGTGGGTTTTTCACTTTAGAAGGCAGACATCTGTTCCCCCGGATTCTCTCCAGAAGCTGGAATTTTCTAACAGGAACATATTAAATTAATGGAACTCTTTACCACCTTGCCTCCTATTCATAGCCCTCAATCCAAAATATTTCAAGAACCAAGATAGAGAAACTCATAAATAAGCTTACAAGCATGAAGACTCCACTGACATTGATTAAATAAGCCCATACATTGTTCATTGAAAACTAATCTATGCTAATGCAATTTACTAGGAAGGAAGAAGGAAGTTGAGCTCTGAGCTGTGATCGATGGAGAGTTGCCTGAGGAGCCAGGTACCCCAGCACTTCTGAAAAATGGAATAATTTCCATGAAAAATAAATTCTGTCTGTTTTTATTAAGAAAAATCTAGCCTAAAATGCATATAATCATCTGTGTCTGGTTCTGGCATTTTGAATGCTGTGGTTAGAGGTAAGAACAATTTTTGTCACAAAATGTGCATAGAAAGAAGTCTCCTTTCATGTTGTTTCATTTGGGCTTTATTTTAGAAGGTCGTTCTGCTCAAAATTTATTCTGAAAGAATAGAGACTGCCAACTCCATCAAAGAATATTTTGCAAAATTCAAAATTGCAAAGCCTTTGGAACATATCTAGTTCATCTGGAATTCATTAATATATTAACTCAATATTCTCCAGGGGGAAAATGGTATGTTTTAGATGAATTTTGGATGTAAATTCTAAACAGGTGGACAGAGCAGCAGGAGGGTGATATCTGGCTTCCCGCAGGGGGCCCACACCATATAGTTGTGGAAAATGAATCACAGGGATTGGTGGTAAAGAAAATCAGATTTGCCAAGCCTGGTATTTATACATGAAAAGAGCCTGAATGCTCAGTAAATTATAGATCAGGGATTCAAAGCCATGCACGGACAACTTACAATCATACACTCACTACAGGCCACTAACTGTTCTTCACAAGCACAATGCACATATTTTTTAATTTAATTTTTAAAATCTTGGACACTTGTCTAAGTGTTCACATGGAGAAGAATATTTCTTCCTATGTTGATAATGCACATGTGCCCGAGAGTAGAGTTGCTTTTTAATTACAAACAACATTTGCAAGCTTCCTGCTGGTGATGCCATTTGTGACATTGGCAGGAGCAGCATAGAGGTAGAAAGGGGACGGACTTTCTCTCCCTTTCTCTCTCTCCTAGTTAAAAAATACAGAAGACACCAGAGCCCACCCCTGAGTCACTTTAAACAAAGTACAAATTGTCCTTACAGTAAGTAACAGATGTTGTTTATGGGTGCATATTCTCAGAGGCAACCTTGATATGTTTGAGAGATTTCCATTTATTTCTAGCCTTCCAAGAAATGGTAAGGTTTTGTTTTTTCCCTTGTACTTGTGGACAAACTGCAGGAAACTGGAGGATAGTAACATAAAAATGCACCATGGTGTTTTCAAAAAACTTTATATATTAGTGTTCAAATGGCCTTGGTCTACAAAGGTAATATGTTTCCCTCATTGTGGAATTGACGATGAATCACAGGACCCTGTGCATGTCAGATGAGTACCCTACCAGTGGGCTACATCCCCAGTGCCTACTTGATAGCTACCTTGAATGTGATGACTTTATCTGTATTTCACAGACATAAGTGAGGAAGATCCTCCGTGACACGCACTTTCTCGTAGCCATATTCATGTCTCGGGTGTTTTGTACTGCATGACAAGGAATATAATGTTAATAATGTAATTAAGATTTACTGAGCATTTACTAGTTACAAGACATTGGATTAAATGTTTTACATTTATTATCTTATTTAATCCTCACTCTAACTCTGGGAATTAGGTAGAGTTATTATCCCCTTTGCAAAATGGATGATGAAGTTGTAGTTTGAAGAGGGTAATTAATTTGTCTAAGATTACTCATTCTAATGATCAGCAGAGCCCGAGTCAGATTTAGACTTCTCTGCTGACTATGTTATATAAGGTTTCTCCTTGCAAAGTTCACAGACTGCAGACTGCTCTCTAAACTGGTAAGTTTAGTTGCATTAATTGTAGTGGTAGACTACATACAAAAAATAGCTACCTCATTGATCAAGATGTTTTACATTCATAAGCTACTTTGCCACATGATAAGTCTTTTGAACAACTACCTAAGTATAATAATAAAAATTAAAACAAAATAAGATTAGTGAAAGTAACGTGTGATTTTTGGAAACTTGGCTTTCATTGATCCAGGTGGTGTTTCTGTCTAGAAATTCATTTGAACTTAGGTAGTTGATTAGGATGATTGTTTTCTGATTTACTTTTTATTTTATCTTTTTAAATATGTTTTTATTGTAAAAATACTGAAACAGAAGGTTACAGTTACATGAGCAAGGTAATGAGCACATTTCCTATCAAGCATTGTTATCTCCTCCTTTGTTTTTCCCCACCCTTCTTCCCTCCCACCTCCACAACTACACTCCCCCACCCCCTTCCTCTCCCCACGGAATTTGTAAAGTTCATTTTTCAACATAGTCTCTTGTACATCTCATTGTTGACGAGGATGATTTTTCAGTATACATTCCTCATCCACTATTTGTCCAGCTTTCAGTTTAATCTTCCCAGAGCCTTTCCCTACCCAGTTGAGCAAGAGAAGAACTAAAATGCCCATCTGCAAGTTCTACTAATGCTGGTCATTTTCATGGTATAAGTAGGCATTTATTCACCCTTCTTTCACTGAAGTCTAGACTTACAAATGTTTCCCTGCCTAATGACACCTGACCACACCAGCTGCCAGTACAGTTAATCATCTCACCTTTGCCACAGATGTTTGTGCTTGAGAATTATACCAATAACTTTTACCCATTCTCTGTGGATTTTGGTAGAAAGAAGGTCTTCAAAGTAGACTTGATAAAAGGAGTCAAGAAATTTCTCAGTTCTCAAAGTAGCACAGGATTACCCTTTAAAACAAATAAAATATTATATACTTATATTATTTCAAATCCACTACCTTGTAGTCTCATGGTGGCTAAGGAAAATAAAATTGCTTTGAGCAGATTTTAGCTGATAGACATTTAAGAAATCACTAATTGGAAACTTAAGATAAATACATAGAAGTGTAATATGCATCAGATTTAGGATTTCAGTTAGATATTTTCAAATTTGCCTTAAGGTTATTTGTAGGATCATTTCTATTATTTTCTATGCCAATGGAAACTTGGGAGCTGGAATTTTTAAATGTAGTTGAAATTTTATTAAATTATTTAAGAATACTATGATTGTCATACTTATACTAGGTCATTTGACTTTTTTCTTTTTACAATTTAGGTCATATAATTCAATTTTAAATCCTAAATGACTTCTAAGAAAAAAGTATGTTCCATGGATCAAAAAATATCACTTATTTGTCTACATATCATTCTAATTTCGATTTTACTTAATCAGGTAAAATCAAAGAATACTAATTTCTCATTGCTACAGTAACTGAAGTTAGTTATTTCATATTAAATACAAATTGAAATTTCTCAGGTAAAACATAAAATAATAACTTCTATCTCGTGCAGAAACTCTTAAGATGTCATTGTTCAATTGATTTCTTTTCTATATTTTCTTATTGACTTTTGCTGAAATTCATTCTGTCATTTATCAGTCTAACAACATTTCCAGCCTTTCTGAGAGATTTGTAAATTACCCATAAAATATGTGGTGCTCACATAAAGCTATCATGAAATCTCAGCCCAGAAATACCACTTTTCACACTTTTTAAATGGAATTGTTTCACTGTTATGAATCTACAGAGGGACAATATATAAATGTTTTCTGACCATTTATGTGTTTGAGTGCAGCATAAACAACAGAGGAAAAGTCAAAGATATTTCATGATAGTAGCTTTGGGGAAGTCATTATGAGTTTGCCCTTCCAAGAATTCTCATGTTTACAGCTTCAGGTATATCTCAGTGCATACATAATCATGACTATCAGAACATACTCAACTTCTATTTAGGCAACAATGTACAGAAAGTGTAGGAAACATATTCAAGAAAGAACAAGCTGCCTAGAAGAAGAGGCACTTATTTGAACATGTAAACAATGAAAATTCTCTGTCACCTCCATTTTTGTAATCCAGGCCCACTAGATATGGCTAATAAGCAAGCCAAATGAAGCATAAACAGCAACTAAAATGCATTGTATTACTAAAGGTACTGTACTACTATTACTGTACAGCACTGCTATTCAAGCTCCATATCACTCACAAGTCTGCTAAATACTCAGAGGAAACTTTATCCTTCTACTTTGGATAAAATAAAAAGAAAAGAAGAGGTTTATTATTGTTGACATTGATGCACATTTCACTGTATCATCATAAACTGCAATAGCATTATAAAAATACATAAACAATAAGAAAATATTGCTTGTATGGAATTTTCTTTTAAAGAAGCTGCCGATAAAATATTAAACGAACAAGTAGGTAGCAATGATCATATTAAAGCATAGATTTGTCATTTCTTTTCTTTTTCCTACATGTATAACAAAAGATATCCATAGAGTAGTATGAGGGAAATGGTACAATGCTACCATTTAACTGATAACCAAAAGTTAGTAAGACAAAAGTAAATCTGTAGTAATTGACAAATTCAAGTCAGCTTCCACTCTACTGTAGTTTTCAAAAGAGACACAGAGATGACTGTAATTAGCAATCATCACCTAAGGGAACTCTCTTTTCAAAGAATGTTTAGTGTCCGGTATGAGAATCATCAAAGGATTCTTTGAAACAATTCACCAACTTCACAGAAATTATGTTTCATTTCCAGGGACTGCCAATTCAGTTTACCAAGAATAAGCTCAAAAATCATCTGATTTCCTATTTCTGCTCTAAAGAAATGTCTTTCCTATTAAAAGTAGAGGCAATATAAAGGCAACGTTTGATGAAAAGTAATACCACCGAAAGGAAAAAGGATAGAAGTTTGCTAGTATAATAAAATCCCCCACAACTCTCTGTATTTCAAGGGACAGATAAGATAGTTCATTTCCTTTTCCGGATGTCCTCGACTTGTTCTCCTTTCATAAAATGAATCACACATTTCAGAACCATAGCATTTTATTTCCTGACCAAATTTTTATTATCATAATCCCATTGTCAATAGTATAATGCATAATATACTTTACACAAATCATCTCTGGAGATCATATGAAAATAGTTCTAATTCAAGATTGAATTCATTGTTCATATAATCTGTAAAATTTCTGAAAAATATGAGAAATTGAATAATAATACTAGATTTGTTTCTCTTCTATCATGTGTTCATAATATAAACACACAGATCTAGAATACTAACAATATCTAACTTGTTTTTCATTTAATTTTCCTGGCAATATTTGATATTGAGCTTTTCATTTGACAGACACCATTCTTTTTTTTTCTTTTTCTTTTTCTTTTTTTGTCAGTTGTGGGGCCTGAACTCTGAACCTGGGCACTGTCCCTCAGCTCTTCAGCTCAAAGCTAGTGCTCTACCACTTGAGCCAGAGAGCCACTCCTGGCTTTTTCTGCTTATGTGGTGCTGAGGAATTGAACCCAGGCCTCATGCATGCAAGGCAAGCACTCTACCACTGAGCCACCTTCCCATCCCGACCATTTCAAATTTGTGGACTTTAAATAACAAAATTATATTAAATGACACCTACTCCAGTTGCCTTTCATCCTTGGAACCCCTACTTCCACAAGTTTATGAAAGGCTTTGGAAATAAAGCTAATGCTTATGATTCACAAAACAATATAAGTGCATATATAAACATTATTTGTACATAGACATTTATGTGTATGGATAAAATATACTTTTTTTTGTCTGTAGTAGGGCTTGAACTCTGGGCCTGGGCGCTGTCCCTCAGCTCTTCAGCTCAAAGCTAGCGCTCTACCACTTGAGCCACAGCTCCACTTCTGGTTTTCTGAGTGGTTTATTGGAGATAAGAGTCTCACAGACTATGTAGCAAAAGTAGGGACCATTAAGTATTTGAGACTTTCTTTATGTCACTTACTTTTCTATTCATTACTGGTCAATCCTAATCTTGCATGGTTTCTATTTATAATGAATGCTGATGTATGTTGTCAATTTGATAGCTGGTTGAGCCAGTGCTCAATGGACTGCTCAGGTTGCATGTTAATGAGAAGGTCTAGAGTTAAATTTCCAGACTCTACTATGGCCTGGTAACATTGTATTCATGAAAGGACAGGTTAACTGAAATCCCTTTCTACCATTACTTCAGGGTATTTTTGAAAAAAGAGATGCATTTTTTTAAACAAGGGAGAATAGTTATGCACAGGGGAGGGCATGGCTGTATTCCTCAGTGCCAGGGGACTGAATTGCAGTTCTCATGTAGGGACCTGGCAAAGGTTCCATACAGCTTCTGCCAAGGACACTGTAGTACCATTGCATTTGATGCACCCTGTGGTCCCTGTGTTACATGAGCTTGCACTTCAGCTGGAACCTTTTTCAGAGATTTATCTTATTCTAGGCACCCCTCAATACTCACAGTGCCAGAAGCTGAAGGAGGAATAGCACACACATATGAGGATCATGTTGCTTTCCCAAATCCAGTATGGCCCGCTAGGAGCTGTTTCTCATTTTAGTATCTATAAACATAATTCTGATACTTCTCAGAAGTAGGAAAGCATTTTTTTTCTTTTTTTGGGGGGGGGGTTCCTGATTGTGAGGCCTGAACTCTGGGCCTGGGTGCTGTCCCGCAGCTCTTCAGCTCAAGGCTAGCACTCTACCACTTGAGCCACAGCGCCACTTCTGGCTTTTTTTTTCTTTTTTGCTTATGTGGTGCTGAGGAATCGAACCCAGGGCCTCAGGCTTGCAAGGCTCTACCACTGAGCCACCTTCCCAGCCCCGGAAAGCATTTTTTAAAAAAGAGAGAAAAAACTGACTTTTTTTGCCAGTCCCAGAGCTTGAACTCAGGGCCCTGGCACTATCCCTGAGCTTCTTTTGCTAAGGCTAGCACGCCACCACTTGAGCCATAGTAGCACTTCTGGTTTTATTTTGTTGTTTTGTTTTGTTTTCTGTGTATATGGTACTGAGGAATCAAACCCAGGGCTTCATGCATTCTAAGCAAGCACTCTACCACTAAGCCAAATTCCCAGCCCAAGAAAACTGACTTTTAAAGAGTTTAAGTTGTTTGTCCTGAGTGGCATAGGTAACTGATGTGGGAAAGAGAAGAATGAAAATTTGAACACAAGGCACACTTTGTTCTTTGGAAAATTCCATCCATTCAGTTACACCATTCAGTTTCCCTGAGACTCTGTCTCTTCTCTGAGTTTAAGAAAATCCAGATTATTATATTAAATTTTAGGAAATACTCAATAAATATTGATTTAACATATATGTCTCCATTTTTAGCTGTAGTTAATACAGTAAGTTATTTAACTATTCTAAAATTTTCATTGATAACTTTCCATGTGTTAGGCTTATGGTTGTTACAAATTTTAGTATTTTAAGACACCATATTTTACATACCCCCCAAAAAAAACTAGGACTAATACAAAGATGAATTTTCAAATAGAAGTTAGGACTTTCGTGGGTTACATTGTAAAAAGTTACATCTCTAGCAATAGGAAAAGAGAAGGAATAAAATTGTGATGATGTGTTAGTAGTAGTGGTGGTAGCTGTGTATATCTGAGTGTGAATGTGTGTTTCTATGTTTTTGTGTCATTTTTTAATATATGTGTGATTTAGGGCAAAGTGTGTTCTGTATGTAACGACCAAGAAAACTGTATAAAACTTTGCATCATTATATGAATAATAAGTGGTTCAGTGTTATTGGATTTAGGCATATGAATATAAGGCTAATGGATAAGATAGGCCATGACCCAACAATAAAAGAGAATATTTACAAAACTTATTAGAAGCCCTGAAACATGAGAAAGAACATTTGGATACTGAAAACAATATGCTTAAGGCATATGATCTAGAATATTTCATATAGCATTTAAAAGAGATGATTGGAAGACTATTTGATATCCTTCTAATGGTAGGCAAGACAACTAAAGTGGAAATAAAAGTTGGAAAACTAATATAATCATCCAGTAGTGTGAGCCTTACTTAAGAATGTAGAAATAGAGATGTTAGATATGAGAACTACATAAGAAATACAATATAAAACTCTTAATAAGCATGCAGTTTTGTGGTGATAGCAGAAGACTTTATATTAAAATGTAGAATATATTCAAGTTGAAGTTCATTCTATGTTATAACCCAGAGAAAATATTTGATGCCCTGTCCCTTCCTTTTTTCCCTTCTCCAGTATTGTAAATGGTCTCCACCCTTCATATCCTCTCTGCCTGATACCTTCTTCAGAACAGGTTGACTTCATCAAAAGTCAGAGCTATTGACAAGTATTGACTAGTAGTGAAGTATGGGAGCTTGAGGGTAAACATTGCAGCATATTCATACTTTGGATGAGATTAAAATAGAAGCCCACATTACAAGAACACAAATTAAAATGTTTAATATTCTTCATCATCTTCACAAGACACAAATACCTTCAAATCCAAGACAATGGAAAAACATAGTAACATACTCTTGTAATCAGAATCACTAGTCTTGATAGAACAGAATGAACTATTAAAACAAGAAACATCATTTTAGCACATGCTGAGAAAATAGGACTGGAAAAATGGGATCTTGTCATCTGAATGCATCATGCACTGAATAATCCTCAATGTACTCTTGTAGAAGTGGTACTGAGCAGGAGTTATCTGGAATGAAGGCTTCCCCCTCACAAATCCTCTTATCAAAAGGTCCTATAATTGCAGATTCACTCTATCTTGTTTTCTTCTTTCCTCCACAATGAACATAGTAAACAGGCCCACAGAAGAGGCCAGTGTCTTGATTTCGGCTTCTCAGCCTCCAGAACAATGATGAACTGTTGGCTATCATTCTTCATAAATCTCAAAAGCTGCAGTATTCTATTACAGAAGAACAAATTGGACTTAGAAAGCAATAAAACCTAAAGTATAGGAAGAGGGAAGGTATGAGTAATCAGGAATATTATAATATTTTGCTGTCCATGAAGACTCTGCCAGGCCATTCAAGAGATACACAGGACAAAGTGTAAGCACAAGATTAGGCCAAGTGATGAATACAAATATGTGGGCTCTTCCATCAAGACTTTGTTCAATCCCTGGTTTGGTCATCCTTTTTATTAATCATTTTATAAATACAACATATCTTGATCAATTTCATCATTCTCCATCTTTCCCAACCCAAACCCAAACTCTCCACTCCATTTTCTGCATTTCATATGATATGCACTGAATATTAAAGCTGCATTCTCTTCCTCTTCCTCTCTTCATTTATCTATCCCAGGTTAGGAGGTTCTTAAAAGGACATGTAACCTAAAGTATATTCTGAATTCAAATTTAAAGGAGCTAAGATCTCAAGAGCGTCAGCCAACAGCAATGTTTGCATCTAGGCAGTAAGTTTCTTCTTGAAAGAGAATCAGCATCAGCATAGACTATTTCTTTGTCTGTTATATCTAACAACATGGATGAATCTTAACTTTATTATTTGAGGGAAAAATAGATGTAAGAGAGAATACATTGTTTAATTCCTTTCATGTATAGCATGAAAAAATACATAGAGCAGAATACAGTATGCTTTTGAGAGCATAGGAATTGACTAGAACTTGGCATTTCCATATTATGCTGTAAGAATGCATACAAACGTTGATTCAAAAGCTGTTCAGTCATACATTCAAGAGCTGTAAAGTTTACTTCAATTTTTTAAATGACTATATTTATTCACTTCACATTGCTATGACAAACATAAAAGATACAAGCACATGAAACCTAAAATAGCCATCATAATTACCTATAAAGCTTAACTCATTTGCAGATGTCAACTGATAAGTAATCTGTCAGATAAGTGAGTTTAAATTTGAGCATTTACATCTATTCTGATGTTTAATTGAGTATAATATTGCATGTTCCATGTCTGTGTGTGCTTGTATGTGTGCATGTATATTTTAGGTTTATACTTTTGTACAATTACACGTATACCCACATGTATAGTATGTATTACTAATGAATTATGTATTTTAAGTAAATCCAATTATGTCCAAAGGGAAAATATAGAAAGTCATTTGGAGGTCTCCTTCAACACACAAAGATAGCCAACCATATGTGTACAGGCATTCAAATAAATAATTCCATATCGGAGTTGCTTTTAAAGAAATAATATATGTCTTATGTTCATGTGAAGGAGTAGCTCTGGTTGCAATCTTCCCACTCTCCTAGACTGCTTTCTAGCCCTTGATTCTGTTACAGAAAATGTAGAATTCCTTCTTTTACACCAGTCCTGCCATCTTACATTTCCTTTAACTTAGAATCTTAATATAACCTTTAGATTACACAGTTGTTGTTCATGCAATTTTACATATAATGTATATAAAACAATGCAATGCAAAGCCAAGTAGCATTTTATTTTTTTCCTTTTGTAAGATTAGTTGCTGTTGAACTTTGCTTAATTTTTGTTTATTGGCATAGTACTATTTCTATAGTAATCAATACTACTAATTCCAGTAGCCAAAAGGATAATTTTCATATATTCAGATATCTCCATTAGTTTGTCTCTGCTAATTATCTACATAGTTCCCATATCCCGGAATTTTATGTCTTCCAATATAAATATGTTATCATTTTAGTCTATTTAGGAAAGTCATGTCCTGGTATATCTCTTTTTGGTCACCTATATGCTCCTTTTGTGTTAGATTCCCTGTTTATTTTCTCTCATGTTTGTTCTTTTCTTGTATAACTTTTCAGTTCTAGATTCCTGATAAAGTGTGTGAAGATGGTAATTCTTTGAGAAATGGAGTATCTTTATCTTGTTGTCACATTGAAGTGATCTTTTTCTCATGACAGACTTCTATGATTAAACCTAATTTTCTTTCAGGGTTTTAATGTTAACTTTTTGTGTTCTTGCTGCCAATACCACTGTGATGAATTTCCTGACTTTGAAAACCTTGATGGGCTCTGTCTTATTTCTCTGAAAGCTTTGAGGCTTTTCCCTTCATCCCTTTGATGTTGAAAATTTAATGGTAAGTATTCACTTTAATCATCATTCTTTTAATGCACTCATTGCAATATTTAGTTGAACAATTTTCTCCCACAACTTTTCTCTGTTTTCTCTATTGGGAGATTTTTGCCTGCTAAATAAAATTTTTAATAATTGAAAAATATATGGTTTGCTATTATTGTCTATCTCTTGGTGTTTTAAGAATTAATTTCCTTAATTGGCAGACATTTATAGTAGTAAGGGAGGGTAATGCCATGGATGTGTAAGTGTACTGTGTGAGTAACCTTTCCCCACTCTTTTTCAAACAAGGTCCATGAGGCTTCATTGTTCTGTCTTCACACATGTATATGTAATACACTACTATGTTCCTGTTCCTCAGAATACTTTCTTCATCTGCACACACTCCCATGATACCCCATCAACTTTTCAAATAACCCTCCTCTTACATTCCTGTACAAGCATCACCACCACCACGACAGCCATCATCAACATCATCATCATTGTAAGTCTAGACTTCAGAGATCAGTGAGAATATGCAATACTTGGCTTTGGGGGATAATGACATAATTTCATGGTATACTACTCTCTATTGCTCATTCATAAGGCAAAAGAAAATCATGACATTTGCAGGAAATTGGATGAAACACGTAATCATGATGTTGGATCAGATAAACCAGACTCCAATGCCAACTATTCCTGTTCTCACTCATTTGTGAAACCTCTACCAAAAATTATGCTGCTGCTACTGCTGATGATGATGATAATGATGATGATGATGATGATGATGATGGTGATGATGAAGACGATGTTGATGATGGGACATGTTGTCAAAAGGGGAAGGGGAATTCTGGAGAACACAAGGATGTGCATAGTGTTATGAAACCCATCAAACTTTAAGAAAGAAGGGAGAATGGAAATATAAAATATACTGTATGAATTCATGGATTTGATCACACTAAACTTCTTCAGGTTATTAATATATGCTAATTATTGATTTTATTGTACTCTCTTCAAAATTTCCTTGGCTATTATTTTTCATTTTCCTGTTGAACTTAGTTTTGTATATTGTATTTCACTGATTCAATATGAATAATCCCTTAAAACAACCTGAGTTTTGATCAGTAATGCTGGTAACATGTATCCTCTGTTTCTATGTACTTGCATCTCTCCAGATACAATGGAAGAATTGACTATGATCCTGTGTAAGACAAAGATTATTACATTATTCATTCATTTATTTCAAGATCATTTGTTTACATATATGTATAGTGTGCATTTATTATATGCCTAGTATTTTTCTCTATTCTAGGAAAGGCAACAAGCAACCAAAAACATTTCTGTATTCTATTGAGACTTATTTGAGAACCTGAGAAAGTAATAAAGAACAATATAAAGTCAAATTATGTAGAAAATTATGACAGTATTAACCAGCCAATTTCACTTTTTGAGGACTTTTGTTTCTACAAATAATCTTCAACTCTCTTTTATCATCAGCCACAATACTTATTGGATAAATTTTACAAGTAAAGAAACTCAAACTCGTTATTTAAAATTAAACATAAGTATTGGGAGGGCTTTCTTTGTTTCTTTCTTTGTCTGTTTTATGTGGGGCACTGACCAAGCAAGCACTTTATTACCATGGAGCTACATCCTAACCCATGAATCAAAACAATTTCTTACATATTCTCCTTTATCTCCTGTCACTTTTTTTCTGTTTCTTCATAGAAGAATATGTCCTTTATTATTTTTCTGATATTATACTGTGATAATCCAGTGTCATAATCATTTTGATGCCAAAAAAGTTGAATGTAAATCTTATTATAAATCTCATAATCACTTCAACACAACATTAGAAGTAATTGATAAATTTTTCTTAAAATATTTTCTTTAATGGACTAGTTGTGTTTCTCAGCTGGTCATTATTAAACTCACTTGCTAAGTATCTTTGCCAGTGGTATGACAAAGGACTGAGTTCTCCACTTGTCTTCGCTAGATGAACACAAGAAGTTCAACATTTGCAGACCAAATATCCACATTAGCCATTGGTATATTTAATATAATATAGCTATCACTAATTAAATACTTTTCATGAACCTAAAACTGTATTTCAACTATTAGAATATGAATTGTTACAATTGACTTCTCAAGAATTTGCTTTTACCAACTTAGAAGTATAAATATTAAGTGCTTAATTGAATGTGTTTTGCAGGGTTGGGAATTGAACTCAAGGCCTTTTGCAGTTTATGTAAGCACTCTATCACTGAACTATATCCACAGACTCAATTTAGTTTTATTTTATAAAATAAGTTACTTAACCAAAAGTAAATTCAAATAGGCTAGATTCACAGCCTAAACTAAATATGCTATGTTTTGTTTAGATTAACAGTTTGCATTTGACTAATTACAGAATTTCATTTAATTTATATAAGATTTGTCTTTAAGAGAAGTCAATGCCATAGTTATTCATTTGTTTATATATAAATACCCTACATTTGCAGATTACATAGGTATATATTTAGAAAAAAGATGTACAAAACAACAAAAATAACACTATTAGAATAATATTTTTTGTTTTCACTCATCTGAAAATGGGATTACAATAAATATTTTAAAAAGAATTGGCAGGAATGAAAAGCTTAAAGACAGTGACATAGGTAGAATTATTCTTAAATATTTATACATTGTAAAAATAGCAGCAAAAACATTTCATATATGGTAATGAAATGATCACCAACATCAATCGACAATTTCTCAGCTTTTTGATGAATAAAATAGAAGTACACAAAAGTCATAGTATTTCTGCAGAATAAATGGACATGTTTCTTGCTTCACCTGACATTTGCTATTGAGTTCACCTAATGTAGAATGATATCACAACTGAAATGTAATGGACTATATCAATAACTGAAAGCTGTACAAACTGAGTACAAACAACATGAAAAGAGAGAGTCACCAGGTCACTTAGTCAATAAAGATCACAGCTTTCCAGATCATGCTTGAATTGCTGTTATTAATCACACTACTCACAGCAGACAATATTGTCCAGCTGAAGATTGATAATCATTTTGGTCACAATGTCAACTTTTCTATGAACCAATACGATTTGGGGCATATATTTAAGAGCTCACAAATTGTGATAACCCACAATTAAATGTGTGTTCAAGTCAGTTGCTTTCATTATTATTATTGAATATATTTGGAGCAAACAACTGTAGAACAATTCTTTACATTTAGGAAATTCATGTGAATTTATGACACATTGATCATAGCATAAAAGTTATTAGGAGCAATTGTTCTGTAATAAAAATTGAATGTGCATAATGCGGTTATAGCGCAAACATCTGTCACTCATGCAGACATCATTCAGTAAACGCATCATCCTAACTCTATTTTCTCTTCTGATTGTACCAATATTGCTTGCAGCATGACAGTAATTTGAGTGACAGGCATCTACCTCAGCACAAGGTGATGCATACTTAAGTATTGTTTATGGGAATTACTCCTCTTTGAAAAATGTAAATTTCTAAATTGGTTCTTATTGAAAAGAAGTATATAAAGATGCAATGTGGTTGCTTTCACTCCTTAAAAAGTCAAAGTTATTATGATCTCCAGCTTTCATGAAAATTTTACTAACTTTTTAAATTGACTTTTTGGTTTGGTAATGAAAAAAACATGAATTATTTAAAAGTTTCAGACAGGAGATACATACATATATATATATATATATACATATAGATAATCTTAGAATCATGAAGTACAATGGAAAAAATGTTCAAGGAAAGGCATAGCATTCAGTATATTCAAAAGGGATTAACATTCTGATGCCCAACTCTACAGAAACATCTAATATTGTTTTAAATTTTAAAGGTATATTGGTGGCTAGTTCATGATATGTTATATGGAACTACTGTGGAATTTTTTTGACAAGGTTAGGTTATCAAGAGACATTTGAGGATTTCTAGTCTGATCCCAGAAGCCATGTGGAAGTTCCTTCCCTACTATTCTGACTAGAATGCTCTCCACCATTTTGCTGAAACATTTCATAGGAAATATATAATTTCATAAGGCAATATTCTGTTAGAGAAAATATCCTGTGATAGAAAATGGAAATTCGTATTAATCAATGTCTTTCTTGCCTTTACTTTTACATAGAAGCCTCCAAAGCTACACAACAAACCATCTTACAACAAAAACCCATAAGAGTTACATAATTCTGTGTAATTTTTTTCTAATTACTTTAGAAAGATTGCAGTAAAATATCGTTAAAAAATCACAGACACTTTTGGTAAAATAATGTCAGTGTCTGCTCACTGAAATTACTTTGGTCAGAAGAGATGATTCCTAATTTGGTCAAAACTGGAAAACTGAAATACTAGTAAGAAAAATATACTTGAGGATTTGTATTTCTGCACCATCTGGGTCTTAGTTGACAGTATCTTTATTCCCTTGCAATGCAGCAGAAGTAATGGGTCATATATCAAATAAGATACAGAGTTTTCCACACCCAGAGCTGCCATGTAGGTGAAAGGTGGTCCCTTGACAATAAACTCAATTATACCAATCATTAAGTTGGCTTTATACATTATGTGTTTATTTGTCAAGCAGTAAATTGACTTATGAGGAGAAAGAATTTTTTAAAGGAGAAAAACAACATATTCAGATTTCATTAGACTTGGATTTAGTCTTGGGATATAGTACTGCAGTAAAAAAAAAAATTAAATAAATGAAGATTTTATTTTCAATCCAAAGACTACTTAGCTCTCATGCCCAGAATTTTGTATTCAAATAGCTAACATTCTCTGAATCAAGTTATTAATCAGGAGCATCTTCCAGCTGATCATTTAAATTATTAGCTCACAGAGGATACTAATCTATATTGATTCTGTTTTGTTTTTGTTTTCTTCTTTTACCTGGGCTCTGTCCTGAGCTTCTTTTGCTTAAGGCAAACACTTTAACCACTTAAGCTACAACACTACTTCATCTTTGTTGATTCTAACACATATTTTTTATGTTTACTTAACTGAGATGGTAGAGCAAACCTCAATTTTCCTGACTCAGAACTCTGAACAATAAAGGCAAAGCAACCCAGGAGTTAACTAAAATTTCTACCTAGTCTTGTATTTTATGGGATATGTAAATAATCGACTGTTACTCTTTTTCTAATTCCAGTAAAATAAATGGTCTCCCATTGTAATTAGGAAGAGGATATTTATTACAAGTAGGACCCAGGTTATGAACTCTCCTTTTCCTATATCAAGCTTACAAAATAAAATAAGTACTAGGTATACTGTACATATTTAAGATAATTTACATTTTCTGGCTTGTGTCTGGTAGCAGAATAAATCTAATCATCTTATATATTATCATTTTCACTCATCCCTTTAAAATACATATCATTGTTTAACTTAGTGAATCTTTGGAAGTGTAACTAAAGAGAAAAAGACATTCAAGAGATTTTGTTTAAAAAAAGAAAGGAAATATTTTATTTTAATTGAGTCAGGTAGAAACAATTGTTTTTGAACAGTAAAAAAAAAATACAGTATAAAAGTGCCAAGGAGCATTATTCACCATAGCTAAAATATAGAACCAACCAGATGCCCCTCAGTAGAAGAATGGATCAAGAAAATGTGGTATATATACACAATGGAATTCTATGCCTCCATCAGAAAGAACGACAATGCCCCATATGTTAGGAAATGGAAAGACTTGGAAAAAATTATATTAAGTGAAGTAAGCCAGGCCCAAAGAAACATAGGTCCCAGGTTTCCCTTATTTGCAATAGCTAGTATATGTCTAGGACAAAAGAAAAGGTCAAAAACTATGTATATATGACCATATAAGATTACGTTAAATGCCGGGCCCGGATGGCTCACGCCTCTATTACTAGCTACTTAAGAGGCTGAGATCTGAGGATCATGGTTCAAAGCCTAGCCAGGGCAGGAAAGGCTTGAGGGTCAAGGTTCAAAGCCAGCCCGGGCATGAAAGGCCTGACACTCTTATCTCCAATAAACCACTAGAAAGCTGGAAGTGGTGCTGTGGTTCAAGCAGTAGAGCACTCACTTTGAGCAGAAGAGCTGAGGGACAGCGCCCAAGCCCAGAGTTCAAGCCCCACGACTGACCAAAAAGAACAAGAAAAAAACGATGATGTTACGCGAATGAACCCCAAGACAGGCACACAAGTGGTTTTTACTTTCTTGATATTGTTTCTTGCTATTGTTTCTAATGTGCTTATAGTGCACTATTTTATCCTTTCGTTACTTTTGTATTTTTTCTCCCATGGTATAACCCCTGCTTTCACTGTATCTGATTCCCGTGTCCTGCATCCTGTATATACATTTTTATAATTTGGGGAGGGGAAGAGATACAACAAAATGCTTAAGTAAGGATACAGGTTGAAACATTGTAACACTGAGATGCATAAGACACTATGTTGAAAACGAACTTTACAATTTGGGGGGGAGAGAGAGGAGTTGAGGAGGTAGGGAGGGAAGGGATGGTAGGAAAAAAACAAAGGAAGAGGTAACAATGCTCAATAGAAAATGTACTCATTACCCTACCCAAGTAACTGTAACCCCTTTGAACAGTATTTTTATAATAATAAATAATAATAAAATATATATGGAAGAAAAAAAGTGCCAAGGAACTATACTGAGAAGCTTGTGGATTAGAGTTCTGAAAGAAAATGAGAAATCATTCCTTCGATATACCAGGAAAGAATGAAATTGCTTTTCTTTTAATCTCTCATTGTGGCATTGATTATAATACAGAAACTATAAAAATACAAGCCATATAATGCATAGCTTTGGCTTGTTCTTTTTAATACCTCACACACAGTATAAAATATTGAAATGCATAAATCACACATTTGATTGCACTTTTCTTGAGACAGCAAAATGAAAATGTGAGAAAAAGAAGGTATTAACTTTATTGCTTATAGAAGTAGTTTATTTTTATGAATCGCATACTCATAAATGGAAGACAAAGCCTTAACTTGCCTAATCACTATTTAGAAACTATTCAGACATTCCAGTTACTTAAAAATAATTCCTGCATTTTGCAAAGATCGCTATTCTTTGAAAAGATTTCCTATGAGGAAGATCATTACAACTTGTCAGAAACCAAGGATTTTCATGGAATACAGGAATTGCTGTGTTGAAAATGGGAAAGGCAGTTACCAACCCTAAAAGAGCTTCCATGGTTGAAAAATGTTGAATATAATCATATGAATTTGTGTCAGAAGAGAAAAAAATGTTACTTCATTATGTGAAGCCTTGGTTTTTCTGTCCCTTTCTATCTTAGCACCCAGATGGAATGGAGTGGGCATTAGTAAAAAGATTGGAGCAGCCTTAGAGAAAGTGTCTAGGTGACAAGTGTGTGCACGCTTGTCTTCCTAGTGCTACTGTATTTCAAAATATCCTTTCAATGATGGAATTTTTGAAGGAAAATAAATATTGCTCTCTTTGAACACAGAAAATGGAGGAAACCCTACATCCAATTTAGACATGATATAGTTTGTTCAGTTAAAAGTTTCTCAAAATAAAAAAAAAAAACTAAAGGGGGCAACTGAGTTCAAAGTTTGAATTCAGTGAAAGATGGCAGCTGTAAGGTTATTGCTGACTGAGAGAAGAAAATCTTTAAATAATACCAAACAGAGGGGGAAGAAGAACATGCAAGAAAGCTTGTGGAAGAATAAAGTACTCCCATGAACGTCAAGAGCTATAAAGGGCTATAAATCTATTTATAACAATTTTAGGAAAGGAAACAAAGAACTAATCAAATTTCAAGTAATTTGCCATTTAGTCACAATAAGTAAAAATCTGTTAACTCAAGGTCGCTGAAATACATGGGAGGAGAAGAGAGATTAAAACCTTGCAGTGAACTGGAAAAACACGTTTTCATCAGGCAGTCCCTATCATAATATCTAGTCCTATGGCTCTAAATATCTTGTAGATGTGGATGATGCTCAAGTGAGTATGTGTGGCTCTGAAATGCCTCCTGGCTCAAAACTAAACACAAATTATCACAACATTGCTCAGTACTGTCCCCAAGAGCATAGCACATCCCCACCGTCTTTCATCTCCTTCAAATCTTCACAAGCTGAGGACATGAACAGTAATGAGAAAATTAGAGAATTTCAAATGTGGCATGCACAAAGTAAAACTCCATTTCCACCTTCCCACTCAGTGGCTCTCCACCTGATTCTTCTCCTTTATTCCTTAACCTTTTTCATTATGACCATCATCTATACTACATGTCAACTATCATAAGAATCTTCCTTTATCCTCTGTCCTGATACAACATTCAACTTGCCATCAAGTCTTTGTGTTAGTATCCAAATATAAAATATATATTGCCTCTCCCTCTATACTTTTCTCTCCTGCACTAGTTACATGATGTTCTTTAATGACTTCTGTAACACTCAGGGTTTGAGAATGAAAGTGATGTCATTCCCCAACTGGATAGTTGAAGAAACTGTATGAATGAATGGAAAAGAAATAAGGAATGTTGTTGTTTTCCAGGCTTAGAAGCTAAGAGAGAGAAAACCACACAGTGAGGGGTGAGCTGTGGGAACACTGACTTTCCATAGTAGGACAAAATAGTCCATAATTCTATTGTTCACCATAATCCTAGAGTTCACTCTCTGGTTTCATTCTGATGTAAGAATGTGCTCATTTGCTACACTCTATGGACAGTCTATGCATTAGGCAGCCTCTTCTGCCAGTGTTCCAAAACACCCATGAGGTAAGGAAGGAGAGGACATAGAAAGATGGAGGGTGGCAGGTCTTCTTTCTCCATGAGCATGTAAGGCCCATAAGGGCCAAGTCTTCCAATTTCCCCCCTATTGATGGACTAATACATAATGGGTCTTGAAAACTATTTTCTTTTCATTGTGGGCAGAACTGGACTTTCAACTCGGGACATCATATTTTCTAAGTAGAGGCTCTTATCACTGAATCCATACCCCCAGCCCTTCGCAAGAACTATTTATTGAGCACATTAATGGATGGATTCGTCTGGTTCCATGCATACATCTTGAGTTTTGATTGCAAGTTGCTTAATTCATTTAAGTCCTGGAGTAAACCTACATTGCTCTACAGATTTACAGTTGGGTCTGTGGCAAACAAAGAGATCCTCCTGGAGGGGACTCCACAAATGTTCAGGCTTGAGTTCAGTACTTTAGTGTAGACGCTTCATTCATTTTCCCCCATAATATCACAGAACTCTACTACAGATATGCTATGTGTCAATACATCTCAAATTTTACTTAAATTAATCATATTATCATTTACTTATTGCTTGGGCATCATGTGGTTTGGGGGAGACATATTTTCAGAACATTTAGAGGCAAACAACAGATCACATAATTTAGACACAACTAGAAATAACCAGACTAAATAGAAGTTTCTCTTAATCAACTGAGTTATATAAAGTGCATGCAGGAATTCAATTGTGACTTTAAAAATTTTACTATTTTTTAACCCTGGTTGGTCAAAACCACATGCACTAAATCCACAAGCTGGACTCTGGGTATAGTTTTCCTATTAGTTGACTGGAGACATTATCTGCTGAAGATCACTTTCACATTATTGCTTTGTCTCTTCAGATAAACTCTAGGCACCTAAGATATCCTAAATTTAGACCACAAATATCTGAAGTCCTGCTTATTAAAATTTTTTGAATGCTTCATCTTTGGAGATAAAACATGAGGATTTCTCATTCAGGGGAAGACTGAGAACAAGAGTATAGCTCTTTAGAATAAAATACTTCCTAGTCATCACACTAAAATGATTAGGCCTAAAGCTCTGGCTTTTATCCCCTGTATCTTCCAAACTCACAAGAAAATTGTTGAGTTCTTCCAGTCTATCCAATGTCCTCAAGGCCAAAATGAGCTTCAAACCATTTTAGGTTCCAGACCTAATCACAAATCTAGATAGATTTCACTTGCAGCAAGTGAATTTCAGGGAAATTTTCTCTATTTTTCTCTCAGCATATGTGCTGACAGAAAGGGAAGTCCTCTGGCTTCAAGCAAGTGCGTTCAAACTTTGACTGACCTGAAATAAGTAAGCTACTATGACATGATTAGAAACTAAACATAGTAATAGTATGGTGAGCAATTAAAGAAGATTGCAAAATGTTTCAGATCATTTAAACATTAATTTTTCTGCGACATCTTTTAGAATATGTGAAACTCATTTTTAGTGCTATGGTTTTAATTTCTTCCATTTTTATGACACTTCAATGTGAATTTCACAAAAGTTTTTATGTTCTGCTCAGTGCTGTATCTTCATAAGGGTGATATAAAAGCAGAATCAATTTGCCTCAAAGAACAGAAAGCAAGTTTATCTGACATTTTACTAGTTGAAAGCTTTGAAATATAATTTTTACATCTTCTGCTAATAATGCTTTAGCCATGATGAAATCACAAACATAAAGAGCTTTTCTTAAGTATTACCATACCATAATCCTATGCAGCTTCATTAAAAGGAAAGAAACATTGCTCAGAATTCTAGGCTGGAATGTCTAAGATCTCCTGGCTGTTTAGCCACATTGCCAGCATCATAAATTCCTTGCCTAACTCCTGTCATTCTTCTCTTGCTATAATATTGATCCACTAGAAATGTTAAACTCAGTAGTCTGCATCCCTTGTGATATATAGATGTCCATAATTGAATTGTTACTTATTAGGAGTCCAGTTCACCATTAACAGTTACAATTAGCAATAACATATGATATATATTTATATATATATAGCATCCTAAGATATTGCTTATTTTCCTTTTCTTTTTCAAAACAGGAAAATAAAACATAAATTCATCTCTAAAATAATTTTTCTAAACAATAACCATTTGTGTGGTGAAATCAATTGCCAGGTATTCTAATTCATACAAAATGAAAGCTCACTGAATTTTTTCTAAAGCATAATGTTTTGCCATAAATAAAGAGATGTTACATATTTCTGCTTTATAATTTTTGTTCTAAAGGAAATAAAATAAATAAAAATAAGCCACAAATATTTGTGTATTAGAAATCATTTAAAGGTATTTCATATATATGTCGGTAGATATTTGAATATAGGTATATAATGTGTATGTAGATATATGTATGTGAATATATACACACACAAACACATCAGCTGTACAACGAGGTACATTTTAACATGCCCATTAATGTATAAAATATGTTTTGACATTTTTCTTAAATATAAAGTGTTCCACTTTGGGAAATTTACTAAAATTGAGCATGCTTAAAATATTTGGATATCAGTAATATTTAGAGAATCAATTTTTAGAGTTAATTTGTTATTTGTCAGAAGTTTTACAATACGCTCATCTGCATTGACTGAAGAATACTTTCTTTAGAATGCATCTTGAAGAAAACACTGACTGGGTAAAACTGTTACATTGATACAGTGTTTCCTCAGGACTAGAGAAATATTTAAAAGGGCTAGGAAGGTGGCTCAGTGGTAGAGTGTGCCTTGCATGCCTGAGGCCCTGGGTTCGATTCCTCAGCACCACATAAGCAAAAAGAAAAAAAAGCCGGAAGTGGGGCTGTGGCTCAAGTGGTAGAGCGCTAGCCTTGAGCTGAAGAGCTGAGGGACTGTGCCCAGGCCCAGAGTTCAGGCCCCACGACTGGATCCCCCAAAAAAAAGAAAGAAAGAAAGACTTAAAAAGCACACCATACATCCACCCAATGAACATTTTGTATAAATAAAAGTTATAATAGATGTGTGGTGCTGTGGAAAATGAGTCAACAAACACTCCAGACTAATCATAAGTGTGGGCAGTCTTACTATCCACATAAATATTTTGAGTTTTGGTGACTTATAAAATATTTATATATATATATACCTATAATTAATATAATTATTAGAAAAATATATTGTCTACTGCTACTTGTAAATTGATAGAATTGCCAAGATTGCAAATTTCAGAATTTATAACAAATCTAAATGAAGAACAGATAATGTTTGAGATTTGATTGATATCTATCTCAAAAGATAAAAATGAGAACAATTAGTGTGTGTGTGTGTGTGTGTGTGTGTGTGTGTGTGTGTGTGTGTGTGTGTGTTAGTCCTACGGCTCAACCTCAGAGCTTGATCCCATGTTTGAACTCAGGGTATGAACTCAGTACCACATGGTCTCAGATGACACTCTTGCTTGCAGCTGTCACTACCACTTGACCCATGCTTTCAGCCCAGCACTTTTGCTAGCTTATAGGAAATGCTTTTCTACTTTGTCTGGCTCTAAACCACTATCCTCCAGGTCAGAGCCTCTTCAAGAGCTGGGATTATAGGCATGAACCACCAAAGACAGACAAGAAAAAAGATTCCCTAATAACTCAGTTATTTAATTATGGAAACATATATGTATACTTATTTGATCACTTTTCTAGGCCAAGTTTTATGTTAACACAAAAGTAGGTAGGATACAGAACCTTTAATTACAGTAAGAATATGAATACTCAGTATAACTTACACTTAAGATGGTTATGGGGACATGGTTCCTAATTTTTTACTTATCCCTTTCTTCTTTGGCACAACATTATATTAGCACACACAATCTTTTGAGACAAATATTTGAAATGCTGCAAGTAACTTATCTAAACTTTCGCTGCTTGTCTGGTAAATGGATTCTGTAATGTCACCAGATTTGAAGTAAAAATTAAATTACAATCTACTCGTAAAATACCTGGCACTGAACTGCCCTAAAATGGTAATTTTTTTCAGGTTTTTCTTCTTGATTCTGAGAAATTTGAAATAGGATTAAATTTTCTGTAATGTAATACATTATTTATGTATTTTAATATTAAATATCCTAAAATAATTTTGATTTTTTTTGCTTTTTGCTATGTGAAAGATTTATGTTTTTCTTGAATCTTGAAAATGAATACTGAATAGTTTAAGGAATTACTCTAAAGTGATCAAGAGTGAACTTATTATTTTTTCTGAAATACACTGTTTATAGTTAACATTAAGTGTTGTAAACAAAGGTTTCTATAATTAATGCAGAACTTCCACCTTGAAAAAAATAAGAAATAAATAAATTAGAAACAATAACAAATAGTCACACTTTTAAACACACCAGTGGAGTAAAAATTATTTTCCTTCAATGGCAAGACTAAGCTTCTAATATCTGTACTGATTTCTAACCCTGGGTTTTATTTAAAAACATCCCAGTAACTTCCCACTCCTGATACCAAATGTGCTTTGTTGTTTGGGTTTTGTTTTGTTTTTCAATGAAAGAACACACATACTTTTCTCACTGTTTTCCTTCTCATTGACTGGGAGAGATCAATATACACAAAGAATAGATAAGAACACATCTCCACTGTAGGCGATTCTTGTACCACTTGGAGTGTCCATCCTGGGTAAAAGCCTGCAAAGAGAATGCAATGCTATGACTTCACAGAAGCATTCTCATTTGCCTTATTTGATATGGCTGAGAAATGACTATTCATCATGAGTAGA
Organism: Dipodomys ordii; assembly: GCF_000151885.1. NCBI lineage: Eukaryota > Metazoa > Chordata > Mammalia > Rodentia > Heteromyidae > Dipodomys > Dipodomys ordii. The sequence goes on along the minus strand of NW_012267255.1, from coordinate 1,300,640 downwards.
TACATTTCCCATCCTGATATCACATATAATTTCATGGTGCTTGAAATATAATACCTTTAATTGCAAATGCCCCTGCACAAACATGAATCAGTTGCCATATTAAATGAATAAGAAGTCAATAATACATTTTTAACTTTCAGAAACCATATTTGCATTTTTATAACTAAGAATAAAATACTAGGTAGAGAAGCAGTTCTTTGGTTTTCAAACAAGCTACAAGTCATTTGTTCTCACATACTTATAAAGTTCAAGTATTCCTGAAAATTGACGAGGTAAATTTGTGGATGATTTCAAACCATGAATTAGAATAAATTCTTGTTTATTTGCCTCCCTGTACATAATTTGGGTCACAGAGATTTTACCTTCCTGATATACAAGCTACCACTATACTGATGCATAGGACTATGGTCATTAAAATGGTAACACGCAGTATAACCTGGAAGTGAAATAATTCAATAAATCTTGTAAAACTTACAACAATAAAGCTTTCTAGTGTATTTATAGTTGAAAAATATTTCTGCTTCCAAGACAAAACAAATATAAACTAGCTGCTTTTTATTTATTCTTTCATTTTTTTTCAGTTCTGAGGGCCACACAATATTTCGCATATGCTAGGCAAGTACTCTTCCACTAAGTTAAATCTCCAACCCTTGTAAATCTGCAGCTGCTGTGTTCTTCCTTCCTTCCTTCCTTCCTTCCTTCCTTCCTTCCTTCCTTCCTTCCTTCCTTCCTTCCCTCTTTCCTTCCTTCTTTCCTACCTTTTCTTTTTTATTTTCCCTTCTTGATTGCTTGCTTGCTTTTCCTCCCTCCCTCTCTCCCTTCCTTCCTTCCTGCCTGCCTGCCTTTTCTTTTTTTTTAATTTTTTAAATTTTTTTATTTTGAAAATACTATACAGAGGAGTTACAATTACATGGGCAAGATAATGAGTACATTTCTTATCAAGTATTGGTGCCTACTCCTTTGTTTCCCCTTCCCATCCCTTCCCATCTCCCACCCCTCCTTCTGCCCCCCCCAACTCTCCCAAAGTTGTAAAGTTCATTTTTTGACATAACGATTTGTACATCTCATTGTTGCAATGGGTCTACCTGTATCCCTATTTAAATGATTTGTTTTTTCTTTTCTTTTCTTCTGTAGTGGGGCTTGAATTCAGAGCATGGGCTTTGTCCCTAAGCATCTTTATGCTGAGGACTAGTGTTCTACCACTTGAGGCACAGAACCACGTCCAGTTTTTTGGTTGTTAATTGAAGATGAGAGTCTCACGGACTTTCATTCTAGGGCTGGTTTCAAACAGCAATCCTTAGTACTCAGACTTCTGACTAGCTAGGATTGCACGTGTGAGCCACTGGCTCTTTCTTTTTAATGTGTGTGTGTGTGTGTGTGTGTGTGTGTGACTTATGAAGTTTGAAATTCCGTTTTCTATCTTTTCATTAATATTCTCATTTTATGTAACTAGAATTATCTTGAAATTGTGGACCTCATGTGCTCCATGTACAATATGATGGATTGCCATAAGCCAGATAGAGGATGCTTTCCAGACATGAAAGTCAGTAACTCTATAATTGTAACATAGAACCTGATATACTCAGGGAAGGGAAGTGGATCCAAACACTTTTTCTTAGACTGGACAAATTTTAGTAATTTAATGTGGCTACCAAGACATATAAAATTACTGGATGTCTCTATGGTTTTTGTCCCCAATTTCTGTCCGCTTATTGTCTTGGACCTCCCGTATTCCAATACTACTTACTGGAGAGCAAGGAAGACTTGCATGCTGTCTACTCTATCCTGACTGTACTGTGCCTACAGGAATATGCAACACAGAAAAGCACTTATTATCTTGAAATACCTCCTTCAGCTGCTTAAAGCTATCTTTTGAAATACCTCCTTCAGCTGCTTAAATCTATCTTTCTAGCCCAATATTCTTCTCCAATACTATTTTGTATCCCCTTTTCCTTCACCATTAATGATTGAGAAGTCTCAAGTATCAGTTCACAGATCTCATCACAATTTCCACCTGTCCTTCTGCTGTAGTGATCTAATCAAATTTGATAGCTTTCAAGATAGGGTAGCATAATTGTATCTCTAGGCAATGAATAGCCACATAACTCCTCTTACTACCCAATCACCTACCTCATGTCTTTATCTGAGTGCTTATTACTCATATAAGATTTTACCTGTCCAAAAGGATATTTTGTTTCCAACTATTGTCTTGCTTCCAGATCTTTTTAATCAAGGTAATGGAAAAGTGCATTCTAAAATAATCAAAAAAATTGGAGATCATCTATTGTAGTTCCTAAACTGAAATATTATTCTATACTCAGGAAATTATATCTTTATTTTCATCTTGTAAAGATTCAGAATTGTATCAACCAAGTTACTTATTGTCCTAATCTAGCTATTTATTTTCAATAATGTAATAAGCACTCATATACTTATTCAATATGTTAACAGAACTCAATGTACAATTTATGTATTCATTTACTATGCCTTTTCTTGGTCCCCTTCTCACCTGCAAGCATAATTAATTAGCTTCATAAATCATTTTATGATCAGGTGTGAGGGACTCATGCATAGCTTTTGCTACTCAGGATATTGAGATCTCTAAGACTGTGTTTCAAACCCACACCAGACAGAAAAGTCTAAGAAACTCCATTTCTAATCAGCCAGGAAAATTCTGGACTTTGAGATGTATAGTTGAAGTGATAGCGTACCAGCCATAAGCATGAAAGCCAAACTAGAGTGCATGACCCTTCGTTCAAGACCTGGTAGCTGCATGGAAAAAAAAATGTTTGCCTGGAACCAGTAGCTCTCACTTGTAATCCTAGCTAATCAGGAGGCTGAGATCTGAGGATTGGGGTTCAAAGCCAGCCTGGGCAGGAAAGTCCTTGAGACTCTTATTCCCAATAAACCACCACAAAACCAGAAGTGTGCTGTGGCTCAAGTAGTAGAGCACTAGCCTTGAGCTCAAGATCAGAGAGACAGTGCCCAAGCCCAGAATTCAAGGCCCATGACCAACAACAACAACAAAAAAACCACATTTGTACATTTATATTTTTTACTTAATTTTATATTGCTGAAATACTGTTTCATATTATTCCATTGTTTGAATATTCCAAAGTCGATGTATCCATCAGTGTCAATGAGCTTGAAGATTGTTTCCATATTTTTGACAATGTAAATAAAGCATCTGTGAAAAATCCTGACCATGAATGTGGAAGATCTTATCAGATAATAGCAGATGGCCCAGATTCTCAAGGATTCCTTACTAGTTGCCATGGTGATGTTGCTAAAGGTTTGTATCTGAAACCTTCACTGGAAGATTGCTCTTGAAGCAATGGTAAAGCCTCATTTTGATTTCCTCACAATGAGAAACCTCCCCTTCTCGAGTCTAGCCCTGTTACCTGGCCTCAAGCCAGAGACTGGAGAAGGCTCACCTGAAACCATATCTTTGTTCAATCTTGCTGCTTTCCCCATTTTTCAACTCTGTGTAGGTTTCTTCCAAGTACATAGCCTGAAAATCACTTCCCAACCATCTCTTCCATGTGCTTTCTTTCTACATGATTTTTCCCAGGACAAATACACCTAGACAAACCAAACTGATAAGGAAGAGAGATATTCATGTGAAGGGGGCTCTTAAAACATAAAGCACCATGTATTTTCCAATTATTCATTTATATACATAATATTTGAGAATCAATTACTCATTAACATGGTATCCTAACAACAACTACAATATTGTAATTTTATGGTTTAACTAAAGTATTCCGTTTCCTGTTCACATTCTAGGCTTAGTAATTCAGAGAAAATATCTTCAGTTCTTTTATTTTATGGGCCATGATCAAAAAGTCTCAAAATGTAACCTTAGATTTCTAAACAAACTGAAATAATTTTCATTTTAAATTTCTAAGATTCATTACATAATAAAGGGTCATAAAAGTAAAAGCAAGCAACTAACTGCTCAACTGAAGGACAAAACAAATTCAAAGCAGATTATAATGTCTGAATTCCCTTAAAATGGAATCTGAATTTAATTTTTTTAATCAGATTATTATTAAGTTTGTAATAAATTCATTTTTTCCTTTAATACAAGTGTATCCTAGAAGTTGTATAAAATTATTTTGTCTAATCTAGCAAGTATTATTGCTTCCATTAAAAGAAATTATGTTTGTCTTACCCACAAATTATCTAGAGCTTAAGGTATCTTAGTTTACATTGAGATAAATATCTAAGGTAATGTAAAACCTATAATAAGTAATTGCAGAAGAAATATTTAATAATTAATTTTAAAAATTATATCTTAGAATAAATATTCCTGAAGGTGGAAAAGGAAATGTCTCTAGTTTGATTATTGTAATCATATACAAGAAATTCATTTTTCTTTTTTTATTTTATATTATGAAAATACCCTACAGAGGAGCTACAATTACATGGGCAAAATAATGAGTACATTTCTTATCAAGCATTTTTGCTTCATCCTTTGTTTCCCCTTCCTATCCTTTCACATATCCCTCCCCCCACCTGCCCATATCCTCCCTTTCCCCCCAAAAAAATTCATTTTTCTAATCAATATATTACCATCTAACATCTTACCCATTTTCAAACTTTCCTTTTAAGTACATGAGAAATTAAAGGCCTAGTAACATAATAACACATAGTAATAATCACTTAATTCCCAGAATATTTCATTGTGAATAAATAATTAGTGCATATAAAGACTTCAAATTCTATTGGATAATGTTTCCAATGATATTATTATTATTGTTGTTATTATCATCATGATTATTATTGGAATTAGATCAGAATGAATGTAGATATGTTCAATCAATAAAATATTTATACAGTAATTTATTATAACAAATTTTATACCTACATAGAAAAATGTTGCTTTCCAGAATTTAGAAGCATCAATTGTGAACCAACATGATGTCCAAACAATAGTTTTGAAACCTTGATTTTATAAAGAGCTTCTGGAATAGCTCCTTTTCAAAATTGTCACTTATTTATTTTATTATCTTTAAGTAGTTGTACAAAGGAGTTGACATTTAACAAAGCAGTTTATGAATACAATGCATCTTGATCAGTGTGACCCTCCTCCACATTTTCACCCATCCCATACCACACCTTAACTAAAATATGGTAGATTCAACAGAGAACTCCAATAATGTAATTCCTAAAAAAGGCAAAGGGAAAACTCAACAAAATAAAAACACCAGGAAAGGGTATTTGAAAGGAATGTGTAGGGTCAAGAGGAGAGGAGTAGATGAATGAAAAGGAGACTGAAGAAGAATGCAGTCAAATCGCTGCATTATTTACCACAGCTAAGATATGGAACCAACCAGATGCCCCACAGTAGATGAATAAATCAAGAAAACGCGGCATATATATACAAGGAAATTCTATGCTTCCATCAGAAAGAATGACATTGCCCCATTTGTTAGGAAATGGAAAGACTTGGAAAAAAATTGTATTAAGTGAAGTAAGCCAGGCCCAGAGAAACATAGGTCCCATGGTTTCCCTTATTCACAATAACTAGTACGTGTCTAGGACAAGCAGAAAAGGTCAAAAGCAATGTACATATAACCAGATAAGATGATGTTAAGTGAAATGAACCCCAAGATAAGGACACAAGAGGTTTTATCTTTGTCGCTGTTCTTCTTAATGTACTTATAACGTACTATGTGAATTTTTTTGTTTCCTTTGTATGTTCCTCCCCCACGGTATAATTCGTTTTCACTGTATTTTATTCTGGTCCCTTGCATCTTCTATAATAAACACTTTTCTAATTTGGGGAGGGGAAGGGAAAATTAAAATGCTTAAATAGAGATACATTTTGACCCATTGTAACAATGAGATGTACAAGACACTACGTTGAAAACGAACTTTACAACTTCAGTGGGGTGCGGGGATGGTGGGGGGAGGCAGGTGTGGGGAGAGTAGTTGGAGAGGTGGGGAAGGATTGGTAGGGGGAAAACAAAGGAGGCGGCAACAATGCTAGATAGGAAATGTACTCATTACCTTGCTCATGTAACTGTAACCCCTCTGTACAGTATTTTGACAATTAAAAATGTATTAAAAAAAGAATTGGGTAGCTCTTTTTTTTTAGTTTTTTTTGTTTTATTATAAAGATGCTGTACAGAGGGATTACAGTTACATGAGTAAGGCAATGAGTGAGTACTTGCTGATCATTGTTACCCACTATCCCTTCCTTCCCCCACCTCCCAAACTCCTCCCCACCCCTGCCGGAAGTTGTAAAGTTCGTTTCCAATATACCGTCCTGTGGGTATCATTGTTGCAATGGGTTACCCTGTATCCTTGTTTCAGCATTTTGTTATTCCCCTTCCCCTCCCCAGATTAGACAAACATACATACAAAATACAAGGTACCAAAATCAAGTACAGAGACATTAGGGAGATACCATGGGGGAAGAAAATACTAATGTAAACACACACACACACACACACACATCGTACATTTAAAACAATAACAATGAAGACATAAGTCAGGTGTTCATATCTTGGGGTTCATTTCACTTAGCATCATCTTATATGAACATATGTACATAGCTTTTAAGCTTTTCAGCTCACCTGATAAGATTGTCCTGTATTTATACTAATTATTGCACATAAGAGAAACAATAGGACCTACATATCTTTGGGACTGGATTATTTCATTTAAAGAGAGACTGCTCTGAAGAGGAAATTAGAATAGCCAACAGACACATGAAGAAATGTTCAACTTCTCTGGCCAAAAAAGAAATGCAACACTGAGATTCCACCTCACCTGGTTAGAATGGCTATAATCAAGAAATCTAATAACAAGAGATGCTGGAGGAGATGTGGCCAAAAGGGAACCTTACTGCATTGTTGGTGGGAGTGTAAAGTTATTCAACCACTCTGGAAAGCAGTATGGAGCTTCCTTAAGAGACTACAGCTAGAGCTACCTTGTGACCCAGCAACTCTACTTTTGGGCATTTACCCAAATGATCACAAACATGGCCATACTAAAGCTTGCAACACAACTATGATTATTACAGCATTATTCACTATAGCTAAGATATGGAACCAACCCAGATGCCCTTCAGTAGATGAGTGGATCAAGAAAATGTGATATATATATCAGGAAGATTGCCTCAAAGGGACAGGGCTTTTCCTGGAGGTAATGTAAGCATCTGTAAGCATGATGTTGATGGGCTTCATATTAAATGTCTACTGACAGAGTTAGCTTCCCCAGGACATTATTCTTAAGGGGCTATAATGGCTTTCCATCCTTAGGAAGAGTTAATACCAAAATATGGACAGAATTATCATTTAAAAGTTTTCTTTAGCTGTTGACTTTAAAACATGTGCTGTTGACTTTGAATGAGAAAGCAGCTGAATCCATGTGCTTACAGCTTTAAACACAATAAAAGTAAGAACCTTACAACATTACATTGCCCTTACCTAAGCATTACTGTTTAAGATGAGGAGATATTAAAAAAAGTTAATGCAAAATATTTAAGTAAACTCAAAAGTGATCTAACTGCATAGTAGCAATCAGATTGTAGAGAGCTGAGGTTAGCATCTTAAATATTTGAGAAATCACCTCTTATCTCCCAGCTCTAACAACTGATATTCTATTAAGCATTTTTATACTAATTGAGGGTCTTAAATTTTTGGTCTCAAATTTTTTAATGTATCAAGATTTTTCTTAATTGGCAATTCCTGGGGCTCGAACTCAGGGCCTCAGTGCTGACATTCAACTTCTGTGCTCAAGACTAGCCCTCTTCCACTAACACTTTGAGATACAGCTCCATTTCTGGCTTTTATGTATATGTTTGTTTGTTTTTTGTAGTTCATTGCAAATAAGAGTCTCATGGACTTTTCTGCCTGGGCTAGCTTTGGACCACGATCCTCAGCTCTCAGCCTTGCGAGGGTTATTGTCATATGCCTCCCCTGTTGTTACACATATTATCAGAAGAAAACTTAATTGTAAATTAATATGAAGTGTTTCATAATAATAGCACGGATTTATTTTCTCATTTTTTCTCTACATTCTATGAGAAGACAATATTTTATTATATTTTTGCTTCTTTTTAATGCAAAGTACAGAAGTTGATTTCAACTAGTTTAACAATAAAAGGAAGTTGCTTAGAGATTTCTTTTGAAAAATGGGATAGTCAAAACAGGATAGTCTACTTTAAAACACCAACTCATAAAAGATACATTTAGCTACTCTAACCCTTTTTCATGATTTCAGATAGAAAATGAATGTCTTGTGGGACTTACAGAAAATAAAAATTATAATGATTAGAGCTCTGTCAGAAGTAAACAATAGTCAAGTCTATACAAGGACTAGAAGGCATTTCGTTTATTTCCAGAAAAGTCTTCTTAATTCCTATTCTTTTTTTCAGTTAGATCATAAAACTCAAAATACCTTATTTGTTCTGAGCTACTTTCTCTTGATGATTGCTAAACAACATCTGCTTTCATTAGTTTTCCTTGATTATTCTGTACTAAATAAAAGCCCAGAACTCTTGTCCATGCAAAATGAATAAGATATTAGTTTTTTTTAATATTGAGAAGAGAAAAATACATTAATAGATTCACTTATGCAACAATGTCCTCTTTTCTTTCAAGCAGTGTGACATACAATCCTGAAAATGTGTTTCTGAAAGGGCAGAGAGGCTGATAATTATTATACTCTGTGATAAGTGCTCTAATGGTTGGAATTTGAAATATGTTAACTCTAGAGAAGCACAGAAGAAGCAAGTCTCTCCTGCTGAGGAATTTGACAAACAATACCATCTCAAAAGGAGATAATATTTTTGTTTTCTTTTCTGGCAAGAATTTCTAACCTGTAGACTGCAGGAGTTAGAGAGAAGAATCCTAAAATACTAAATGCATTTAGAAAGTGATTTTTTTCATTTGAGGCTCTAATTGCCTGCTGTCTTTTTAGACTATCTAGACAAGTGCTTTGTTGTTTTTTGCCTTTTCAAATAATAACACTTATGCTCCCTCTGTTTGAATATATTTTTGTTAGACATCAGTGAGACAAAGGAGTTATCTTTTTAATTATTTGATCTCCAGCATGAGTAGACACATAACAAGTGACATAGTTTACAAGATACTGAAGTAGAAATTTAAACATAAAGAGCATTAAGTATGTTACTATAACCCCTCTGTACATAATCTTGACAATAAAGTAAAAAAAATAAAGCCATTGATGGTTAAATATTATAAAAGGGCATGAAGACTATGTTATATCAGTGAGAAATATGAATAATTGTCTTCATAAAGACTGATGAGGGTCTTACAAAATGGCTCCAATTCTTTCTCTCTGGATTCATTCTTTTATATATAGTGACAGTCTTCTTGACTTATCCATATCATCTATTTAAGCAATAATATTGGGAGAGCTCAAGAAACATAATAGGATTCTATTGTCTCTAATTTTTCTCCCATTATTCTGATGACTTTCCCAGGAATAGTACATGGAGAGTAGTTGATTTACTTGTGTCTTCTAAGCTGAGTTTGGTTTTTATTAAAGAAAATCAAGATCAGGTCCAGGCACTAGCCCTGTCTATTGGTGTCCAGACCAATAGAAATAGGCTAGATAAACCCAGTAAAAATAATCTTCTAGACAGTGTCACTGAGTGGATGATTGTTTTGTCAGAGATTGATATGGTTATTTGTTACTTAACATTTAAAAATATTGCTTAATACTTAAACAGATGTTTGACATAATACCTTGAAACTTTTGTATAAAATACTTTTAGCAAACATAACAACATTGACTATCATAAAAGTATGAACCTTATATCCAAACAAGTTAAGAAATAAACATTGAAAATATACTTGAAGCCTGTGTTGTCTAACTTAAAATCCAATTCTTCTGTTCCATACACTAAAGATAATCACAATGTTACAATATTTAGTGTCTGAGAATTTTAGCATTCTCCTTAGGTATTTTTCTCTAATTGAAATTTAGCATTCATTTTACTTCAAAATATTTTTATGATGTTGTCTTCAGTATCCTACAGTAGTACCCTACAATAACGTTTTTATACTCAACATTATATATTTTAAAATTTTACCACAATAAAACACATTGTTTTCATTCAATCACTTTCACTATTACATTGCATTATAGTGTATAGGTAGTCACAATTTATTTAAAGCTTTTTCATCTATATAAACATTATGCAATCATTTAGTCCATTTCAACCTTTTTATATGTTGGTTTTATATAGGAATTTGTTTTTAAATTTATGTCCTGCTGTTCTGAGGTAGTGGAGCAACAAAAAGTCCTTACAACAGCAGGAAATTTATTCTTACTTCGCAATTTGTCTCATGTACTCAGCTTATAAACACCAAATGCAATGCTATTCATGTTGACATATTCCATACTTCATGCAAAACTCGCAAAGTTCACAGAGACATATGTGGATTCAGACACCAGGAACACTAACAACTTTTCAGGATAATGTATATTTAACTATTGTTCAAAGACTTAGTCTATATATTTCCACTTCTGAAAATTGTTTGTATTATGTGCTCACAAACAATGCTTATTTGCATTTCAGCTTTGACCTGGGATCATTACCTTAGATGTCAATCAGAATACATGAAAGTGTTGAATGGGAGATTGGTCAGCACCTTGCACTAAGGACAAAATTATGCTAAGATTTGAAATGTTCAACAAATGGTTTCATGGAAACCATGGGAAAAAAATAGGTTATGTATTTTATATCAATATTTAGAATATCTCTGTAGTGATTCCAAATTAGGCTTACTTTTCCTAAGTAGATGCTAATATGTTACTTTTACAAAGTAAATCAGGTGAGTCAAGTGATTTCAGAAAAGACAATGTAAAGAGTAAAGACAATATATTCAAATTAAACTTACCCATACTTGCTATGATGCCTAAATTCCACATGGCAAAAATGAACATAATATTAATAGCAAAATACTTTTGCTAAAAATTATTTGCACTTTGCTAGGTTTATTTTTCTTGAGTTAATTTTTAAGTGTAAGAATCTAAATGTCTACACATGCTCATATTAAATAATTCTAAAAATGTTTATATTTTACCTCTAAAGATACTGCTCTAAAGATAATACTGTTTGAAATGACTAAATGTTTTAATTTTTTCAACTATTTTTATTATCTTAAAGTAGTTGTACAAAGGTGTCACATAACAAAATAGTTTATGATTACAATGCATCTTGATCAGTACAACCCTGTTAACATTCTCAGCCCTCCATTCCATCCATCCCTTCCTTTCCTTTTCTTTTTTTAATTTAAAGTTCTTTATTGTTACTGTAAAGATGATGCACAGAGGGGTTACAATTACATAAATCAGATAAAGAGTGTATTTCTTTTTGAACAATGTCAGCCCTTCCCTCACTCTCTTCCAGTTTTTTTTCCATTATTTTTTAACACACCATGAAAATACTTACCCAATTTACCTGTCTTATGATTCCAATTTCCATTGTCCTGACATTATTTAAAGGACTTAAGGGTCCAAAGAACTAATGGAAAAACATAAATGAACTGTCAAGAATTCCTTAAGCCAGGTCAGTGGCCCATGCCTGTAATCCTAGCTACTCAGGAGGCTGAGGATTGCCATTCAAAGACAACCGAGGCAGGAAAGTCCCTTGAGACTTATCACCAATTAACCACCAGAAAACCGGAAGTGACACTGTGGCTTAAGTGGTTGAGTGCTTGCCTTAGGCTGAAGAGCCTCAGGACAGCGCCTACACCCAGAGTTCAAAGAATTCCCTTAGAAATACTTTTTAAATTTTTTTTGTTATTGTAAAGATGCTGAAAAGAGGGTTACAGTTACATGAGTAAGGTAACAAGTACATTTCTTGTCAAATATTGTTACCAACTCCTTTGTCGTTCTCCCATTATCCCTTCCTTCCTGCACTTCCCTATCCTCTTGTAAAGTTTGTTTCAGAGATAGTGTCTTGTGAGTACCCTTGTTGCAGTGGGTAATCCTTTGTCCTTGTTTATGCATTTTGTTATGCCCTTTCCCTTCACTAAACCAGATAAATGTATACACAAGTTGGATGGTACCAGAATCAGACAGAGATTGTAAGGGATAAACCAATGGAAAAATAAAAATAAAATAAGATAAGAAGAACAAACTAGATATAGTACATTGGTGACAAGGTCAACAACCAAAAAAAAAATAAAAACAAAATAGATCTGTTGTTTCCCTATCTTGGAGTTCATTTCAAATAGCATCATTTTGTTTGGTCATATGTACATAGCTATTGAGTTATTATTATTCTTTGCCAGAACTATCCTAGACATATACTAATTATTACAGATGAGAGAAATCATAGAGCCTATGTTTCTTTGGGTCTGGCTCACTTCATTTAATATGATTTTTTCCAAGTCTTTCCATTTCCTTATGAAAGGGATGATGTCATTCTTTCTGATAGAAGCATAAAATTTCATTGTGAACATATACCACATTTTCTTGCTCCATTCATCTATTGAGGGCAAAATTAATAATTATCTATTCACTTTTTGGTTTTTGAAATTTTAAATTTTACAATATTTGAATAATTTGTCTTTATATCCACTTGATGCAATCTTTAGACGCAATTCCACAGTTATCCATGTTTATATATTTAGATTTTTGCCTTTTGTTCATTTCAAGTAAATAAAGTTTTAGAAGAATCCTTTTTCTCCATTCTTCTAGCAAGTGTATGTTTATCCTAATTTTATCTTAAGTTCTAATATAACTGAACTTCATATTAAACAAAAGCATGAGTTCAAGTCATCTCTAACTTTTTTTGTGGGGGGGGGGGGGATGAAGGTTCTGGGGCTTGAACTCAGGGCCTGTGCGCTATTTTGGGGCTGTTCTGCTCAACGCTAGTGCTCTACCAGTTAGTTGAGCCACAGCTCTACTTTGACATTTTTGGTACTTAATTGAAGATAAGAGTCTCAGACTTTCCTGCCCAGGGTTGGCTTTGAACCACAATCCTCAGATCTCCACCTCTTGAGTAACTGTAAGGCACTCTGAGGCTTTACAGTAAGGCACTGCAAGGCCTTACAGTAAGTAACTATAAAGCACTGTAACTGTGAGGCACCAGCTCCTGATTATCTACAACTTTCAATATAGAAATGCATCTGAATCATCACTGTAATTGAGGATTAAGTTAGGCCCAAATACAGGTTGTAGTTTCACTACTTCTCCACTTACAGCTATACTTTTTAAAAGTTTGCACTCATAATCAGTTCATTGGAATTTATTACCAAAACAAATTAATGGTTTAAAGTGGTGAGTTGTTGTCTTGCTATTTTCATTCAAATATGTTTTTGCTAAAGTCATAGACCTTAAGAGTAATTCGGCTCTTTTAGTTATTTATTGTTAGCCAACAAATCACTCCAAACCATAATAGCTTAAAGTAACCAGTATTATTTGTCATAATTTTGTGAGGAGAGGCTGATATTTAAATGTTTCTGATTTGGTTCACTTATGCAGTTTTTTCAACTTTGGGATTCACTGATCCTAAGATCAGCTGGGATTGCTGACACAGCTGGCTCTATATCCCAGTGTGGACTTTCATCCTCCAAGTTTCTATACTGTTTCCTTCATCTCAGGAAGATTCCAGTGTTCAAAATTATGCAAGCTATTGATAAATTTATGATTTCCAGTAAAAATGATGGTAAAATTTAATGTGATACCTATCAATATTCCAACCTCATTCTTCAAGGAAATAGAAGAGGCAATCCAAAAATTCAGATAGAACAATAAAAGACCCCAAATAGGAAAAACAATCCTTAACAGAAAGAACAGTGCTGGAGGAATATCAATACCAAATTTCAAACTCTACTACAAAGCCATAGTAATCAAAACAGTTTGGTACTGGCACAAGAACAGACCTCAGGACCAATGGAATAGAATTGAAAACCCAGACATGAACCTAAAGACCTATAAACATCTAATCTTCGGTAAGGGAGCTAAAAAATAGAATGAAAGAAAGACAGCCTCTTCAGTAAACGGTGCTGGCAAAATTGGTAAATCACTTGTAGAAAACTAAAGCTAGATCCTTATATATCACCCTGTACCAGAATCAACTCCAAAGGGATCAAAGACCTTGGAGTCAAAGCAGACACTCTGAAAACATTACAGGATGGAATAGGAGAAACCCTAGGTCTCCTTGGCACAAGCCAAAGTTTTCCTAATAGAGATCCAGAAACACAACAAATCAAAGAAATGTTGGACAAATGGGATTGCATGAAATTGCAGAGCTTCTGCATGAAAAAGGACATAGCTAACAAGACCAATAGAAAGCCCACAGATTGGGAGAAGATCTTCACTGGTCATACAATGGACAAGGGTCTAATATCTAAAATATACCTGGAACTCAAAAAAGGAAATCCCCCAACAACAAATCTTCAAAGAAAAAACTGCCCATTAATAATTAGGCTAAAGACTTAAAGAGAAACTTCTCTGAAGAAATGCTCAACCTCCCTAGCCATAAAAGAAATGTAAATCAAAATAACATTGAGATACCAACTCACCCCAGTTAGAATGGCTATAATCAAGAACTCTAATAACAACAGATGCTGGAGGGGATGTAGACAGAAGGGAACTTTACTGCATTATTGTTGGGAGTGTTAACTTGTTCAACCACTTTGGAAAGTAGTATAGAGGTTCCTCAAAAGGCTCCACATAGAGCTCCCCTCTGACCCAGCAATCCCACTTTTGGGCATTTACCCAAATGATCACAAACAAGATCATACTAAAGCTACCAATACAACTATGTTTATTGCAGCATTAGTTTGTGGGGCACATGAGCAGCAAAGATGGAGCTGAAAGGAAGTTGAATGGGCAGAGCCCGAGTTGTTTACGTTAAAATCTGATTGGATAAAGCTTTGTTGCCAGTTAGGGTGTGACCTTTACAGTGACTGGTTGGTTCCTTTTCCTCCCCTTTTATGCCACGCAGTTTTTCGCTTTAAAAAAGTGTTTGCTGTGCAGTAATAAAGGAGTTCTTGCTTGACTTGACTCCCCACTGCTTCTGATTGTCTCCAGGGCTAAGGGAGGCTGGGAAAAGGGCTAGTGGCACAGCACTTACCTTTCCTGGGACCCTGTCTGTCTTTCACAGGGTGGAGGAAGGACCAACATTATTTACCATAGCTAAGATATGGAACCAACCCAGATGCCCCTCAGTAGATGAATGGATCAAGAAAATGTGCTATATACACACAATGGAATTCTATGTCTCCATCAGAAAGAATGTCATTGCCCCATTTGTTAGGAAATGTAAAGACATGGAAAAAATTATATTAAGTGAAGTAAGCCAGGCCCAAAGAAATATAGGTCTCATGGTTTCCCTTATTTGCAATAACTAGTATATGTCTGAGACAAACAGAAACTCAGACAAGTTGATGTTAGGCGAAATGAACCCCAAGATAAGGATTCAAATATTTTTTTTTCTTTCTTGCGATTGTTTCCAAACTATTTATAAGATGATTTCTTTGTTGCTTTGTATGTACCTTGCCTCAGGGTATAAGCCCTGGTTTCACTGTATTTGATGCTGATATAATTTGTGGAGGGGAAGTGAAAAAACAAACTGTTTAAATAGGGATACAGGTGGACCCATTACAACAATGAGGTGTACAATACTTCATGAAAAATGAACTTTACAACCTTGGCGGGGTGGGGAGTGGGAAGGGTAGGGGTGGGGGTGGTAGGAGGGTGTGGAGATGTGGGGGTGGAGAGGAAAAGAGATGGTATGCGGAAACAAAGGTGGAGGCAACAATACTTGATAAGAAATATACTCACTAGCTTGGCTATGTAATTGTAACCCTTCTGTATGTATTTTCACAATAATATATTTAAAAACTGATGGTCATTTGTTTGAAAACTAACAGTAAAGATTTTGATGGCAAAACATTAACCCGCTACAGGCCATTGGATGCATAAGTCCGCAGCAGCCTTTACAGTTAGTGAACTCAAGCAGCCAGCCTTACTACAAGATAACACCTGAAACAACAATTTATTTTAGAGCCCTAACTCTTCTATCAAGCAACATACATAACTATACACACACACATACACACACACACACACACACACAAATTACAATGCCAACACGTATTCAAAGAGGTGAACCCGAATGAGAAGAATCTGTGATCGTATTTGCAGTCTACCTACCATAAAAGATGTTTTAATTCTTCTCATTCTTATACCATCAAATTGTACTGATAATCAGCCATTCATTTAATGAAACCTAATACACTGACATTTCAAACCTTCTTAATTCAGTCAGAAATCTTGCTAAGGCATAAGGAGAGGATTGAAAATTAGTGTCTTACTACAAGAATATTGTCTTATTATACTCTATGGAGATGGTTGCCAGATAATTTTCTATGAACCAATGCTGTGAGTGTTTCTATGGAATCATCATATTTAATAAAACAGTCATGCCATCTGCAAACCCAGGATAAACCCGGTAAAGCCAAGCATACTGTCAAGCTCAAGAATTATCCTTTGGGGACACCAAACCCTAACCCTAACCTGTGAATATGTATCTCTGAACTGAAGTGAAAGAAGAATGGTTTTCTTTAAGGAGAACACAGAAGCCACTTGTTGCACCAAAAATCTTTAAAACTAAAGAAAGCAAAGAAGAAAGCAAAACTTCTAGAGTGCTATTGTCTTCTCTGAGGGCCAGCCTATATCTTCCAAGCACCTCTGCCTACATCAGTAGGAATGAAAAATCTGTCTTACAAATTTGAACAATTCCCTTCATTTTCCCATTGACACTTCGATATTTTCAGTATTATATAAATACTGTATCTCTGATATTGTTAGGTTCATTATAAATATAACCTTATTTCTGAAGGAAATCATCAATTATAATCTTTCACTGATTCTTGAATGCTTAAAATCACTGTGTCTTATTCTAAATTCTCATTATCTTCCCTTTTCTGGTGCCAGAGAAAGCACACAAGTTGTTTTTTTCCTACTCTTAAAACTCTTGATTTAATCTTTTATGTATAAGATCAAACCATTTGTTTAATAGAAAGGAAATGGGCATCGGATATTTTCTTGTCAGTTTTGAAAATTATCAACACTTTGTTGGGCCTATTCCAAAAGGAAGTAAAAATATTTAGTAATTGAGAACTGCTGCAAAGGTTTCCTTGTGTCTTCCTACAGGACTCCAGCTTTCTCTTGATAACTACAACTTTTCCATTTGAGAGAGACAAAAGAGCCCAGAGTATGGGGGAGCAGGGAGCAGGGATATCTGTCTCCAACTTCAGAGTAATTGAAGGGTAGACTGGTTCTGCTGAAATTGCACCAAAGAGAAGAAAGCCCATTACTGGATGGGGATGATGAACCCCGGGGAGAAGCCAGATTGCCACCAGCATGGCTCTCACAGTTTGGAAAGCAAGCATGAATCAGGGCCCCCACCGTGAGGGACAGAAGGACTCTTTCCTTGCCCTACACAGATCATGAGTGAGGCAAAGGACTTTTAACAGACTGGGCTTAGTGGGCATTTTCAGCCTTCCAGATGCTATTTAAAACTGCCAGGCTGCATTATGTTGATTGAACCTCTTCTTACAGGGTACTGATTCCAAATGATCTCTGCCAGTGTCCAGCAAAGTGTACATGCCCAGGCGCTGGGGGCAGGTTTCTGCCAAATGCTGAGGAGCTGTCCAAACACCAAGAGCCAAGCTTTTTTCCCTTCTTCTTTTCTCTTTTTCTCTTTCTTTTGGAAAAGTGTACTGAAAACAAGATTAACTAGTTTCTGTATTTTCAAATGAAACAGTAAACTCAATCCTTGTAGAACGCGAGCTAAGCCAAATTTACTAATTACAACTGTCTGAAATGACCCCTAGTCTTCTGCCAAGGACACCAATGAAGACAAAATCTTTTTGCTTTGCTCTGTGGGCTTGCCCTGTTTTGAAACCCGCCCCTGCTCAGCAGGGTCTGATATGGGACTTTTCAACCTAGCACTCAGAAAATAATATAAGCCAAGACAGTTTGTATAAAAAGACCTCATTTGAGGAAAATAAAATTAAAGAAATGACTTCTTTCCCTGACTGCAAGTAGATGCTGACAGTGAGATAGGTAGATAGAGAAACAGAACTGTTTTCTTTTGGAATTATTTTAGTCTAGGCTATAATAATCCCCATGAACAATGTGAGTTGCATCTCCGTGGATCCAAGGTGATATAGCAAGAAGTCAAGAGAAGAAATGAAATGAGGAGAACACAAAATTACTTTTTTTTGAAATTACCAGCTGATATATTATTCAATTTACATCTTGTATTTATGGAGCTGAGGGTGTACCACACTAGTAGAACACATTCACATGCAAGATCCCAGGTTTAAGTCCCAGGACCAAGTAAATAATCAATAAAAAAGTACAGATAGACAGACAGATAGATAGATGGTGGATAGACATAGATAAACAAATAAAAATTATGTGTTTATAAAAGCTTGCATGTACTTGTTAATTAGGTTAGAAGACTTAAAGAACATTATATAGTCTAAAATAGTCATTCTTAAAATTATAATCTCCTATCATGTTAATTTTTAGCAAGTGAATATGTTAGTAGTCATTAGTAGTTAAGAGACCCTTACCTCAATTAGGTGACACCCAATTTAGAGTGTTTGGTTTCCTTCATTATTTCTCGTCATCCATTATGAAAGCTGTGGAGTGATATAATGAATTATGTGAAGTGAAATCAACTCTACCAAACAATAGTCCACAGTAATGAGAGTTGGGAGCCTTTTAAACTTAGAATTTAAGGAAGGAGGGATTCATCAACCCAGAGTGCAAGTGTGAAAGCCATATAAATAATTCTGTGACATTGTGGATACAGACCTTTATTTCTCTTTCTCTCTCTGTCATTCTCTCTCTCTCACACACACATACACTCCTGTTTATAGACAAAATTTTTATCAAAATCAGAATACCATTAACATAAATATTGTAAGGTATTTATTGATGCCCATGGCTTTTCCTTTTTTGTTGCATCTATATTTGAATAAGGTAAAGTAGAATCATTTCTTTATAGAAATTTAATAATTACAGAGAAAATAGCTTTTCTCAAATGTGCATCTTACCTTGTGTTTATTCCCTCTATAATCTTTGGTATGCAGCTGATGATATAGTCTGACTCCTATGAAATATGAGTTTTATGTCAAGAGTACGATGCCACTGTCCTTTTCCTGGGAGAACTCCCAATGAGATCAATCAGAGCTGTCCCTCTGACCTAAGGAGAATGAAATTATGTCTTGACACAGGAGAAAACCTGGGCAAACACAGCAGCAAACACATCATCGATTGCTCAAACACAGGAGCACTTGAGTCTGTTCTACTCCAACCCCCTGGGATGATGACCTTATATTCAGGCATCAGAACATTAAGAAGCCTGGAAAAAAATCCTGGGTCCTTTTGTGATTTTATATTTTGGAATCTCAAGTTGTTTCACCAATACTACCATGAAGATTAAATTCAGATATCTAGACAAGTATGGCAGGACCTATCCTGCATAGGATGAAAGGCACAAAAGAAAGTGTGTGGGTGGTAAGCATTTGAAGAGATAAGAGAGTGCAAGAGAAGACTGAAAACTCTTCCAGGATTTTTTGGTTTTGTTTTTGTTGTATTTTTCCCAGGGGTCCGTGTTACTTCAGTCAATCCAATAGAGAAACAACAATACCTCATGAACTGGTTTTATTTCCTAAAGCATTTAAAAAATTCTCCAAAGTCAGAAAGTAAACCTGTATGATTTGGATTTCTCCCCTATATTATTACAAATAAATATATTTACTAGAAAATAAAAATTTTGAAAGTAACATTAGTGTGCTTGAAAGTTTTTGCTTTATACATGCAATAAAAATAAAGGAGAAGGCAACAATGCTTGATAAGACATGTATTCATTACCTTGCTCAGGTAACTATAAGCCTTCTGTACAGTATTTTCACAATAAAAAACATTTAAAATTTTTAAAAGAACATATAGCCAAGAAAAACGAGCTTATCTATTATTTCAGGACATAAATTTGGTTTTACAATTTTACAAAATTATTAGTATATTTATTTATATGTATTTATTATTCTATTAATGATAATTTTTCCTCTATCACAGAAATTGTTATTTATTGACAGCTTTCTGTTATTTTCCTCTGAAATTTAATCTTTAGCTGAAAAAGAATTCTTAGATTTTTTTTTTGTAGTTTAGGTAGTTTATTTCTTCTTTATTTTAAAAATGTCTTGCTAAAGATGCTTTTGAATTCTGCCTCATCTGATTTGTAAGTGTACAATACAGTATTATTATTTATACATGTGATGATTAACAGATCTCTAGAATATACTCATATTACATGTAACATTTAAAATGTTATACTATTCGCAACCTCCATAGTTTACTTTGTAATCTAACGAATGATATTCTGAGTCATTTAGTTGCCCTACAGTTTTATAATCCATATATGTAGACTTGTAGTAGTTGTCTTGTTACTGACTCATTTCATATATGATGGTTTACACAAAGATCATACATGTTGCTATGTGTAGAAGGATTTCTATTTGTCTAAAGATTGAATTCTTAACACATCATTCAGGAGAGAAAAACCGCATAAACAACAGTGTTGATTAATATGAATACTATACAAAGATTGAAACGAATAAGGAACGTTCTCTGAGAGCAAAGATTGAATATGTTAGAAAATATGTGCACTCTCTTGACTCTAGGGCTGTTTCTTCAATCAAATTCAATTGTTGTTGATGCCATGCTTCCAGGCTTATGCTTTTGAAATCTGTTGTTTTTGATACTTCACACAAGTCATGATGAAAACAAAAATAAGACTCAGAGACTGAAAATGCATTTCTGGAATCATTTTGTTGCTTGTGCTCAGTCTTGGTCAGCACTCACCATGGTTGTAACTATGGTATACAAAACTCCACCCTGAATTTGAAATTAGAAAACCTCAATATGAAATTTGAGTTTGTTACTTACAAATCTGTTCACGTGAAACTGAGCAGTTAATGGATATAAGATGTGGGGACTCAAGCTGCAGTGGAGTTTTAAATCCATTTTACTGTTGATACATGTTTCTCAGCAGATTTTAAACAACCAGTTACTGATAGACTAAAACATGAGCAAAGCTCAGAAATCTGAGAAAATGAAGCCAGACATGAAATATTTATTCTGTGATATAGTTTATATGGCATTTAAGATCAGGGAAAACAGATTCCTGGTGATATAAAGCAGAAGAGTAGTAGTTGGAATTGAGTTGGTCGATTAGAGCAAAGGTAAGAATTGTTCTAGGATGGAAATAAAGAAACTTAGTGATGGAGTTCAGTACCTTATCTTGGAGTATTCACATGGTGAATATGCCAAGAATCATCATGAAGTACTTAATATCTATGTCTTTCATTCAACATAAATTGTATGTCTATAAAATACTGCAAAAAAGAGACTAACTTGTAGGAAGGCCACATTCCCAAGAAAGGAAAAGAGGAAAGAACTTCATAAATATACTTTCAAGTCTCAACTTCCCTCTGCACATAAAAATGTACATCTATAAACTAGACCCAAGCTATTTAGGAGATACTATATCTTTTCTAAATAAGATTTCTTTCTAGACAATGGCAGCCAAATCTTTCCCTTTGTTTTTCATGACTGCCTCAAAATTCAAAATTGCTTTTCAGGGCATCTTAATAATTTTTCAAATAAACCAAAGCTATTTTCCATCTAAATTAAAAGAATATAATTTAAAAATCAGAATTTCAAATTGCATTTGATTCCTTGAAATATGCTGGCATATGCTATTTATATTTTAATATACAATATGTCCTGTTATTTTGTCTTCTAATTCCTAAAGAAATCAATTTCTCTCTTCTAATACATACACACAAATAAACACACACACAAATACACACTGTTACTGGAAAATACCTCATCTCACACACACACACACATACACACACGCACACACACACACACTGTGTGGAAACTACCTCATCAGAGAATGATTACACTGAATACAAGTACCTGGATAGATATGGTTCTGAAATGAAATGTAATTATTCACTAATAATCACAAAAATGAATCTACAGCATCTAGTTCATCTCTAGTTCATTTCCAGATTTGTTGACCATTTAGATACTCATACAGCAATATCAACAAGGAATATTGCATTTTATTAGTTCACATTTTAATATGACATTTATATTCCATTTTCTATTTCGCTAGCTGTCATGTATATTCCTATTGTTTTCATATTCTTCCTTTTGCCAATAATGTTTTCCTTAATAAGGTTTTTTTAATAAAGTGGATTTGAAAATGTTTTTGATGTTCTATATAATCAATTTTCCACAGTTCTATAATGATTGTTTCATAACATTCTATGGTTGGTTTTATTGCCTTTGTTTTCCTTTGTAAAACTATTATTAGAATTGAAAATATATGTGCAAGTTGTACAGTTTTCCATAACATTACAAAGATTTAAATTCAGAATTCTACAAAATAGCTCATAAAACATGACAATACGGAGAGTTAAATGATGATGGAATTTCTGTAGAGCAAATTTATGAATGGTTTATTTAAAACTATTATTTCATTGTTAATAAGGTTATTAAAAATCATAGTATGATCTCTAGAATCACTATAACCACCTATAACCACTCAATAACCTCCAATATTTAATGATATTCCTGAATTATCTAAAAATTAAGGAGAAAAAAATGTTAATATTTGGTAATTTATTAGTTTATTACTTATTGACAATGAAGCTAGACAAGTAATGTGTACAATATTCTAAATTATTCAAGTCCTTCATTGGTTTCCTCACTGTTAATCACTGAGCAGTACATACACACACACACACAAACACAAACACACACACACACACACACACACACAGAATATAAGGTCCAAGAAAAATTTGGCACAAATTATGCTTGTTAAGAGACATATACAACAGGCAGAATTTTTCTTAAAACCTTCTTTTTAGTATTAAACCCATACATTTGGATTATAATAGCAAGAATAATTAGTGACTAAAAGATTTTCTATAGAGATTTATAAATTTAAATTAAAGATAAGCAGTATATTTTAATTTACTTTTAGATTTCTGAATGTCTGTGGGTTTGTATTTCAAATACAAATGATTTTATATAAGAACTCCAACAGATGGGCGCCGGTGGCTCACTCCTGTAATCCTAGCTACTCAGGAGGCTGAGATCTAAGAATCACGGTTCAAAGCCAGCCTGGGCGGGAAAGTCCATGAGACTCTTATCTCCAATAAACCACTAGAAAACCGGAAGTGGAACTGTGGCTCAAGCGGTAAAGTGCTCGCCTTAAGCTGAAGAGCCCAGGGACAGCGCCCAAGCCCAGAGTTCAAGCCCCACGACCGATCAAAAAAAAAAGAACTCCAATAATATTTCAGAAATTTTCAGTCTCAGTTTCAATCATTCCCAAACTATATACAAGACAGAATTAAACGTCTTTTTTAACTCTATTTTGTTTATTCAAAACAGCAATAACCTTTGTTGATTCAATTACTAATCCAAGTGCTGTTCCTAGTAGCTTTCAGCAAGGTATATGACATGTTAAAACTAATCAATATAAAAGAATGAAAAGGAGAACCATCCATTTGTTTATAAGGATTCAGGCCATTGGTTCTCATTTCCATCAAACTCAACACCCCTATCACATAATTAATTTTATATTGCCACTTTAATTATTCCAATATGAAATTTACAAAATACTATGACCTCCCAAAACATAATTTAAATATAGAAATCAAATACATAAATGTTTGGACATGACTATGTTAATAAACATAATGAATTGATTAGATACTTGTTTCTGTAGTTAGTTTTACAATAAACTATGTTAATAAACATAATGAATGAATTAGATACTTGTTTCTGTAGGTAGCTTTACAATAAATATTACCAAAATAAATGAAAATTAATGCGATGGTATTATTACTAAAACCAGAGAAATACAATGTCATTTTGTGACTTTAAGAAATGAGCAACTCTTAGTAAATTTCTAATTAATAAATATAATCTTTACTCAATTTTCAGGATATTTGCATTTTCTGAGAAATGAAAATACCTGATTTTACTAGTCAGTTATTTATAAATATATTTTTTCTCACATGAATGTTCAACAGGTTATGGAAAAGGCACCAGCGTAACATAATGAATTATTGTACATAAGTTTCCTATATAACTTTTGAGCATCTTGCAACTTTGGCAATTGCCCGTTAAATGACAAGATTATCTCAATAAAAAGCTCAATACATTTCCCAAAGGACCTCTGGGGATTGTATATCTGGCTGAAAACCATAGCTCTAAATAAATTACACCATGTCTATTTGTGACTGTTCTGTTGCTGTAAGTAAATGTCATAGACTAGATGATTTACAGAGAAAATAAACTTATATTTGACAGTACAAGAAGATGAAAAGGCTAAGGACAAGGAATGGCTTCTGATAAGATTACTGTTGCTGATGAGTTGCAGAGGTCCAAGTTGATGCAAGACATCTTATGACAAGATAGATAAAGTTTGCTCAGGTGTTTGTATCTCATGAATATGCTTGCTAATGCAAGCAATGAACATTTTCCTCACAATCTCCTCTAATCCTAATCATCTTCTGAAAGCCTCACCTGTAAATATTGGTTCCATACGACTATAATTTCAGCTTTCAATTCATGCATTTAAGGGGCATAAACTATAGCACATACTATAACCCAAACATTGCTCTAAACAATAGCAACAAAAAGTCAGTTTAGAAGAAAATCTCATATCTCCTTATTTTTTTTCTTAATTTCAGATTAAAAGCCTAGAGTCTAATGGATAAGCAGAATTCACATCTATATTCTACTATTTTGACATCACCCAGATGAATGCTTGCTTTTATTAGGTACAAATCATAGGTGGCCATTTAATTTTATTCAGTAGTCAACTCACCATTTATAAGGTTTATCAGTTCTATCTCTAATTATAAGACATGAGCCCAGATATACTCTGACTTATTAATTTTGACACATATTTTTTAAAAGCTAAAACTTAGAGGGGCCATTAATATTTTACCAAACTTACTCTAAGCAGTGTCATAGATACTGATATGTAGAATCTTCACAAGCCATTTTTTTTACATTTTTATTGTAAAGCTGATGTACAGAGGGATTACAGTTACGTGAGTAAGGTAATGAGTACATTTCTTGTTGAGCATTGTTACCCCCTCCTTTGTTTTTCTCTTATTACCACTTCCCTCTCCTACCTCCTTCACTCCTACTCCCCCACCCCCAAGTTATAAGGTTCATTTCCAACATAGAGTCTTGTGAGTCTCATTGTTGCAATGGGTCATCCATCTTGTGTTCTTATTTCAGCATTTTGTTATTCCCCTTCTCCTTCCCAAATTAGATGCATGTATATACAAGATTCAGGGTACAAAAATCAAATACAGTGACAACAAGGGATATATCATGGGGGTAGAACATACAAAATAAACAAAAGAAAATCATATAGTACATTAAAAACAACAACAAAGAAAAACCTCTTGTGTTCATATCTTTGGGTTCATTTCGCTTAGCATCATCTTATAAATGATGACAAACAAAGCCATACTAAACCTACCAGCACAACTATGTTTATCACAACATTATTCACCATAGCTAAAATATGCGATCAACTCAGATGCCCCTCTGTAGATGAATGGATCAAGAAAATATGATATATATATACATATATTATATATAATTAGTCTCCTCAAACTACAAATTCAAGTTGCTATTAAGACTTGTTTAGCAGTTGGTAGAGAACCATAGACCACTGGTCATCTTGGAAACCTAGCAATGATATATTCTATGCTTCCATCAAAAAGAATGATTCCACCACCCCATTTGTTAGAAATGGAAAGACTTGGAAAAAATCTTAAGTGAAGTAAGCCAGACCCAAAGAAATATAGATCCAATGTTTTCCCTTTTAATGCAATAATTAGTATATGTCTAGGTAATCTTATCAGATGAACAGAAAAATTCACAAACCTTTAAGGAAAGTGTTATTACACAGCAATGATAAAAAGGCAAAAATGCAAGCATAGATGTCTCCATCTTTAACCATCTAGTGCTAATTCTACATGCTTACTTTCTTTCTGATACATCTGAGGAAAGGAGGGTATTAGTGGTCACAATAAGATCTGTTCATATGTCTAAAAGCTTCAGAATTTTGTGTTTTTTTAATTTTTAGCAGAAGATTAGTCACTCATTCTTTTGTTTCCTTATGAGAAGTCAATATCTAGAATTACTACTGTATTCTATAATAATATTTAGAACCCCAAAACAGATCCTGAAATTTCATCAGATTGCTAATTGTTGAGATGATCTTTAAATTGAGACTTAGGAAACCTTCAAAACAGCATGCATTATTAGCTAGCATATTGGGTTGCTACTTATAAATCTTGAATCTCCACATTTGTACCATTAATTAAATTTTTCAGTGAGAATCTTTGTGCCTTTTGAATGCTAGCACAGTATTTATATTGATGTATTGATCTTTAGGAGGTCCAGAAATACCATGGATCTGAAACTATAATCTGTAAATTGCCAGTTCTGTGAAAACAGATAATGTATTTGTCTTAGTACTTTATCTCTAGCTCTTAATAAAATAAGTAAAACCTAACAGTCAATAGTATCATTACTGTCAAATAAATGAATTGATAAATGTTGTCTGCATGGTTGATTCAACATTTTGTTTTCTAGTTATGGATCCTGACAATATTGTTCTGGATATGTCCTAATTTTTTAAATCATCTTTAAGTAGTTGTACAAAGGAATTGCCACTTAACAAAGTATTTAGGTCATATTTTTTTACCTTCTATCATTGCTAGGTTTCCAGGATGACCAGTAGTCTATGGTTCTCTACTAATTGCTAAACAAGTCTTAATAGCAACTTGAATTTATAGTTTGAGGGGACAAATTATCCTCCAAGCTCTAAAGGGAAGCAAAGATGACATACATATGGTCTGTTTTATGTAGTAACAAGAATATCACAAACTGGGCAATTTATAATGAATAGAAATTTATTTCACTCAAGTTTTGGAAGCCTGGAAATCCAATGTAGTTCACATTAGATACAGACCAATAGTTGTTATAACCTGACAAAAGGCATCTTCTGACTAAAGGCAACAAAAGAGAATGGAATCCCTTTTCTAACAAACTACTTTCAAGATAATGGCATTAATCCACTCAGAAGGATGAAGCCCTGGTGACTTAATTCTTTCTTTTTTATTAAATTTAAAGTTTATTGCAAAGGTGATGTTCAGAAGGGCTACAGTTATATGTCATTTTCTTCAACTTTCTCCCTTCTTGATGCCCCTCCCCACCAAATTGTGAAGTTAATTCCAACATAATGTTTAGTAAGTATCACTGCTGAATTGGCTCACCCTTTGTCCCACCATTTCCCCATTCCCTTACCAAATCAGATAAACATATATAAGACAAAGTGAACAGAAATCAAAAGCAGTGACAAAAGGGAATAAACCAAAGGAAAAAAAAGGAAGAAGAGTTAACTTCAAATAGTACAATTAAAAGCCTCTTGTTTACATTGCTTGGAGTTCATTTCAATAAGCATAATTTTATATGGTCATATGTACATAACTATTGAGACATTATGATACTGTCCTAAAAATATCCTCCAATTATTTCCTTTTAAAAATATTATTGCAAAGGTGATGTACAGGGGTTATAGTTACATAAGTAAGACAGTAAGTGCATTTGTTTTTAATCATTGTTACCCCATCTCTCTTTAATCACCCACTTATCCCCAAGTTGTAATGTTCATATCCAAACTAGTGTCAAGTGAGTATCAATGTTGCTGTGGTTCATCCGTTGTCCTGCTGTTTCCGTGATTCCCAAAGGCTCCTCTTCTCAAAATTGTTGTATTTGGGATAAAATTTCTAACATATTAACTTTGGTGAACATATTTAAATCATAGCACTAAGTATTCAAAAACTATTTCCTTTCATACATATAATTTTATATGACAACCAGAGTAGAAAACATTTAAAACTTGTAAAATATTTATTGCACCATTAAATCACCATGCATTTGTAAAGGTTTGCCCCTTGTTGCAATGATCTATCAAAATCAGTTGATGTGGCATACAGCTGCTACCCAGCTTATACTCTACATATTTTGTTGGAAATCATGAAGCTTTGAAAGAAGAAGCAAGTTCTGTAAATTATATACCTAACACAGTTAATAAAGATAATTATATATTTGTATATTATCAAGAATAAATCCTTTAAAAAGATGATACAAGAATAGAATATTTTAATATAATTTTGAAAAATGTGCAGAAATTGAGGTTATATATATTTCATATGAAATCCCCAAATGGTGTAATCTTCTTGCGCAGTTGTTACAGTGGTTTTTCCTTTCAAACAGAAAGTCAGATTTGACAACAAAAACAAAAGAAGAAAAATTTGAAACCTATACATCAGTATAAAGTGACATACAGGAGCAGACCCTAAATTAAATCTCTAAAAATAGTTATGGAAGCAAAAGTAACTGCATTCTGAAAATGAAATCACACACATAGACATACAAATATTCCCATCCTAGGAAAATGGTAAAGCCAAAAGTTGATATCAATCTAGGTAGGCTTAGAATGACACACAGAACAAGCGAACAAAAAGCTTATTGTCACTCTGGGTTTCCAAAAAAACTTACAATGAAAAATAATTAAGGGCTGGGAAGGTGGTTCAGTGGTAGAGTGCTTTCCTTGCATGCATGAGGCCCTGGGTTTGATTCCTCAGCACCATGTAAGCACAAAACCAGAAATGGCACTGTAGCTCAAGTAGTAGAGCCCCAGCCTTGAGCTGAGGCTCAGAGCTGAGGGACAGCGCCCAGGCCCAGAGTTCAGGCCCCATGACCAACAAAATAATAATAATAATAATAATAAGTAATCTTCAAATATTTGCAAGACTATGTTAAAAGTAACAAGGAAACCAAAATCATAGAAATATAATATTTTCAAATTGTGGACCATCACTAGATAATAGCTTTCACTTTTGTCAGACTCAGAATTACAACATAAAACATTTATTTTGATCTGTGTCCTGGCAGGCTTGGAAAAATGTTAACTAGAGACATTTTGATGATGTTGACTGAAATTCTCTCATATCTGTCTTGTCATATTCTAAGACATTTCCCCTTATTAGTGTTCTCTAAAACAACCTGTGTATCTGCTCTCTTTCCAATTCATTTCCTCTCATAGTTTCCAAAAGCCATCCAAAAATCCAAATCATAATCCTCTCTGCAATTATAGCAGAATGAGTAAATGTTGCTATGTCCATAGAATGGTTCTGGCCTCTTTTCATTATTCCAAAGATTGCATATTTACTTACCATTAGGGGAGAGCATATTTTATACAACCTCTGGGTTACCCAATTGTTGTTGCTTATGTAATCAATTCTTTCATATATATATATATATATATATGGACAATGAACTGAATCATTATATGTTTAACAGAAGGAACTATATTAAGAAACTATTCAGTATCCTAATATTCAGTGAAATGCCTTGTCTACCTGTTGTTAATCTTAGAAGAAGGATTTATACTTTGGGTATGTGCACAAATACACGTTTCCCCTCAAAATTTCCCCTAAACTATAGCTATTTGACTGTTTAGTGGTGAGAAACAAAGACAAAGCAAAAACAAACAGAGCAACATGCTGGATCCGTAGAGAAGAAAATTTCTGGATACATCACTCTTAGAAATTTGAATTATACTCTTTGATTTGTGTTTGTTTCCAACCTGGGTGTCAAGATACTTTGGAAAGATCATCTAAAGCAATGTAATGGTGAAATAAATTTAGCAGGAGTCAGGCAAGTTCCAGTGACCTAGTGGGAGCCACTTTTCTATGTGTCAAAGAAATATTTACAAAACCATGAAACTGGGAATACTCATTTCACAGGACTAGAATAGACTCAGTTAATTTGTGTACCATATGCACACACCATATACATACATTGTTGGGTCTTCGTCCATCCCACAAAAGACGGACGGGGTCCAGGGAAGGTAAGTGTGGCCCTGGCCCATTCCCCAGCCTCCCTCAGCACAGGAGACAATCAGACACAGCAGGGAGCCAAATCCAGCAGGTAGAAAACTCATTTATTAACAGAGAGCAGCCCTTTTTAAAGCCAAAAAGGGCGGTGGCATGGCAAGGAGGAAGAGGAACCAATCACTGTCAAGGTCACACCCTATCATGCACCTGAGCCTTCTCGGGCTGGTTAGGCACTGACCGGAAGATCAATTGGGCTCTGCCCACTCTACTCTCTCCCAGCGCCATCTTTGCTGCCCATGTGCTCTACAGTAAATTAGGCTCTGCCCACTCAACCCCCTCCCAGCGCCATCTTTGCTGCCCATGTGCTCTACAATACATAGCATCTGATATGTGCTTTATGTTATGAAAACACTGTCATAAAGATTCTGATAACAAGTCTGCAACCCAGTATTAAATCATATAACTTTTATAACTATTCTAATATAGCAAATGTGAATATACAATTTTCCCTCGATTTTTATTAGTGATTGAATTAAGGACCTTCTTGATATCAAAATCCAAAAATGCTCAAATTCATTATATAAAATTGTGTAGTATTTGTTTATATTTGATACACTTCTGCACATATTCATTCAATTATCTCTAGATTGCTTATACCTAAGACAATGAAAATGTAACATAGAGAGTCATTGTGCTATATTCTCGTGAAATAATCACTTTAAAAGACAGTGTTTATGTTTAATACAAACATATAATTTCCAGAATGCATTAGATCTGATGGTTATGGTACCTCTGTATGTGTGATCTATAGATATAGACCAACAGTAAGAATGTGTGCATACACATATGCATGTTGTATTTTAAAATGATATTTTATCAATATTATGTGGCATGAGAAACGTTGGTATATTTTTTATAGTACAACAAATATCTCCTGCTATATTCTCCCTTTTCTTTCTGGAAAAACAAGATATGTCTTCAACTTTGAAGACATATCTCAAGTTTATGAAATAGAGGTCACCAAATATGCCTTGCTGAAGTATATCTGTAAAGATGGCCCCAACTAGCTGAGGGCAGAGTTCCAATGTCCAGAAATGATTTCCCTGGAGAGAGTTTACTGGATATGAAGCTTCACTGAAACAACACCCAATAGCAAGGGCTAGGATGGGTCACCATTAACCACAATGTGTTCAATTTTTCAGGTGAGCTCTTTAGAGAGACAGCTATATTTAACCTGGATGCTCTTTCTGCATCCACCAGAGATTTGTATTAGTTGAAAATAGAAACTGGGGAGCTCTTGGATATAACTTAATAACTGAAGGAATTACATCTTTCTCTGTGTTGTTTGCTCATATTGGGAAAAGGGTATTCGTGGAAGTCAAGAAGCAATTCCTGATATTCAGGATGTATTTGAAGATGTCCTTATTGCAGTGAAGAAAATAATTCAAAAAATGCTCAAAAGTCCAATCTAATATGCTGTAAATAAGACAGACTATTTCTCCCATTTAGTTGCATGGAAGTTTAAGTAGCTCAGATATAAAACTTTTTGATGTTTCTGTTTCTTCTTCTTTTATTTATTTTTAATTTTTTATTGTGAAAATACTAGTACAGAGGGGTTACAATTACATGAGCAAGGTAATGAGTGCATTTCTTATCAAGCATTGTTGCCTCCTCCTTTGTTTCACCTTCCTTCCCTTCCTACCTTACCACCCCTTCCCCCCACCAGCTGGCCAAAGCTGTAAAGTTCTGGAGCATTGGCTCTTTGCCTCTTCTGGATTAGAAGGTGGTGGTGTTCTTTCAACTGGGACACTGACATAATCATGACCCAGAAATTCCCATTGTCAGCTGGCAAGGGGTAATTTTAGCATTATGTTAGTTTCTGTGGTGTTTATAGGTAACCAATATTGTGGGGTCTTTCACCATCTTCTTTCCTAAAAAAAAACTTAATATTATAGCTTTAAAAATTTTTAGAAATGTTCTTTTTTTTTAATTGTTAAAATACTGTACAGAGGGGTTACAATTACATGGGCAAGGTAATGAGTACATTTCTTATCAAGCATTGTTTCCTCCTTTGTTTCCCCTTCCCATCCTTTCATACTCCCCCCCCCTCGCCAAAGTTGTAAGGTTCCTTTTTTGACATATCGACTTGAACATCTCATTGTTGCAATGGGTCCACCTGTATCCCTATTTATATTATTTGTTTTTTTCCCTTCCTCTCCACAAATTATACCAACATCAAATACAATGAAAGCAAGGGTTATACAGTGGGGGAGGGACATACAAAACGGTAAGGAAATCATCTTATAAATATGTTAGAAACAATCCCAAGAAAGAAAAAAATATTTGAATACTTATCTTGGGGTCATTTCAACTAACATCAACTTATCTGACCTTTTCTGCTTGACTCAGACATATACTAGTTATTGCAAATAAGGGAAACCATAGGACCTATGTTTCTTTGGTCCTGGCTTACTTCACTTAATGTAATTTTTTCCGAGTCTTTCCATTTCCTAACAAATGGAGCAATGTCATTCTTTCTGATGGAGGCACAGAATTCCATTGTGTATATATACCACATTTTCTTGATCCATTCATCTACTGAGGGGCATCTGGGTTGGTTCCATATCTTAGCTATGGTAAATAATGCTGCAATAAACATAGTTGCGTTGGTAACCTTAGTAAGATCTTGTTTGTGATCATTTGGGTAAATGCCCAAAAGTAGGATTGCTGGGTCAAAGGGGAGCTCTATGTGTAGTCTTTTGAGGAATCTCCATACTATTTTCCAAAGTGGTTGAACAAGTTAATGCTCCCACCAACAATGCAGTACGATTCTCTTCTGGCCACATCCCCTCCAGCATCTGTTGTTATTTGATTATAGACATTCTAACTGGGGTGAGGTGGTATCTCAATGTTGTTTTGATTTGCATTTCTTTTAGGACTAGGAAAGTTGAGCATTTCTTCATGTGTCTATTGGCCATCCTCCTTTCCTCTTCAGAGAAGTTTCTCTTTAAGCCTTTAGCCCATTTATTTATTGGGCAGTTGTTTCTTTGAGGATTTGTTGGGGGATTTAATTTTTTGAGTTCCAGGAATGTTTTAGATATGAGACCCTTGTCCATTGTATGGCTGGTGAAGATCTTCTCCCAATCCGTGGGCTTTCTATTGATCTTGCTAGCTATATCCTTTTTCATGCAGAAGCTCTGCAGTTTCATGCAATCCCATTTGTCCAACATTTCTTTGATTTGTTGTGTTTCTGGGTCTCTATTAAGAAAATTTGGGCCTGTGCCAAGGAGACCTAGGGTTTTTCCTAATCCATCCTGTAATGTTTTTAGAGGGTCTGTTTGACTCCAAGGTCTTGATCCATTTGGAGTTGATTCTGGTGCAGGGTGATATATAAGAATCTAGCTTTAGTTTTCTACAAGTGAGTAACCAATTTTGCCAGCACCATTTACTGAAGAGGTTTTCTTTCTTCCATTCTATTTTTTAGCTCCCTTATCAAAGATTAAATGGCTATATGTCTGTAGGTTCATTTCTGGGTTTTCAATTCTATTCCATTGGTCCTGAGGTCTGTTCTTGTGCCAGTACCAAGCTGTTTTGATTACTATGGCTTTGTAGTAGAGTTTGAAATTTAGTATTTGTATTCCTCCAGCACTGTTCTTTCTGTTAAGGATCATTTTTGCTATTCAGGGTCTTTTATTGTTCCATATGAATTTTTGGATTGCCTCTTCTATTTCCTTGAAGAATGAGGTTGGAATATTGATAGGTATCACATTGAATTTGTAGATAGCCTTGGGAAGTATTGCCATTTTCACAATGTTGATCCTTCCAATCCAGGAGCTTTCGAGATTTTGCCACTTTCTAAGTTCTGTTTTGATTTCCTTTTTCAGGTTTTTAAAGTTTTCATCATAGAATTCCTTCACTTCTTTGGTTAAGTTAATTCCTAGGTGTTTTATTTTCTGTGGGGCTGTTAAGAATGGAGTTGCTTTCCTGATTTCAGCCATGCTTTACTCATTGTTGGCATACAGAAAAGCCATTGATTGTTGAAGGTTAATTTTATACCCTGCTACCTTGCCAAAGTTTTGAATCAGCTTGAGTAATTTGCAAGTGGATTCCATGGGATTCTTTAAATACAAGATCATGTCATCTGCAAAGAGGGAGAGTTTTATTTCATCTTTCTATATTTGGATCTCTTTTATGTTTGCATCTTGTCTTATTTCTGTAGCTAGGCATTCTAATACTAAATTGAAGAGAAGTGGAGAGAGTGGACATCCTTGTCTCATTCCTGAGTTAAGAGGAAATGGTTTTATTTTTTCACCATTAAGTATAATGCTGGCTGTAGGTTTGTCATATACAGCCTTTATTGTATTAAGGAATGTTCTATGGATTCCTAATTTTTCCTGAACTTTCATCATAAAGGGGTGTTGGATCTTGTCAAATGCTTTTTCTGCATCTATTGAGATAACCTTGTGGTTCATATCCTTGCTCTTGTTGTTGTGATGAATTATATTAATTCATTTGCATCCCTGAAATGAATCCTGTTTTATCTAGAAATGTTCTTAACATTTCTAAAGTACATTAGTACTTTAAAAGTAATAAGTTCCTG
Organism: Dipodomys ordii; assembly: GCF_000151885.1. NCBI lineage: Eukaryota > Metazoa > Chordata > Mammalia > Rodentia > Heteromyidae > Dipodomys > Dipodomys ordii. Next base: position 1,265,999 of record NW_012267255.1, on the reverse strand, counting down.
AACTCAAATATCTCTCTTAAAGGAAGACCCTCCACAAACATAAAACAAAAGTTATTAAAAAGAATAAAGTGAGTACTCAGTAAGTAAAGCATAGTGTCCAGTTCAGTCCTCTTGTTATTAAATGACATTTTTGTGGCTTAACAAAGTCCATGAGACTCTTATCTCCAATAAACCACCAGAAAAAAGAAGTGCTGTCCTTGAGCGGAAGAGCTGAGGGACGGCACCCAGGCCCAGAATTCAATCTCCACGACCAACCAAAAAATATGCAATAAATTATTTTTCTGGTTTTCAAAGGTATATGATATAATACAAAGTATTCTCTAAAATTTATGGTTGGTAGCTACTATAGGTGAAATTGAGAGCTAAAGGCCAAAACAACATAAACAGAACCATGTAGCTTGCTCCATAAAGCAGGAGTCATCAGTTTTCAAGTTTCTGGATGAATGGTAAGTATAATTACTTTGGAAATTGGAGGGAAACTGCTTCAGAGTATTAAAATTAATCCTGTCTTTAATTAATTCATTAAAATTAATCCTGTGTCTGAGTCTATGAGGGCAGTGTCCTCATCTCATTAATCATTCTACCCCTGCTATCTTTGTTACAACCTATGGATGATGTGGCTGTTGAAAATATATTGGAAATAATAACAGAATAACTTGATAGTTGCCACAGGCAGAGAAAAAAACATTATTTTGTTACAAGAGCTGTATCAGAAACTGTATCAGAAACTGAAAAGAAATTGGAGTACTCTAGAAACAAACAACACAGCCATTGTTTCTGATTACTTATCAACCCAAGTTGATATGTTAGCCAAAGCTGGTAGTATCCATTCCCCATGTCCAAACTCCAGAAAAAAGGTTTATCCCAATTTTTTTCCTGTCTTCCTTCTCTGTTGCCCATCCTCCTATTTTTCTAAATGTCTATTTCAGCGTAGTATATACATTGCAATATTCCTAAATACCCTGCTCTAAAACTCTTATATTAACTTGAAAATTTAATATTATAAAGGTTATGTCAAGTCACCACAGCATCAGTCATTTTAAGATGTCTCCCTTAAATATGCATTTGAATTACTTAATCAATAAAATTCAGGTCACCAGTTATCATTCAATAGTCTTTTCTAGAAGATGAAGGTTGTGAATTGATAGCAATTCATCAACTCTTTGCCATGAATACCCTAAAACCCTACCTCAATAATTCATTGTGTCAATTTACTACACATTCACATGTAAGTGGCATTCACTCACAATAGCGGAGTAAAACTCCACTTTAGTTTTTATAATATTTTTTTAGTTTTTCTTCAAATAAATTATATAGTAAAAACTGAAGGCAATTTTAAGAGACCTAACCTGTACATTACTTCTATACCAGGCTGTTTCCTTCATCCACCTATTCAGAAATAGAAATTTTGAGACTAGGAGAGTTTCAATAAAGCCCAGAAATATGATTTTTACTTTATTATATAGCAGTAAAAATTCTACTTTTTTTCAGCATGATATTAAGAATTCTATTCAAAGTAGTTTTAAAATTCAGTTCTTGCAATGGATGAGCTTGTATTTTAAATTTTTGAAAGTATATTAAAAAAGTTTCCTGACCCACTAGCAGCTAATTATGTAGGAACAAGGTTAGAAAAGAGAATGCAAGTAGAATTTCCAGAAAGGAAGGTAAGTATTATAGGAGTAAAAGAATAAAAATAATCTTGTATATAGTTTGACAGAGTATTTGATGCTTTAGAATGGTGGTGCAATTTTGAATAGACAGAAGACTCTAAGTCCATCCTGGTACAAATACTTGGTACATACTTGTAGAAGAGCAGATAAGTATATTCAATATGAAATACTCTTATCTTCTGCAGTGATCATTACTGAAAACTAGAAAAAAATATGATCTCGTCTATAAAATAGCAGCATGTAATTCAATGTTGTTATCTTTTACTATTTCATTGATAGAACCCAGGGCAAGAGAGAGGCTTTTTCCATATTTTCTTAAATATTTAATACACCCTTCTTACAAGGAAAATGACATAATATGGAAAATGGTATAAAGAAGAACTAATATGTCTGTCAATGTTCATAGTAGTTCCATATGTTCATTAATATTAGAATCTAATAGAAAATTGATATCAGCTGTTGAAAAGAAACTTTAGTTTTAATTTAGAAATTAGCTTCATGGAGTTGAGTTTGGAATGATTAAGAGAATTACAATAGGGACAAAGTAAGAGAGAAAAAAAGTGAAGAGAAAATCCAACCATATATTGACACAAAAGGCAAGGGAAAGGAAAAGGTAGAATTACTACAGTTTCACACTTGCCAGTGATGTCTTCTGAGATAGGTTTTTCTACATCTCTTTCTACATTTCAATTTCTACTATGTGCTGTTAAAAGTATTTGTAAATTAATTGATGAATAAAAACTTAAATTTCCTTTATACATACAGTACGTGCCATAAGAGTGGGATAACTCTATCCCCTACATGATATTATTTTATCCTTCTTCAGACATGCAGGATTTACGTGTCCAATGAATGGAGAAGCTGAAAGCCATACTTCTCTAATTCCAAATTATTTTTACCATGTTAAGTTGTGTAGCAAAAACATCAATTGGATTTCCCTTAATATAGTTTTGTTTTGACTCTCATGATCATGGTGACTTTATTTAAAAGAATGAAAATGAGTGTCTAATATGAAATATTATGTTGTCATTGTTTTGAAATAAACTTTTTTATTGTGAAAATACTGTACAGAGGAGTTACAGTTACATGAGCAAGGTAATGAGTACATTTCTTATCTAGCATTGTTGCCTCCTCCTTTGTTTTTCCCCTACCATCACTTCCCTCCCACCTCCTCAACTACATCCTCCCCCTTCCCCCCAAAATCGTTTTTCGAAAACGTCTTGTACATCTCATTGTTGCAATGGGTCAACCTGTATCCCCATTTAACAAATTTGTTTTTTCCTTTCCCCTCCCCAAATTATACCAACATCAAAGTCAGTGAAAACAGGGGCTATACTGTAGGGGAGGGACATACAAAGGAATAAAAAGAAATCACAGCGTACCTTATAAATAAGTTAGAAAAAATACCAAGGAAGAAAAACCATTTGTGTCCCTATCTTGGGGTTCATTTCGATTGACATCATCTATCTGGTCATATGTACATAGCTTTTGACCTTTTCTGCTTGTCCCAGACATATATTATTTATTGCAAAAAAGGGAAACCATAAGACCTCTGTTTTTTTGGAGCTGGCTTACTTCACTTAATATATTTTTTCCAAGTCTTTCCATTTCCTAACAAATGGGGTGATGTCTTTCTTAATGTTAGCACCAGACAATATTGAATGAGTCACCAACTCAATGTAGTGATTAGAGTTCATGGTTAATTATTACTCCATTTAAGCAAAAATTAACCAAATAGCACTGCTGTTTAACAAAATCTTTTGAAATACAGTCTTTAATTTTCTTAAACAAACATTACCCATCTACCAAAAGATAAGAACCAGTTAATACTCACACAGACACAGGTCATTCTATTTCTAATAGCTTATTATTATTTTAGTTTATAATTCTGCTTTGAAAAGTTAAGTTTTTGAGCTTTGGGGTTTGTTGTAAGCCAAACTCTCCTGATAAGAACCCTTATTTATTGGATTTCACTATTTCTCTTTGTGCCATGAATGAGGTCAAGAACTATGCTTTTTAATAGTATAAAAACCCTGGTCAAACAAAAAATAATACCCTGGTCAGAAAGATGAGCTATTTGTGTGCTGTAGCTCCACATCCTAGGACATTAGGAGCAGACTGCATTTTCAGAAAAAGGTGAAAGTCGAAATTCACCTATTTAGGGTGTGAGTTTGATCTTGATCCTTCTGGTTAGAGCTGTCATTTATTAGTAGGAAAGAAAATTGTGCACTGACCCAAAATAAGATATGACATCTGAATTAGGACCTTACTTTTCCCTCCAGCAGTCACAATGAAAGAACCTTTTGCATTATCAACTATTCAAGTTATCAGAAAAAGTTTGAAGAGGAACATGATCTAATGCTTCCATGGAAAAGATGGCATGCCAATTCCCTATAAGAATTTTCACTCATCGCACAAGAGACCGAAGAATAACAAAAGTTTAAAAATATACTGAGTCCTCACATTGATTTAGTCACTCTTAGACTTTTGAACTGAACTTAAAGTGGGTTTTTATAAATTTCATTTAAAAATCTGATACAATGTGTATATTTGAATTTGAAGAGAAAAATTAGAATTAAAGCTCTATTCTTAAAACAATTTTGGATGTTAATACCTCATGAAGGATGCAACTACTACCTGCACAATTTTAAATTAGCTGCATTAGTTTATTTTGATGTCTTCAATATTGTTGGGATGCTAAAATTTGCAGACTAGGTTGATATATTATATGATTGTTCAACACCAATAGACAATATGTTGATATATTATATGATTGTTCAACACCAATAGACAAAAGACACGATATGATTTATTTTTTAAATAAAAATTTCACTTTCTGCAGTTTGACCTCTGTCAACAGGAACTAACCTATCCATTCATGCGACAGAGTGAAAATCAATAGAATAGGAAAGCTCCAGTTATGATATGTAGTATGTTTACAACAGATGTGACATCCATGTAATTGAGTGCATGGTGCTATGCTACTTCCTCCAGGCTTGGATGACATGGTAGATTAGATGCTGTACAAAGAAGATTTAAAACAAAACACAACACTCCAGCTTCACTGTACAATTATTTCTTCTGGAAATTTACATTTCAATTTTAAAGTATGTTTTGCCTTCATTTGTATTCAGTCTTCAAATTAAAACTGTATACTATTGGTGTGAAAGTGGGAGGAAAATTATTATACACATTCTTATTGCCTGGAGATAAATTTCTGCTAATGAAATAAATGTGAGCTTGGTCATTTTTCACCAAACATAGTTAACTATATATTTTGCTATAATTTACATCATAGATGATATAAAAATATTCTACCAGGCTTTACAAAAATACATATAAAAGTAGATAAGCACTTGTGATAGTCAATTAACATTCTGACTCTTATTAGTTATTTTAAGTTTGCAAGTTATATGAATAGGTTTAAGAATAGACTTAAGATCTGCCCCCATCCCTCCCAAAAAAACAAGTATGTAAAACTCTGAAGTCTCATAGTTTACTTTCATCTATGGTTGTATCTAGTTATCCATAAAGGCCATCGGTGTTCTAAAGTTTTTGTACTATTTCCCATATTTCTTACCCTTTTAAAAAAATCACAAAGTAGTCATATGTACACATAGATTCTTTCCTTCTTCTTGGTCCAAATAACCTATATCCTGCTACCTAAGATATTAAGAGAAAAGACACTCTCCTTTTTTCCTGATACATCGTCCATGTCATTGGTTAAATTTTATTCATCAAGAGTGAATATATTATATATATATATATACATATATATATTATATAAATATATATCCTCATAGATATCAAGGGTAAAATCATACTGTAATGAAAAGAAAATGTCCCAAATGAAAATATAAAAATTATTGACACAACATATATCTATTATAAAATCTCACCCAGACTCTTGCATTTAGCATATTTTATTAATGGAATTTCATTAGTGTGACAATTATTCAAAACTTTACAGATACCATGGTTTATGCCTCTAAGTCCAGCACTGAAATGGCTGAAGCAGGAGGATTGTGAGTTGAAGGTTAACTCAGGCTGCATAAGATACCTGTGTTACAAAAAAGAAGGCCTAGCACACAGTGGCTCGTACTTGTGTTCTTAGATATTTGGGGGCAATTAGGAAGCTCAGGGCTTCAGGCCAACACCAAGGCAAAGAAGTTGACAAGACTTCATCTCAACCAATAGCAGGTGGTAGTGGCAAGCCTTTCTCTCCTCAGCTACTGCAGGAAGCACAAATGGGAGGAAGGCTGTGCAAGTCCATCCCAAATGAAAAAGTGAGACTCTGCCTCAAAAATAACCAGATGTGTGCCTTGTTTGTGGTCTACGGGAGTAGAATTGCTGGCATAGGGAAGCTCTATGGTTAGTCTTTTGAGGAGCCTCCATACTACTTCCCATGCTCATTACAGTATTGTTTACCATAGCTAAGATATGGAATCAACCCAGGTGCCCTTCAGTGAATGAATCAATCAAGAAAAAGTAATATATATACACAGTAGAAATCTATTCATCCATCACAAATAATGATATTGTACTAGTGGTGAGGAAATGGAAAGACTTGAAAAAGTTGTATTAAGTGAAGTAAACCAGATGCAAAGAAACATAGGTTGCATGGTGTCCCTCCTTTATGGTAAATAGAAGGTGTCTAAAAATCTACAAGTAAACACATTGGATGACAAAAGAAAAAACTACACTAATACATGGTACACAGGAGGATATTCTTAAGAGAGGATCACATAGGTACAATACACATGTACATCTGATTGTATAAAACAATATTATTGAAAGAACTCCTGTAAATGGAAACAAGCTGTTTTTATATCTTTGTTGTTATTTTAGTTTTCTTTTCCTTTTGTTTTGTTTATTCACTTTTCTGTCTTTGAGAGGGTAAGGGGACCACAGAAATAGTGGGACCAAGGGTGAACAAATGCAACAGTGGTACTCACTACACACTATGTTGAAAATAAACTATAGAACTTGCAGGTGGGGACAAGAAGGAAAAAGTGGGAGAGAGCAAGGGAAATGATGACATTGTTCAAAAAGTAGTGTGCTCTTTATCTGACTTATGTAACTGTAACCCCTCTGTACATCACCTTTACAATAACAATGACAAAATTTAAAAACAAATAACCAGAGTTAAAAAGACAAGATATGTAGCTCAAGCAGTAGAATGCCAGCTTGCAGTTCAAAGTCTTCAGTTCAAACCCAAATGGTACTAAATCAAACAAAAAACAACACAAAACTAAAAGAAATTCAAACAGAAATAAATCTAGTGTCAATGAAGTAATAATAACAATACCCTTGGGTTCATTATCCATCAATAGAAGAGTTTTTTGTTTTCTTTTTGTTGTTGTTGTTGTGAAGATATGCATAGTAACTTGCCTATAAATGGAATATATGAGCACAAAGACTCGCTGGTCATCATCAGGTTATGCTTCTGTGATCATTGTGCAGGAGAAGCTGATTGGCCCTTTCAGTGATCAAACTCCTAACCTTGGCCTGTTTAAATGCAGATCCAAATCAACTGCTTATATGCAAAGACATGTGATGGTGTCATTAGTGTCCCAGATTTCCTGACATGAGATTCTTTACTACCAGACCACCACAAGCTTCATCAGACCAAGCAGGTGACTCATGCAGAGTCAGTCAACTTCCCCAGGAAGGAATCAGAACAGCAGGCTGACAATTCTCTGAAGCTGATAAGGCATAACCCAGCACATTCTTCATCTCTGTTCTCCAGACAGCTCCTTCTCGGCACACTGACAGCAGTAGAATAATCACATCATCTCAGGAAATGGGGCTCAGAATCAGAGGCTCACTAAGGAATTTAGGATTTTCTTTATTACTTCTCTGAGTAATTGGGTTTTGTCTAGTTTCAGTTATACCGGGATTTGAATATTGATTTTCAAATTCTAAGTTTCCAAAAGGTGATTTGTACACACACTGAAAATCCAGCTACAAAAAATATGCTACGTACTCCTCAACATCTAATGTATGGCTTCCATCTTCATGGTCACAGCTTTTAGTTCCTCCCCCAGATATACACTTAAGATCAGCACATATTGAATGCCATTGACAATGGGCATCAGGATCATAACTTATAGACCAAGTCTGCCTTTGTGATATACAAATATTATTTATAGGCCTATATGCTACCATCATTTTCCATATTAATTGCAAGAAGGATATTAAAAGTTTCTGAAAAACTAAATTACAGACGCTTCCATTATTTGTTTCACTGATTTATATGTATGTAAATGGATGGGCATAAAGAATACAGAGCCACTTTAAGTATTATTTTGAGATAAAACTGAAGGAAAGGGAATGGATGAGAGGAAGACAAGTGAGATAAAAGAAAAGGTGGGAGGTAGAAGAGAGAATTTTAAAAAGTTGTGCTTAGTAAAAAGGATTTATACAATTCGAAGAGAAAGCAAAGAATCACACTGGATAGTAAAAAGAAAAAAGTACACAGGGGCATGATAAAGTATACAAGTCTGTAGGCATTCCTATACAGTGAAACCAAAGGAGAATACTTTTAGGGGAGGAACACAAAGGCTTAATACCTCTGTTCATCTGATCATACAAAATAATATTTATTGAAATGAACGCTAGGGAATGGAAATGAGGTTTTTACTTTGTTGTTATTTTTTGTTCTCTTTTCATTTTGTTTTGTTTGTTCATTTATCTGGCTTTGGGAGGGTGAGAGCAGGCACTGAAGTAGGGGACAAAGGGTGAACAAATGTAGAGGGATATTCACTAGACACTGATTGAAAATGAACTATATAGCTAGGGAGTGGTGGTAAGAAGGAAACACTGGGAGAGACAAGAGAAAGGGTGACATCACTCAAAAAGAAATGTATTCTTTATCTGACTTATGAAACTGTCAATCTCCTGTACATCCCCTTTACAACAACAATAAATTGCATTAATAACTTGTGCTTAGATTTCCTGTATACTTTTAATAGTATGACTACATGCACTATTTAAATCTCTCTAGAACACAGTTCCTTTAAATACTCATTCTAGCCTCAAGCCCAAATAAATTTCATTAAAATCAATATGAATAGGTGCTTATATGCTGCAGATATCAAATAAGTATTTGTTTAAAAATTCAAATGAAATGACTGAGACATTTCTAAAATAGAGCTTTTTTCCTTTTGAAGCCAAAATATACAAGGTATATAGGAAAGAGAAAGAATGTAGACATTTTATTTGAACAGATTTGGCAAGACACTTTCCTTATAGTATTTGTGAGGATTCTTTATGTGAGTTTGTAAAGCTGTGAAAATATTGTATATTGTACAACTGAAAACATTACAGACATCCTGCAAAATACCAAAAGTGAAATACAATGCTATTTCAATCACAGAAGTTAAACATAAAGATTTATAATACTGTAATATAATTTATATGTCTAGTTATAAACATATAATTCCAGTTACATATAGGAACACATATAAAATAGTGTAATTAAAACATCCATAAAAATCCATACAGACTTGAGAGTCTCATTGAAATTCTGCTGTTAACTTTTAAGGGATATTGAAGCTGCCAATTCAGCTGTTTAAATAATAGGAAGACTTTTAATAGGAATGTATTAGGTCATTTATTATTTTTAAAACCCTACATTTTATATCTCTTTAATGTTAGTGTTCCTGGGACATTTTGTACAGTTTATTAATAGCAGAATTCTTAGAGTGGTACTTTTCCTACAGAATGTGATTAAGAGTACACGTTGAGTGTACTTGACTGAGTCCATAGCATCCATGAAAGCATTTAAACAATCTGAAATCTTACTAGCATGAAGCTAGCCTAGGAAATCTTTTTATTCATTGCTGTCAACATTCATCCAATGGCCCCCATCACACAACATTTGTGCTAAGAATGTGAAAGGCAGGGGGAAGGATGAATTATAATGAATGTAAAACAGAGATGACAACTTCAAGTACTAATGACCATCAAAAAGTTCGAAAATTATACCCATTCTAACTGGGGTGAGGTGGTATCTCAATGTTGTTTTGATTTGCATTTCTTTTATGGCTAAGGAGGTTGAACATTTCTTCATGTGTCTATTGGCCATCCTTCTTTCCTCTTCAGAGAAGTTTCTCTTTAAGTCTTTAGCCTAATTATTTATTGGGCAGTTGTTTCTTTGAAGATTTGTTGTTGGGGATTTAATTTTTTGAGTTCCAGGTTTATTTTAGATATGAGACCCTAGTCCATTGTATGGCTAGTGAAGATCTTCTCCCAATAGGTGGGCTTTCTGTTGATCTTGCTAGCTATATCCTTTGCCATGCAGAAGCTCCGCAATTTCATGCAATCCCATTTATCCAACCTTTCTTTGATTTGTTGTCTTTCTGGGTCTCTATTAAGAAAATTTGGGCCTGTGCCAAGGAGACCTAGAGTTTCTCCTATTCCATCCTATAATGTTTTCAGAGGGTCTGCTTTGACTCCAAGGTCTTTGATCCATTTGGAGTTGATTCTGGTGCAGGGTGATATATAAGGATCTAGCTTTAGTTTTCTACAAGTGATTAACCAATTTTGCCAGCACCGTTTACTAAAGAGACTGTCTTTCTTTCATTCTATTTTTTAGCTCCCTTACCGAAGATTAGATGGCTATAGGTCTTTAGGTTCATGTCTGGGTTTTCAATTCTATTCCATTGGTCCTGAGGTCTGTTCTTGTACCAGTACCAAGCTGTTTTGATTACTATGGCTTTGTAGTAGAGTTTGAAATTTGGTATTGATATTCTTCCAGCACTGTTGTTTCTGTTGAGGATCACTTTTGCTATTCGGGGTCTTTTATTGTTCCATCTGAATTTTTGGATTGCCTCTTCTATTTCCTTGAAGAATGAGGTTGAAATTTTGATAGGTATCGCCTTGGGAAGTATTGCCATTTTCACTATGTTGATCTTTCCAATCCAGGAGCATGGAAGTTTTTGTCTATTTCTAAGTTCTGTTTTGATTTCCTTTTTCAAGTTTTTAAAATTTTCATCATAGAGGCCTTTCATTTCTTTGGTTAATTCCTAGGTATTTTATTTTTTGTGGTGCTCTTATGAATGGAGTTGCTTTCCTAATTTTAGCCACACCTTCCTCATTGGTGGCAAACAGAAAAGCCATTGACTTTTGAGGGTTAATTTTATACCCTGCTACTTTGCCAAAATTTTAAAATCAGCTTGAGTAATTTACGAGTGGAGCCCATGGGATTCTTTAAATACAAGATCATGTCATCTGCAAAGAAGGACAGTTTTACTTCTTCCTTCCCTATTTGGATCCCCTGTATGTTTGCATCTTGTCTTATTGCTGTAGCTAGGCATTCTAATACTAGATTGAAGAGAAGTGGAGAGAGTGGATATCCTTGTCTCGTTCCTGAGTTAAGAGAGAATGGCTTTAGTTTTTTACCATTAAGTATAAGGCTGGCTGTAGGTTTGTCATATAAAGCCTTTATTGTATCAAGGAATGTTCCATGGATTTCTAATTTTTCCAGAACTTTCATCATAAAGGGGTGTTGGATCTTGTCGAATGCTTTTTCTGCATCTATTGAGATAGCCATGTGGTTCTTATCCTTGCTCCTGTTGATGTGATGAATAATATTAGTTGATTTGTGTATATTGAACCAGCTTTGCATCCCTGAAATGAATCCTGTTTGATCGTGGTGTATGATTTTTTGGATGAATTGTTGAAGTTGATTGGCTAAAATTTTGTTGAGATGTTTTGCATCAATGTTCATCAAAGAAATGAGTCTATAGTTCTCTTTCTTTGATGAGTCCCTGCCTGGTTTTGGGATGAGGGTTATGATGGCCTCATTGAATGAGTTTGGTAGTGAACTTTCTCTTTCAATTTCATTGAAGAGTTGGAGGAATATTGGTGTGAGCTCTGCTTTGAAGGCCTTGTAGAATTCCGCTGTAAAACCATCTGGTCCTGGGCTTAGATGGGAGGTCTCTTATTGCTGTTTCTATTTCAATACTTGATATGGTCCTGTTAAGGTGGTTTAACTCATCTTGGTTTAGTTTCGGCATGTCAATATTTGCTAGGAAGAGGTCCATAAAGTGTGTTAGAATATTTTAAAATTGGTTCCACTGGGAAGAACCTGATTCAAAACTGTCAAAGGTGTTGAAGTACAGTCATGTTGTCAGGAAAACAGGGTGGGAAGTAGATTCTGTGTGTAATGTAGGGCAAAAACTTAAGCAGTAAATATTCCTCAAAGAAGCTCAATATTAAATTATATTTACATATTTCTTTTTTGGGGGGTCTGGTCGTGGGGCCTGAACTCTGGGCCGGGGCTCTGTTCCTCAGCTCTTCAGCTCAAGGCTAGCACTCTACCACTTGAACCACAGTGCCACTTCTGGCTTTTTTCTTTTTGCTTATGTGGTGCTGAGGAATCGAACCCAGGGCCTCAGGCATGCAAAGCAAGCGCTCTACCACTGAGCCACCTTCCCAGCCCCATATTTACATATTTCTATACCTCTTACACATTCATCTGAGTATCCATGATAATTCTAGCTTCCTATCTGCAGTATTACTTCAAGTACTTCAGTCTTACTTCCAGTACATTCCTATACTGGAATGTTCTCTCTGTTGTCTACTTCCTACCCATTAAAGACTCACTGAAAGATCATTCTCTCTTAGACATCTTATTCAAATACTTTATATATATATAAGATATTGTACAGAGGGATTATAATTACATGAGTGAGGTAATGAGTACATTTTCTATTGTTTCCCCCTCCTTTGGTTTTCCCTACTATTCCTTTCCTCCCTACCTCCCAAACTCCTCTTTCCCCTCCCAAAGTTATAAAGTTCATTTTCAACATAGTGTCTTGTACATTTCATTGCTGCAATGGGTCAACCTGGATCCTTATTTCAGCATTTTGTTATTTCCCTTCCTCTCCACAAATTTATATATATAAATACAGGATGCAGGGCACCAAAATCAAATACAATGAAAACAGGGGTTATACCATAGGGGCAGAACATACAAAAGAAACAAAAAAATCACATAGGACATTATAAATACGTTAAAAACAACAGCAAGAAAGATAAAACCTCTTGTGTCCCTATCTTTATTTCACTTAGCATCATCTTATATGGTCATATGTACATAGCTTTTGACCTCTTCTGCTTGTCCTAGACATATACTAGTTATTACAAATAAGGGAGCCTATGGGACCTATGTTTCTTAAGGCCTGGCTTACTTCACTTAATATAATTTTTCCAAGTTTTTCCATTTCCTAACAAATGGGGCAGTGCCATTCATTCTAATGGAGGTATAGAATTCATATATGTGTATATATATATATATATATATAAAATTTTCTTGATCCATTCATCTACTGAGGGGCATCTGGGTTGTTGGTGGGAGTGTAAACTTGTTCAACCATTCTGGAAAGCAGTATGGAGGTTCCTCAAAACACTATACATAGAGCTCTGCTATGACCTAGCAATCCCACTTTTGGGAATTTACCAGAAAGATCACAAGCAAGGGCATACTAAAGCTACCAGCACTATTATGTTCATCACATTATTCACCATAGATAAGATATGGAATCAACCCAGATTCAGTAAATGAATGGATCAAATACTTTCTAAATCATTGTTTGCCTCTCTTCCCTTCCCCATTTCCTTCTCTCTCGTTTCTTTACAGTATTTTTCTAGTAAGGTTAGAAAAATTACTATAAATATGTTTTGTTTTAGAGGTTATACTCTTACTTTATATTCCACTTGGTAACTCTGTAAAGCTCTAAAATGACAAATCCAGCATTTTAGCACTCTTTTATTAGCAGTTTTACGTACATGTACATGTACATTCAATCCATTAACTTACTTTTAAATAAGAACTCAAACAGAACTTGTGTTCAAGATCTCATATATTAAACCCTCCTCAAAATAAAAACTAACTCTATACTTTTGCAGATTACTTCACTGAAAACATATCACATGCTGTTTCTTCCACCCCTAGAGGATCCACATTTTGTGGAGAAAGAGTATGTGTTAGAGAGAGGAGGAGGAGGCCCTGACCTTTTCCCATCATGTAACAGCTCTTCAGACATGAGCTCTTCTCTCTACCATTTTAAAACATTGGTATTGAAATCAATTGGAGTTACACACAGCAAAGCATATAAAAATAATCGCCAAATTTCAAAGTGCAATTCAAATCCCAGGTATTAGAATCTCTCCCAAATGGGCACAAAAAAGAACCTTACATTTTCCACATCATTAACTTTCTTAAGTGGAAATTAGAATTAGTTGAAACTTGTCTCCACAACAAGGTCACTGTCATCTTTTCATGTTGTTCTCATGTGACAGAAAAGAAAAGGCTGAGATAGAGAGAAAATAGCATTATACACAGTGTCTGTTACGACATGCATACAGCTTATGATTATCTCTTTCCCCTGAGGGTAGCCAACATCCTTAAATCGCTTAGGTAACATTTTCAAAGCTCCCACGAATCAGGCAGTTATCAGATACTAGTAATTTAATAGTTTATATATGCCTGAAAGTGAAAAAGACAAATTCTTCCTGGAAATAAACCTATTTAAAAGAGGTAGTGACTTCAGTATTCTAGAGGAAAAGAAGAAAAGGAAAATCCAAGGTCATATCACTTAGAGTAAAAAAGGTTTTGAGACTTGGCCCCTACAGAACATATTGAAAAGGAGACTGGAAAAGAAAAGACAGGGTCCTACCTATGTTTTCAGTGTATGTGAAAGGCAAGTTAGTGAAAAGTTCCTCGTTGGAGCAATGGCTAAGAAATATTTGAAAGTGGTGTAACTTTAGCATATTTATTGAAGCTTCTACACATCTTTGAAACTCTTGTGGTACAACATTACAAAAAGCAATGTAAGAATCACGGTGGCATCATTTGTGATATTGTGGTAGGGGAAAGCAGATTAGCTTGAGTAGGGAAAGCAGAAATCCGAAATTAAAGTTGCTAGAAAACATATCTTCCTAGGATGCTGTAGAAATTGGACTTGAACTTACAATCATTGAAAATGTAAATACAGTGAAACTTGGAAAGTCTTTTTTTTACACACTGATTTATCAGTGGCTGAAGATAATAATTTCTACCTTAAGAGACTGATTTCTATATTAAATATATAATATGTTTAGCTAATGATGAATTATAGGATATATTCAGTGTAGTCCAGTCATTGTATGCCTTTGTGTCCTCTAAGAATTAAGTAAACAGTAAATTACACCTCTTCCACTTACAGTTTCTTCTAGTAAACAAGAATAGATTGTTTCCAGGAATAAAATGAAAAGCACTGTTGTAACAAAGCAGTTATCAAATAAAGGTGGTAACTGTGACCTCAAGCTATAGTCCTTCCAGGTTTGAGCCTTCTTTGCCCATGTGCATCTCTATTATAAGAATAAGATGGGTAGGTAGAATAACCATGGACGGTCTGCTGACAGAAGAGGCAAATGATGAATCTGCCTCCATCTACTTAGTATTATTCTAATATCTAAGGATCTAATCTAGCTCCTTTCAAGATGAAATTGGTGAAAATCTACTGTATATACATTCCTGATGGATATAACAAGTCTAAACATTTACCAAATGCTTAATAAAAAACTTCCAGTTTGACACACATTTTAAGGACTCATCCTCTATCATGGTATTTATAGTAGTCCTATGGGAAAGCTAATTTTCCTACCTCCATTTTTAAAAAGTAAAATAACAATTGAATTTAAATATTTTGCTAACAATCTAATACTATCAATATCCCAATGACTTGTTTTTAATGAATATTTGTGACCTCCAAAGCTCCATATCATGTTACTACCTATATAAAATCCCTCAAAGCTTGTTGATAATATGGCTCGGAGATGCGGTTCATGTTCTTGTCAAGACAGGAAGATTCATTTCTCGAACTCAATTTCATAAAGCTTTCAATGTTTCTTCTATTTCTTTCCCTTTTTGTGTATGTGTTCCCATTGTCACTGTCACCATTTGCAGGAACAAATCAAATATAAGTTTCAGAGTAAACTTTCTGAGACTGAACCTGAGACAGAGTTAAATCCACCGGTCAACATCTACTATTACAAACTCCTTTAGCCTTTTCCATACCACACTACCATGGCACTACTAATTAATACTAATTACCTCAGTTACTCTATGTTTTCCAATAGGCAGTAAAATAGATAAGCACATGAGTATGTCTGTTTTGTCTTCCATTCCATCATCCCATTTCTTATTATGTCACATTATATCCAGTTCTGTGATATTTAATTTCAGATATCTACTTGACTCAAGAAATAACTAGAGACCTGGAAAAACATTATTAATAGGTGTGCCCATGAAGCTTTTTCCAGAGATCAGCATGTGAATTATGAACATCTGTCCTGTATATGAATGTTCTTTATCCAATCAGCTGATGAAGTAGACAGAACCAAAGACAAAGCAAAGGTTGATTCTCTCAACTGGAGTTAGGACAGTCTACTTGCAGTTGAGATCAAAATCATGTTATTTGGCCTTTGGACTCTAGAATATGCATGAAAAGGTCTCCCAAAGCCTTTTGCCTGCCTGGGACTGAGTCTGAGCCATTCGATTGCATCCCAGAGTCTTCAGTGAGACAGGTATCATTGAACTTCCCATCTCTATGCGAGCACATAGGCCAATTCCTCTAGCAAATTTAGTTTCATATATCTTCAGCTACATATATCTTACCAGCTCTCTCTCTAAACAATTCTCCTTAAAATAGCTTTTAAACTCATTTGGCACTTCTGTCTCCAACATACTCCTAAAAATCATTTCCAAGATTTTGTAAAATGTTTTAATTGACACATAATAAATGCATGCATCCACAGAATGGAATGGGTATTTCAACACGTATAGATATGTTTTAATGATCAGACCAGGGTAATGGCTGCATCCATTATTTCAAACATGCATTTTGTCTTTGGTTGATAATATTTTAAATTATATCTAATCCATATATTCACTTATACAATTAATTGTTATCAACACTGTGCTTATGCAGTGTTACTAGGCAATAGACCATTGGAAATTAATTGTCCAACTTTATCTCTGTTCTCATTCACCAGACTGTCTCATCACCATCCCATCCTATCCAGGTTATGGTAATCACTCTTCTACTTTCTATTTTAATGATATGGACACTTTTAACCTCTATACAGAAGTGAGAATATACAGTGTGTTTCTTTCTACACCTACCTTATTTCACTCAGCATAATATCCTTCAATTCTATTGCTATTGTTGCAAACAACAGAACATCACTCTATTTTAGGCTGAATAATATTTCCTCATGTTTGTGTGTGTGTGTGTGTGTGTGTAACAATTGATCATGTTATTCTATGTTTCACTTTTCTGCTGAAAACGTTTTCTCTTGTCCTCAATCACATTCACTCCATCCTGTAAGACTGCTATTAAATCTTTCATTTCTTTTTTCCTGCTTACAATACGTGCTCTACTTTGAAAAGATAGGTAACAACTACTCATCTCTAACAAATGCCTATTAATACCTTTAAGGAGGTTTTCTCTTACTCATTCTTAACCTTTATTCTGTTTTCTAGAGTTTGAGGATTTCATAGTATCTCACCCAAATATAAAAATTTCAAATGTTGAGGGTATGATGAAGAGGTACATGGGGTAAAAAAGATAAAAGGGGTTATATTGATGAGGATGCATTTCTACTCCTAACCTGATTTGTAAACTACTTAATAAAATTTTTAAAAATTTCCAATGATTTTTTTAAATTTTTTTTTTATTTTAAAGGCTCCGGTGGCTCACACCTATAATCCTTAGCTACTCAGGAGGCTGAGATCTGAGCATAGCAGTTCAAACCCAGTCCAAGCAGGAAAAGTCCACAAGACTCTTATCTCCAATAAACCACTCAGAAAACCAGACGTGGAGCTGTGGCAGAGTGCTTGCCTGGAGCTGAATAGCTGAGGGACAGCACCAAGGCCCAGAGTTTATGCCCTGCAAAAAAACAAGATGATGCACAGAGGGGTTATAGTAACATAAGTCAAGTAATAAGTGCATTTCTTTTGGGACAATATCATCCCTTCCCTTGTTCTCTCCTAATTTTATGTTCCTGTCCCCTGCCACAAGTTGCATAGTTCATTTATAACATAGTGTCTAGTATCAGTGCTGCATTACTTCACCCTTTGTCCTTCCATTGCTGTGCCCTTCTTACCCTACTAAAGAAAAATAAATGAACAAATAAGAAAAATGTAAAGATAACAAAAACAACAAAAAGCCCTCTTGTTTCCATTTCCTGAAATTTTGATAAATATTATTTTATGTCATCAGAAGCATGTAGGCATTGTGCCTTTGTGATCCTCCCCTAAGACTATGAATTTTCACTGTAAATTAATATTGATCTAGAAAAAGTCAAATTGTTTTTAGGTTTTTGAAACAATTCAAAATACAAATTATCTAGAAAAAAAATCTAACTTTTTCATTGGTAGCCATCTTGTGTGCTATTCAATGTTTTACTCCTGTTCTAAATTTAAGAGAAAACCAGACACCACAGAATTGACTGAAAATTGTGCTTTTTGTTTGGGCTTCAAAATGAAAATGCATGGGAAGTTGACTCAGTGGTAGAGCGCTTGCCTCACATGCAGGAAGCCCTGGGTTCGATTTCTCAGCAGCACATAAGCAAAAAAATCTGGAAGTAGCGCTGTGGCTTAAGTGGTAATGCGTTAGCCTTGAGCTGAAGAGCTGAGAAACAGCGCCCAGGCCCAGAGGTCAGCCCCCACGACCAACAACAGCAACAACAAAAAAAAACATAACAAAAAAGAAAGAAAGTTCATAATAAAGCCTTTTAAAGTTATAATTATTTGTAAAGGAATTACTAAAGTGCTCAGTTCATCAAATGCATTTTTCAATTTTTATTTTTATTGGAAAGGTGATATACAGAGATGTTACACTTACATAAATCAGGTAATGAGTACATTCGTTTTTGAACAGTGTCCCCTCTTCCTTCATTTTCTACCAGATTTTTCCCTCCCACCCTCCCACAAGTTGTGTACTTCATTTTCAATATAATGTCTACTGAGTAGGAATGCTGAATTATTTTATCTTTTGCCCTACCATTTCTGTTCTTAGACTCACTGTCCCCAAATCAAATAAACATATATGCAAGATAAACAGGACACTAAAAATTCGCACAGTGAGACCAAAGGAGAAGATATTTAAGAGAGAATCACAGAGGCTCAATAACTATCTGCATATGATCATATAAAATGATGCTTATCAAAATGAACTCCAAGAATTGGAAACAAGAGGTTTATTTATTTTACTTTTTGTGTTTTTTTTCTGTTTTACCCCTTTTGCCAGAACTACTTTTTTAAGCTTTACATTGTTGGTATCAAGATAAAAGCTTGAAAAGTTTCAATAAAGATTTGCTTTTTAGGACTAGAGTCAATTTTCCAACCTTATCTGTGTTTCCCTGCATTCACAGAAGCCCAAAGCAACCTCCACCAAAATTAACTGATTGTTTTTGGAAAATACCAAATGTAACCCCTCTTTCCCTAATATAACTTTTGTGATAATTTCTAAGAATATGTGGGATCATGAGAGGATACATTCTAAACAGCTAGAGATTCTGAACACGGGCTTCTTTTATTTTCATGATTTTTTTTTTAACTCAGGGTCTCAGGCTTGCTAAACAGGCATTTATGTCACATCCCAGCCCTTTTTGCTTCTGGAGTTTTTTTATATAAATAAGTTTTTTATTGTGAAAATACTGTACAGAGGGGTTAGAATCACATGAGCAAGGTAATGAGTACATTTCTTATCAAGCATTGTAGCCTCCTCCTTTTTTCGACATACTGTCTTGTACATCTCATTGTTTCAATGGGTCCACCTGTATCTCTATTTAAACAATTTGTTTTTTCCCTTCCCCTCCCCAAATTATACCAACATCAAATACAGTGAAAACAGGGGTTATACCGTAGGGGAGGGACATACAAAGCAAGAAAAAAATCACGTGGTACCTTATAAATACGTTGTTTTGTTTTTTATATGAGAGAATAATATCATAATGAGATACACCACCAGAGGCATCCGGCTGTTCTTCCATAGCATATCCATGTTTTGATTCTTCTGTATTGGTTTCTTCTCTTTTTGCAGTGTTTTTCATTATTTAACCTTCATTTGATAGTTTTCTTAATTGGTGTTTTAGCTGTCATAGATAGATGTTTTATTTCAGTGTGTTATTTACTGGTGCTTTAACATTTCAATAAAGTATAGAAATCTTAATTTCATTAGATTCTTTTACACTTCAACCTTGAAAAAATAATTTTCTCAAGTATTTGAGCACCAACACAAAGGGTGTTAACAATTTTGATTCAATCTATTCAGTGTGAAAGAAAGGTTGTCTATTCCTTATCCTGTGCATACCTATTCTGATTGTCTTTCCATTCAGAAACTCTCAACATCATTTGT
The DNA here is from genome assembly GCF_000151885.1 of Dipodomys ordii. Lineage (NCBI taxonomy): Eukaryota > Metazoa > Chordata > Mammalia > Rodentia > Heteromyidae > Dipodomys > Dipodomys ordii. The sequence goes on along the minus strand of NW_012267255.1, from coordinate 1,245,916 downwards.
ATTATTTACTTTTCTACTTAAATTTGTTATGCCCTTTTTCCTGGCATCATTGATTTCAGATGAATAATCAGAAATAATTTGAGGCATTGTACTGCATTAAATTGAATTGCCCGTATATAAATATACATATGTGCATATATACCTATTGTGTAGTTAAACAGATATAAATTAAGAGTAATTCATCGTTATTCTAGCAGTAGGCTTTGTTACCCTGTTAAATATTTAATCAACTTTCTGAAATTATAACTTTCTCCAGATTGTGGATATTTTCAAACATTTTTGCTTCAAATACTTTTTCAAATATTTGAGGATTTACTATCCTCTCCTTCCATGAATACAAAGACATGAAGATTAACTCTGTTGTTGTTTTCAGACAGTTATTTTTTTAATGTCTTTCTGATCTTCAGATTGGGAAATTCTATTGACCTGTTCTGAAGTTCAATGATGCTGTCCTCTGTCATCTGCCACCTAATATGAAGCCCATTCAGTGACATTTGTCAGTCATTAGCTCTTTCAGTTCTATGTAATTCTTCTTGGTAAATTCTTCCTTTGGTGATAACTCTAGATTTTTCTTTGGTTGTAATACAATTCATAATTGATGAGGCATTTGTTATTATGGCTGCTTTAAAATTTTGTGAGATAGTATCAAGATCTGATATTTTGAAATTAGTGTCTGTTGGTTGTATTTTCTCATAGCATTTTTCTTCTTTTAGTCAGAAATAAAAAAAAACCTTTTTTAGAGAAATCATTGGGAGAAATACATTAGAAATGGAATAAATTATCCATTTAGGATTACCTAATTTTCTTTGTAGACAAAGTGTGGATCAGCACATTTTTAAAACTCATTATGATAAGCTCAAAGAATATGCAATATTAATTTAAAATTTTTAATCCTATAAGGTATTTTATACAGTTTCTAACTGTTGGGAAACTGGTTTTAAAAACTACATTTTAAATATTTCATAGTATTTGATAGAAATAAATTCTGTCTATTTAAGTTTTTCTATTGAAATTGATTATGCAAGTGAATATCTAATTGAGTTGAATGATGAGATCATAGGTTACCTATTATACCATAGACAACTTCTAATTGTCTCTTCCTACTTCTACCCTGAAACAAAAATCAATTCCCTAATTTTACTTTGGGAGTAAGTGCAAGAATTAAATATACATACACTGGGTATAGCTGCACTTTTCTAGATGTGGCCCAATCATTTCTATAGTGGCTGTGCCAACTGATTTTCCACAAGCCCTACTTGAGTTCCTCTTCCATATATATGTGACATTACTGTACAAATTTTCCCTTTTAAAAAACCTTCATTGAGGTGCAACGGTTAACCTCATTGTGCCCTGCTTACACTCTCTTGTAAACCCAAGGCACTGTAGACAGCTGGATAATAGCTCCACTTTCCTTATTCCTGGTGAAAATTTCCATTAACCATAATGCAGAAATTCCAAAACATCATTACTTCTAGATGGAATTATAAGGTCAGCTCCTATTTGAACTCTATTGCCATTAAGGAGATAAGATATGAAAAGCTCACATCTACAGTGTTTCATTGCTGCAGGTGTAGGATGGAAACTCAAACAAGAAAAATATCTGAATGTTAACCTTCTGTCGCATCTGCCAACCACTGATAAAGAGTGGGTGGAAGATCAACTCATCTCCCCTTCACTACTTGGAGTTCAGTGTCTTGAAAACATTGTTTTCTTTGTAATCTATTTTCTAGTATCCTGGCAAGAACATAAGCCTAATCTCTGTTCAGTCTATCTTAGTTGGAAAGAGATACTTGAAATAAATTTGAAATCACTGGTTTCTTAAAAGATAAATTTGAATTGTCTTAAATGAGTGACAAAATCTACCTTACTTACATGCAATTGTATGTGATAATTTGGACAGAGAATCTGAGTAGATATGTTTTTGTCTCAGAATTTCAAATTTTATAACTTAGACAAGTCCTCAGTAAATGCAATCCAGTCAACATCAAATTTAATTTTGTCTAGAGTTTAGTTAAGCATTATAAATAATTCAAAGAAAAGATAAAATGGAAACAGAAAAATATTAACTGTAAACTGAACATTTTATTATTTATGTGCAATTGTGGGTATAATCTATAGTTTAGTGAACAATATTAGAACAGCATAAATTTCTTAATTTTTGTAATGATATTGTGGTTATATATGAGGTTGATTCAAATAAGCCTTGTGAAGGGAATTCAGAATTTTCACTTACAACTTGTATACATTCTTTGTGCATTTATATTCATCTCAATGTAAAACACCTGTAGAAAACTAAAGCTAGATCCTTATATATCACCCTGCACCAGAATCAACTCCAAATGGATCAAAGTCCCCGCAGTAAAAGCAGACACCCTGAAAACTTTACAGGAAAGAATAAGAGAAACTCTAAGACGAAATTTTCTTTAAAAAGACTCAGAAACACAACAAATCAAAGAAAGGTTGGACAAATGTGATTGCATGAAACTGCAGAGCTTCGGCAGAGAAAGGACATAGATAACAAGATCAATAGAAAGCCCACGGATTGAGAGATCTCCACTAGCCATACAACAGACAAGGGTCTCATATCTAAAATACACCTGGAACTCAAATAATTAAATCCTCCAACAACAAAACCTCAAAGAAACAAATGCACAATTAATAAATGAGCTAAAGACATAAGGAGAGACTTCTCTGTAAAGGAAATAAGAATGGTCAATAGACACATGAAGAAATGCTCAACTTCTCTGGCCATAAAAGAAATGCAAATCAAAACAACCTTGAGGTTCTACCTCACCCCAGTTAGAATGGCTATAATCAAGAACTCTAATAACAAAAGATGCTGGAGCAGATGTGACTAAAAGGGAACCATACTGCATTGCTGGTGGGAATGTAAACTTGTCCAGCCACTCTGGAAAGCAGTATGGAGGTTCCTCAAAAGACTCCACATAGAGCTCCCCTATGACCCAGCACTCCCACTTTTGGGCATTTACCCAAATGATCACAAACAAGGCCATACTAAAGCTACCAGAACAACTATGTTTATTGCAGCATTATTTACCATAGCTAAGATGGAACCAACCCAGATGCTCCTCAGTTGAGGAATGGATCAAAAAAGAAGTATTGCAATAATAAAAATATTAACATGAGATTTTTATACATAAAACAATGCCCTACTAATATGTCCAAAATGTCATGTAAAAATAAATACGTTACAACTTCTGTGTCAAAAGAAATGTATCTTAGAAACATCCCAATCAAGTAAAATGTTTTTAGACTAATATATACACCTTGGTGCCCAGTGTGTGAGGTTCAAACAAGCTATTTAAATTTAAGTTACCACTTAACTTAGGGAAGTAATAAGCAGATGAGTCAAATAAAAAATATTTTTCTTAGAAAAAAAAAGAAAATGTGATATTTATATACATACACATATATATCATAAAATTCTATGCCTCCGTCAGAAAGAATTACATTGCCCCATTTGTTAGGAAATGGAAAGACTTGGGAAAAAATTACATTAAGTCAAGTAAGCCAGGCCCAAAGAAACATAGGTCTCATGGTTTCTCTTATTTGCAGTAACTAGTATATGTCTAGGACAAGCAGAAGAGGTCAAAAGCTATGTACATATGGCCATATAAGATGATGCTAAGCGAAATGAACCACAAGACAGAGACACAAGAGGTTTTATCTTTCTTGCTGTTGTTTTTAATGTATTTATAATGTACTATGTGATTTTTTTTGTTTCTTTTGGATGTTTCCCTCATGGTTTATCCCGTTTTCACTGTATTGGATTCTGGTGCCTGCATCATGTATATACATTTTTCTAATTTAGAGAGGGGAGGGGAAATAACAAAATGCCGAAATAAGGATCCAGGTTGACCCACTGTAGCAATGACATGTACAAGACACTATGGTGAAAACGAACTTTACAACTTCCCGGGTGGCGGGAGAGGGAGGATTTGGGGAGGTTGGGAGGGAAGGGATGGTAGGGGGGAAAAAAGGAGGGGGTAACAGTGCTTGGATAGGAAATATACTCATTACCTTGCTCCTGTAACTACAACCCCTCTGTACAGTATCTTTACAATAAAAATATACATTTAAAAAAACTGTTCCCTGAATTCTTAATATCAGATCCCCTAACTGGAAAGTTTAGAGTCATCCCCATTCTTAATTCCACTCCTTACCCAATTAGTCATCAAAACATGTTATTTTTAACTCCACATTCTCTTTTGCTTTTTACAACGGACTCTTTGCTCAAAATGTTGTTAGGTCTAGCTTCAATAATTATAGCAACCTCTACATCAGCTTCCTAATTCTATGTCTGAGAAGAACTTAAATGCTTCGTCAGTATGTTGGCTTGTACTAACTCACATCATCATTTGACATTTTCTTTGTGTTTCTTCATTGCAATATATTTCACTTGAAAAGTCAGCTAACTCTTTACAGAATGTCTTTGAGACATGAATATATAGATGATAGATAGATGATAGACAATACACACATATAAACACACATATATATAGGAATCTGCAAATTGCTCACATATTAAGATGATAATGCATCATTACTTGCTAGGTGCAAGTAGTCATAAATAATTGCTTTGAGGAAGATTATTTTACTCATATATTTTATGTTCATAGATTTCTTGTAATTTCCTTACATAAAAATAGTCTCTAGTGGTATCACTGAAACCCAAAACACAAGAAATCCTTCAAGCCAAGTCCAAATTTGAAGTGGTCTTTAATTTCTACTTTATTCAATGTAATATAACCACACAGGGTGAAACCTGTTAATTCTTATTTTGCTACCTTCAGTAATTCCTTTAAGCTATACAGCTATAGCACTGCCTACAAATTAATCCCAAGTAAAATAAGTCAACCTTAAATGATTGAATTGCCTTCCTGCATAGCTATAATTACAACTATAAATGAGTATACCCACAGGTACTTGAGTAGAACTAAAGCAAGAAATGTTTCCAAAAGAAGATTTTTATAACCTCAATGGCAAGAAACAATAGAAAATGTTTAAACTCATCTGTGACCTTTAAAATACCTACACAATTTTGTCACATTTTAATGTTATTGATGAGAAGGAACCAAAATATTAGCATGGTTCACAGCCATTTAAATTAACAGCATTTCTGCAGAAGCGTTGTCCTTTACAAATCACTAATTTAACATGTCTAAATTCCTAACTACTACTTTATTTATTTTTACATGCAAACAGATACCCCACATTTCTTCACTTAGACGCAGCCATAAGATATCTTAAGCTTTTGATCATGAGCTGAGGATACTTTTCTGATGTTTGGTTAGATGTTTATAAGGCTTATAGAATGAAAATAAGGATGATATCTTAGTAAATTTCCTAGTTTGCAATAAACAGTAAGATTCAATAACCCCACTCTCAGTTTGGATAAAGGGGAATGGTGGATAACTAACTGAATTATCAGAATTGACTTGGTATTATAACTGTTTTCATAGTTTTGGTTATTTCTTGCTGGGTTCCATTAAATGGCATAGCCCTTGTTTCTTGATAGCTTTGTTCAGTAAGGAAAATCTATATTGGGCCTTTAAGCCTCAACTAATTGCCAAGGGATAAGGTTAGAGATGACTGAGGATCTCTGCATATTTAAATATTCAGAAACCAAAGAAGGAGGAGGAGGAGGAGGAGGGGGAGGAGGAAGAGGAGGAGGAGGAGGGGGGAGGGGAGAGGGCGAAGGAAGGGGAAGAGTAGGAGAAGGTGGTGGAGATGCTGGTGATGGAGGTGGTGGTTCTTGTTTACATCCCAGATAGTTTGCCTGTTCACAGGAATGTTAACTAAGAACCTTGGCTTTCAATATTTAAAGTGAATGATCTGACTCTTGCAGAAGAGTTATTCTGCAGTAAGGGCTGTGTGTTCTCCAAGCACTTCTGTTTCAGTTCTGGGGGCACTTGGCATAAGTACCCTCCACTATTATTTGCAGCTTGAGTATACACAGCTGGAATGGCAATGGATTTGTTATTTGTAAAACATCCATGAATTTCACCACAGGCCTTCTACCAACGTGGAAGCATCTGTGAATCAAACTGTTGCCCAGCTGTTCATCCACTACCTGCAGGTTCTCATAGTAGAAAGTCCCTGGTAAGACTGCTGGTTACACTACACTGCCAAGAAGTCTATACAAAATCGCTCCTCTTGCACTACCCTTTAATGCACAAACACCCTCAAAGATAAATCCTTACGATTCTTTTTTTTTCCTCTTTTTAAATTATGACTCTGGAGTTACTGCCAGACTTTCTTGAGCAAATCTTCATTTTCATTTGAACCCCTTTAGCTTCCCAATTTATGAAAAAGGTTCTCCCTTCCAGGCAAAAAACACCTGAGTACTTGCTTTCTCACACAAAGAATAGAGAAATTTTCCATGAAAGCAAGAATCAAATGCTAACTAGAATAAAAACAAATGCCAGACTGAAGTTGTTTTAGGCCTTATCTTCAAACGCACAATTGCTTCAGGATCCTTAAATAAATAGCTTTTCTTAAGTCTCAGGAAATTTTCATTTCTTTAACAGTGACACACATATTTTAGGTTTTAATTAAGAGCTTTGAATGATAATAATTTATACCATTGTACCACTGTACTTTTAAAAACAAATTGCATGTATAAATCACTTGGTAAAGGGAATGTAACAGCTTTACTTCAGAAAATGGAAAATAGCAGACTGTCTTCATGTTTAAAGCAAAGTAATAATATGCCTAAATTTGCAAAAGAAACTATTATTTTAAATTAAACATCACCTAATAACTACAGAAAATGAATGATTGATTACAAAATTTGTCATTTCAACATACTTTTACAAAGGTTAATGAAACGCATGCAGTAGTTTGCTTCAAAGTTCAGACATCATCAGTGATTATATTCTGTTTAATAGGCCCCAAATTTCATTAAGATGTAACTAACTGCTGTAATCTATGAGGCAATAGCTTTCTATTTTTTTTTCCACTTTAGAGATCTAGAATTCCTTAACAAAAATTTCAGTGGTTTTCTCATTTAGAAATTTTTCTCTTATGTGTTTAGCTTTGTTAGAATCTAAAACCTCCATGGCTAATATCTTGAGAGCCTAATTCAATAAACAGCTAAAAGCAAAGAGGACTAGTAGTGTGGCTCAAAGGGTAAAGGTTTTGCTTAGCAAGCTTAAAGTAAGAGGTCAAGAAAGGAAATCATCACGGCACTGGGAGTTCAGTGTTTCAAAGCACTCAAGGGGCCTGGGTTAAATAATCAGAAACATAAGAAATCATCCATTAAAATGTAGAAGAGTAATTGTTAATAATTGATATATTCAAAACAGGAAGGGATAATAGTTATTGAGTTCAAAGGTAGGAAAGGTTAGATGTAGCCCATCTACTCTGTGGCTGATTATTGATACTACACATGATTTCTCCAAAGAAATTAAAAATCTCTTCACTATTTTTATTCTACTTCATATTGCTGCTTTATAGTCCTTCCCAAACTCAGTGACCACTAACGTATTTACTAGATAATGTCCACCCCACCCACTCACATTCACAGAGAATTTCTCTATAATTTGTGATACTACTTGACAAGGTCACAACTGAAACATGGTCTTATATGAGGTCCCATAACTGCTTAAGATGCTTTTTCATATAACATATGCTTTTAATATTTAGTTTTCAAAATGCCTTGTTTTGCAAATGGCAATGTATTGTGTGAAAATTAAGTGGACTAGGTACCTTTTTATTTGGCTTTAAGATTGAAATGTTATATAAATACTTGCTAAATATAGTCAACATGTAGATAGTTTTGCTGGAAGGCATTCAAGTATATTACAGAAGTATAGCTGGGAAATCCAATAGTTCATTTAAAATAGATGTCCTGTAGACAGAACAAGAAGTTGTACATGTAACTCCTGTCCTCAAACTCTAGTATTTCTGGAAGTAAACTTCTTGAGAAAGGATTAATTTTGTATTTTCTGGCTCTTGGTATTTTTGAAAGCAAAGAAAAATTATTAGTGATCTCATTGTTTCTGTCAATGCTACTAACACAATTGCCACTACTTTAAACAAATTCCAAAACAACAAACAATTTCAACTGGTTAACAAGGAATTCGCTGGAATTTAGAATTTAAAAAAAATCAAACAAAACTGATATAAACCTTTCTATGCCCTCATTAGTATACAATAAATGTAGAAGAGTATTTATCTTTCCAGGTAACTACTTTCCCAGTGAGAAGGAATTTCCTTAGTTTAAATTACACAAAAATCACAGAGTTGGCTTACAAGTAACATTATAAGTATAATGCAAGTTTCTTTGACACTAACCTTGTGTTCAGACCATTCTTTCACTAGGGTGCCTAATATATGGGCAACCAGAATGGACCATTAATTTTTGAAGGGTACTAGGATACCATTTAAATCCCCAGGAAGCAGCAACTTGCCAGCTCTTATACAAACTACTGGATGAAGAGTTTAGTCTTACAGAGCCTTTTGTAGACCTTCACTTATTCTGGAAACAAGTTATGTTTTTAAAGTTTCAAATAAATATCACTGTCATTTAGTATTTGAACTTGTTTTGTTGTTGTTGTTGTTTGTTTGGAAAACCAAACAAACCTGTAACCTAGTATGCTGTACTCAATGGCCTTTTATTGTGGGATGTTTCTATGGTAGAATAAGATAATCATCCTGAGTAAACAGTCAAATTATGATGGCAGAGTTTCAGGAAACACTATATGTTTACTACTGAAACTAAGTTTATTTCAACACTCAAAACCTCTCTAAAATTGATATAATTTGAATCCCTGAGAGTATAGCTAAGAAAATATAAGTGAATGTGTTATTATACACTTACTTTTCAAATCAAAGTACATATAACAACTAAATTTTCTTACCAAAATGGCAGCAATAACAATTCAGATTCATTGAGATTAACTTTATTTGCCCATGTAGACTTGAAATATTTGCATAAAAAGATCAAACCGAAAAGAAAATGTTTTGGAACTTGAACACAGGGCCTAATGCTCTCACTTGGCTTACTGGCTCTGGGTTGATGCTCTACTACTTGAGCATTCTTATGGCTAAATGGAGATGGAGTCTCAGGTAATTTTCTGCCCAGGCTGACTTTAAACGCCATCTTCCAACTCCCAATCTTCTAAGTAGCTGGAATTAGAGGTGTGAACCACCAGCACATAGCTGTATTGGGAATTGTTTTTTAAGTTTGTAGAAATTTTCAATTACAATACTACTAAGAATGCAGAGTTTATAACTGTTATCTGGTAGTCCTGAAATGTAGCATTTCTTCTTGAGCTTTGTGGGGTGTTTTTGTTTGTATGTTTGTGTTTGTTTTACAAATTATACTTCTCTAGATTTAAGACATACACAATGAAAAGAAGAAGGACTAGAGGAAGGAAAGAATGATCAAAGAATTGTGGAGAGACAGAGCCACCAGGGAAAACACAGTGTCTCCTCCTCCTGTCTGATGCATTTTTTTTCTGGCTAAATGGAGGAAGGATAAGCAAAATAAAATTAGATGATTATCTATTTCCAAAGGACTCCAACATATATTACAACTAATAACTGCTAATGTAAAGCAAAGGTTGAAGTCTCTTACTCCTTCAGCCTTTTCTTCCTCTTGCTTCATCTTCTTTCTTTTTCTTGGTTTTCTGACTTCTCATTCTTCAAATATATTTCCTCCTGTGGTAACCAAAGGCAAACTTAACATCTGAAGCACATTATCTTGCTGATGAAAATCTTCTGCTTATTAATTTTAAGAAAACAATTATCTGTACAGTTGGAAACTATAAGAAACATACAGGGAATCACTGAATCATACTTTTATAAACAATGGTTATTGAGTGATCTGTTGAAGGATAGTAGAATATACATTTTGAAGATAAATTGAAAGTAAAATTAATAAGAATAGGAAACTTTAAGCAGGGCACTTAAAATTAAGTTGGACTATATGATTGTAGTTTAAATAAATATTTCTTGAAAAAGAATTATGGTGTTTGGGTGATGATGGTTTATATATATCAATCATCTTAAACAACTTAGGAGGTTAAAAATGAAAGTATTATGACAAACAGTACAGTAGATTCTATCTCAGCAGAAAGAAATTAGGCACAGAGATACATAAGAGGTATGGCTTAGTGGAAGTGCAGCAAATAGGAGTTCAAACCCCAGACCTGTAAAGAGAAATTCTTAGTATTTAAAAGCATTTTTCTGATCGTTGTATTTCAGATATTTCTAAATCTAACATTGAGAACCTAATATATTATTTTTCCTTCTGGAATGAAACATAAAGAATAATTGCTACTTTGTATGGTTCTTTCATTTTTAACTTTGGGAAGAAATTAAAATGTCTATTTTTATTTCTCTTTATTTCTCTAAAGTTCTTCAACTTCTGCCTTCAGTTTGTAAACATTGAGGGATAGTGCCTATAAATATTCAGCTACTTGAATAAATTAAGTCCAAATACACTTGAAAGATGCTTTGATAATATTGCTTGTGAGCTGATGTTCTTACTAGTTTATGTTCAAGAATGAATTCATGTCGTTTAAACTAATTTTCGAAATGCTTGACCAAAAAACAATATCTTGTACTCAAGCTGTCTTATACTCAAGACCACATTGTTCACAGGAATGCACTACTGGATTTTCTAGTAGAGGGTTTTTGATCATTATAAGAAGCCAGACTGTTTTGTATACCTTGTTAGACAAAAACCATGAATATTAAGCCGTTATTTTTACATTAGCAAATTTTCCCAAAGTGGGTTTTTATCATTTTAAGACATTTTGTTTTGTGTGTTACTCTCTTTTTGTCTAATCACCTCTAAAATTATGAACACTACAAGAATAATACATGTTGAATAACAAAACAGCTTGAAATATTCATAACTAAGAAAGCAACTGTTAAATGTTCATAAACAAAGTTGTTTGGAGACTCCTTTATTAATTTTTAATTTATTTTCAGTCAATTCCTTATTACTTCCAAATTCCTGTAGGGGATTCTGTTAATTAGTCATGTGTAAAATATTCATTAAAACCAGCCTCCTATTTTCTTCTTTTATTGCAAATTTACATTTCTAATCTTATAACCAGAATAAATGCCATTGGGTAGAGGAAACACATTAGTTTTGATCAGCTACTTAAAATAAGAAATTCATACAACAAAAAGATATGGTGATATAAATTAGACTAATATCGAGATATTATATTGGTAGCTCCTGTTGTTAAACTAAAAGGTGTTATCTACTCAGATTTGAAATTTATTCAACATCACCTAAAACACTGTTTGAAATCTAGTAAAATAATATAAAATTATACGTACTTATCATGTTCCCCTTTAACTTTGTACATTAAGAATATTTCAAAATCAGTAGTGAGTTTGTATAGGGATTGAGAGTTATTCTAGAGTAGCAATTTTCACATTAAATTCTAATCATCGCTTTGCATAAATTTTGCTAATGTACTGCTTACATTCTTTACTGTTTTCTGAGCTTTTAATTATTATTTTAGTTTAAAATAATCTTTCTTTTAAAAATATGCTATTTTAATTTCATTCTACAAATAGTCATATATATTAGTGATATATATATATATAGAGAGAGAGAGAGAGAGAGAGACACTGATTTTCCCATAGCATGAGAAATCATTACTAAAGCATTCAGAGATATTATTCTAAAAGAAATATTTGCCAGAATTGTGAACAATGTTTCCAGTGTATGGAAAGTTAATATAAGACTAAACTTTTTCTGTATAAAAACAAAAAAAGAAAAAAGCCAGGAATTGGTGGCTCATGTCTGTAATCAATCAGGAGACTGAGATCTGAGAATCAAGGTTCAAAGCCAGCCCAGACAGGAAAGTCCAATTGACTCTTATGTCCAATAAACCACTCAGAAAACTGGAAGCGGAGCTTTGGCTCAAGTGGTAGAGTGCTCACTTTGAGCTGAAGAGCTGAGGGACAGCACTCCCCGCCCAAAAAAAGAAAAAAAATGTGTTTTCAGATACATCTCATACTATTTTTATGACATACTGTAGATAATCTACATAATCACATCTGTTCTAGAAGACACAATCCAAATGTTATGACAAAATTTTAGTATGTGAAATACAATTGTTCACTGTTATTATACTAAAATTTATCTAATCCAATTATCATCTACAATAATTTCACCATTTTGATTAGGAAAATAGCACAAAATTTAGTCCATAGTAACACACACATAAACTAATCTAATAGTCTACATTATACTATTTCAGAAAAGTTAGTTTACCATTCCATACTGGTAAAGAATCCATGCTATGATTTTACAATTCCATGAGCAATCTTCTTCAATGCCAGAATTACCTAACTTAAGTAAAAACCTTTAAGAGAACTTAAAAGTTTTATCTCATCTTGAATTTGTAACTATTCTTGGCTATAAATGCTTTCTACGATTCAGTTTTCAAATCAATTTCATATCTATGATGATGGGGTTGTAAGTTCTGGCTCAATTCTTCCTTTTGGGCAAATCTTTGAATATGGTTCAAATATTTTAGGTAGACAAAAAAAATCCTGCTTCATTTCCAAATTGCTCTGAGGTTCCCTTAATACATCCATAGCGCATGAATATTTATGCATTTCTGTTATCATAACCTAGCAAATTATGCCAGCTCCCCATGTTCTACCTATAAGCTTAAAAAATCGTGTCTACCATTGTTTCTCAAAATGGCTTAAAATCCTTATGTAAGTGGAAGCAATAAATTTCTACTCATTGTTCCTGTAGAAGCAATAATATTCTTTCCTGAAGATATCATTAATGATGCTAAGTGTTTTAAAGGAATTTCTTAATAGCTGTGTGTCTTGTACAAGAGCAATCTGACAAGTTTACATCCATTCTCAATTGTGCTGGTATCTCTTTGAAAGAACTAGTAACCAGTCTTTCTCAAATGTATAAGAATGCTATTTTTCTGAAAATATTCTTTCTTGGATCCAAAGAGAATTTCAGATGTAAGCCTTGACTCTCTTTGAGATAAAATATCCCCACAGAAAGAGCTTCCCACTTTAGATACTGCCCTATGCAGCTTTTTTTTTTTGCTCTCCCAACATTGTACTCCATTTCTACAAAAAAATTTTTTCTTACTTTTATTTGAAAGTACTGACACTTCAAGAATAAAGAACATTGGATTTTACATTATTCTAAAATGTGCCCTCCAAACTTTTGTAAGTTATTAAAACAAAATGATAGCAACTTGATGATCAAAATATGTTTTGTTTTTACTGTAGAATCTAGGAAAATAATTTAAAACAAATTTCATAATTGCTATAAGTACTTTTTTCTTCCAATAGATACAAATTTCAAAAATTACTAATAAAGTTAATGATGCCACGCAGTTATAAAAGAATCTAATAACTCAAATACCATGACTGAAATTATTAGTGAGTAAACATATAGAAATTATGAAATGACCAGCTTCAAAAGCAGGTAATAGATTTTGTTTCTGTATTTACATTTTTAAAGAATCAATAATTCAAACGCACATACAATATCGCAGAACAATTAAAATCATGATAGTGTGAGGTTACACTGCTGGGATTTCTTCATTGTGAATACTATTTTTTTCACTTCATTCGTATATACAAAATTCAATAGTATATACAAAATTATTTTCTAAGCCAGGTACCAATGGCTCACGCCTGTAATCCTAGCTACTCAGAAGGCTGAGATCTGAGGATCATGGTTCAAAGCCAGCCAGGGCAAGAAAGTCTGTGAGACTCATATATACAATAAACCACCAGAACAACGGAAGTGGTGCAGTGGCTCAAAGTAGAATGCAAATCTTGAGCTGAAGAGTTCAGGGACAATGTCCAAGACCAGAGTTCAAGCCCCACAACCGACCCCCCAAAAAATTATTTTCTAACACCTATTCAAACACTACTAACAACTTATGCACAGAAATCATCAAAAATATATGGTTCTAATTTTAACACTGAACAAATTTTATTCACATTGAAATATACTTTTTAAGATAAGATTCAAGTTGGAAAGGGAGGGTTTGGAAGAGAATCAAAGATTGAGAATTCATCATTGCAGAATGACATTTCTTTTGACAACATAACTCAATTGCGGCTCAAAAAATAAATCATTTATGATTCAAATGCTGTGAATATTTATTTAGTGTCATACCTGTCATTTGTCTGACATTTTTCCCCACAGATAGGGAAGTTTATGGTATATCTCTTAGTATACAATCAAACTATTTCCTGCTGGCAGAAAATCAAAAATAGTGAGTAAAATGAAATGGGCAGCAAGTGTGTCCCGATAATCAAAAGTTTTTATTTTTTTTCCTGGTACCTTACGACTGGCCTTGAAGCCAAACTTTTGTAACTCAAGTGCAACGTGAGAGAATTCTATCCAGCCAGTAGGTGGGTTTGTTTTTTATGCGGTTTAATAAAAGAATCAAAGTCTCAGCTATTTCTAAAAGCGATAGACCTGGTGGTCTCAAACAATCTCTGGTGCTTATATGGTCATGACTGTCCTGACTTTTTGTTGCTGTTTTTTGTTGTTTCTGTTATTGCTGTTTTTGGAAGACCTAGAACAGAGACTAAGTAGGAATTAGAAGAGCTTCTAAGAAATTAAGTTCGAACAGACACTACCAGATTCTAAGTAGGAATTAGTCATATATAATTCAATTACAATTTACTTACATTTTAGAACTGTTCAAATTAACTTCCCCAGATCTTCACTGACTTGGATTTAATCATGTCATTGGAGATCGGACACAATGTCAAAATCATTGTGTTGATGCTTTTAACAAAACATTAGCACTCTTTAAAATGAAGTAGTAATTTCTAGCTCATACTCTTTTGGCAAGGATTGACAGAAGTTTCACATATAAATTACGCTGTCAAATAAAGCTTTATTCTTATATATTTGATTACAGTGCTGGTGGTAGCGATTATTTTTGGCCACTTTAGCCAGATATATTTCCATCCAACTTAAATGGATTTTGTGTAAACTATTCTGCATTAACCAGATAAAATGTCTAGATTTATCAGAGAATTGAATCTTAATGGAAATCTGCTGACAAAAATAATGAAATCAGTATACAAATCAAGTCACTATAATAAGGTTGAATATATAGGGACTTCAGGACCTGCTCATTCTATAAATCTTATACTTGATTTTCTTACATCTATGAAGCATAGGGTACTTTCATGTGGCAACAAAATTTTGCATTTATGAGCAGAATTAGAAATTGGGATTGTTCAATAGATTGTTAATAAAATAATTATTATATAAAATTGTGCTATTTGAATCTCATATTATTTGGCATTGTTGTTGCTGCTTTTTTTGCAAGTATCTGGGCTTGAATTCAAAGCTTTATTCTTTCCTGGCTTGCTTGTTTGGCTGATGCTCTACCACTTTAGCCATATCTTCAGTGCAGCTTTTTGCTGGTTAATTGACAATGGATCTGTTGGATTTTTCTGCTCTCACTAGCTTCAAATGGTAAGCCCTGGAATCTCAACCTTCTGAATATATATCTGAGCCATCAGAATCAGGTTTTGGTTATGGATTCATGATTTATGTTATTTGATCTGCTTAATTCAAATAATCTTCATTCCCTCTCCAAAAGTCACTAAGGGAGACAGGACAGTCATTACCATTCCCACTTTATAGATAGTGAAGCTCATGATATATGAAGTCACATTGTGTATAATGAATAAAAATGAGATGTGCTTCCCTAGGTACAGAATCTATACCTATATTATTCTGCCGAACAAGAAACAATTTCAGGGTTAGCATAACACATCTCCTATAAAGGAAAAATCCACTGATCAAGGAGAAGATGAATTGCTACTAAAAATAAGTGTACCCATGTTTTAAGAGATAGTCTGAATTGTTCAGAGATTGAAAAGTTTGATTCCAGGGAGTAATGTGTGAATGTGAAAAGTTAACTCTTCCTCATTAAATATGTTAACAAATGGTAGACACATTATTATGCATTCAAGATTTCAGATCTTAAATATGTCTCCTTAGCAAATTGTGTTTGTATTTCAAATATAATGTTAGAATTGAAAATATATATAATTGTAATTTCAGATGAAACAGACATAATATCAATTTACATGTGTGAAAAATGGAACCCGGTAACTTGAAGGATAGATGGGGTTGGAAGACTAAGAGAACTATGGAAAGAGTAGCATTGATTAAGATACACTGAACTCACAGAATGATACCTTGAATTAAAATGCTTTTGTACAACTTTTTAAAAATAATAAAATATAAATTATTTTAAATGTGATCACTTGAGGGAAGCTCAAACAATATTAACTAAATGGTAATCTAGCCATAAAACCTCTAGAGGGGATGGGAATGTAAGTTTAATCACAGGCATATTTTATTTAAAGCAAATTGGTTCATTTAATAAAAATATGTTTACTCCTACTAATATTGATTGCTTTTGATATATTATTTTAGTCAAAAGAATAACAATTTACAAGGCTTTTTGCTACTATATAAAGAAATATTTTAGAAAGATTTTATATTCATGAATTTTCTGATAATAATATGCTATCACTTTAGATATTGTTCATAATATTTGAAATACAGTGATAGGGACAATATATCATTTGTATGTCAAATATTTTAACAGTTTTTACCATATATTACTATCCATGGGAAAACATTGAAATGAATTGTGGGCAGTAAAATGAAGACACAATAAAACTTATTTACTTCATTGTGCAAGCTCAATTTTGGTGGAAAGGACATGACAATTTATATAGTTTCTTTTTCTTAGTTTCGTGACAGCAAGGATCTACCACAAGATTATTAGCAGGCAAATAAGATTTGCTAAAAATAATTTTTTGCATGATTCAAAACTTACTCCTGGATGGACCTTATATCTTCAATAAATGGAAATAAACACTATATCTTCAATAAATTGAAATTGCTTTAATTCAGAGCCTGAAGAACATCACCACTGCATTTGAGTATTTATTTTTAAGAGTTATGATAAATTACTATGATAAAAGTTATTGAAGCATTATAACTTAGAAAAATCATGAGATAAATGGAAAAGACAAAGATGAAGTGGGGGATAGAGAGAGAGAAACAGAAAGAGAGATGGGAGAATTGAAGAGAGGGAGAAAAAAAACATCCTGATGCTGTAATAAACAAACTTGCCCCTATGGCCTTGAGTTCATTTCATCACATGCATAGAGCAGCTTTTCAGTTGATGGAAGAAGAAGTAATTCACAGGTTCCAAAGATTCTAGTCACACTCCCCAGAATGAAGTCTGGCCTTCCTAAGAACTCTCTGACAATATGAACCTTGGCAGAACCCATGTGGAAATTTATTTCATCTGTTTTCATTTTATACTGTCTATCACATACATTTGATGACTAAATGAAAAAGGAAAAAATGAAATTCTACCATATGAATTTCTACTAAATATCATTTTAGCTATCGGCTGTCACACCTGCTATTTGATGCATTCCTGGCAATTGACATACTTACATATTTTTGCCACCTATACCATTTTCTGAAGCGTTATTTATTTTGCAACAAATCCAATTTGTTGAAAGTTTATTCAAACATTTTAATACATACTAAATGTGTGTGTGTAATTTTTTCCGTCTAAATGTATAAAGTATTGACTAATGTGTCTGTTTTATGCTAAAATGTGTGTGCATATTTTTTTTCAGTCTGAATGTTTAAGGTATTGACTAATGTGTCTGTTTTATGCTAAAATGAGTCACTATTTTTCCAGGATAAGGTTTAACAGCTCTGCAGACTTTCTTTAGAAACATGCAGGTCAGCACATGTGCTCAGATTTGCACACAATTTCAGGAAGTAGTGAGGCTCTCTGATATCTCTTCATAAGCCCCTCCCAAATCCTGAAGCTCCATCAAAAGTCTCCAGTCTGTCAGAGACCTCCAAAACTTTATCGTCACACTCATATACCTATTCCATTTTTAACAATCCCCAATGTAATATATAATCCATATTGGATTATTCTCTTAAATAAACCATAAACATATAAAAGGCAAGATATAAAAACTGAAATAGAGATGTACTGAGCAATATCTGATTGGTTACTTGTTGAGACAACTGCACAGCATCATTATCTTTATTCTTGAGTGAGTTCATAAGTGATTATTATATGTTTCACAAAATGTTATTTCAAAAAAGGCTCCTTGTTGTTTTATGGCTAAATTGTGTAGGAATGATTTAACAGTCACTGATTTTACTCTTCACAATATTTCATTCTGGAAACATTCTACTTCCAAAACCAATATCTATATGTCACCATAAAAAGATAGCTTATCAACTGACTCCTGACTGGGCAGATTTTCATTAAGCTCCAACTTCTTGGTGAGAAATTCAAAACAAAAAAAAATAATGCATATAGGTTTTGATTTCATCTTTCAGTTTCCTCAGTCATACTCAGCCTTAAATAATCTCTAAACTATTTCCATTTATTTAAATATTCATGAGATTAAAAACTTTAACTATACATTAAGATGTGTGTATATATATATATATATATATATATAAAGATTATCTTCTGGATTGCTTTAATGTTCTCTTTGGCACTCTTAGCTTTGTAATTTTAAGAAAAGAAAATATAAAAGAGAATGTCTACCTACAATGATATTCTCTTTTGGAATTTTCTTACTAAATATTTTCAGTATTTAGGCTATTTTCTTTTATGAAAAAATATGTGTCATACATTTCTCATCATTCACTTCTAATTTATGTAGATCATGTCAAGTAATATATATCTATATGAATATTTGGTATCAACCTTCCTTTATATCATAATGCTCAGTCTTAAATTAATTGACTTGACAGTGTACCACCTAAATTTCCTCTGACAGATTGTTTTAAAAACCTACTACAAATGCTCTTTTTCCAAGTCAATAGAAAATAGGAAGTCCTCATCAGCCACAAATAATTACTTCACTGTGCATGAACGAGCCCCATCCCCACCCTTGCATTCTGAGTTCAGAATAAATCCTGGAAATAGAATTCATTTTGCCATAGAATAATAGCTACTTTGACATTTCTATATTTAGCTTACTTAATCTTGTTAGCCATAGAAAAAAATAAAAAGACTGATCTAATCATCCTCCTATTTGAATGACTTCATAGATATTGACTCCTGATATGAGCCCATGCCTCACAGGCCTACTCTGTAAGGTTGATAGTCTGTGTGGTGACAAAGTGTTTGGGAACGGAAAGTGACAGATGTAAGGCACATTAGCGAAATGAATAGTCACTTCTGCCCGCCAGTTGAAGCACTTTTATCACAGCAATTTATCATGAACAAGATGGTGATTTAAGAGCAAACATTTGAAGTGCAGTACATATCGCAAAGCAAGTGAGCAAATTTGAAATTATAGCCACTAAACTGGTAACCAGAAACTTTTTAATGTAGGCACATTGCCAAAACATTTTTATCACTGATTTTAATATTGTGAAATTAAACTTAATCTCTTAAAAGGTGAATAAGCTATGACAGAGATATTTCTCAATTTTCTTACACAACCAGGGAAGATATCTTGGTCAAGAATTGGAGGTACTTTTATTTTTTTTTAATTTAATTTGCATAAGTTAATTATTCATTATTATTTTTACAACACACATTGTAACACACTTTGATCAAATTCCTTACATTTATATTACTGTTTCTCATTTTATTTTGTTTATTTATTTAGCTTTTATTTATTTTTTAAATTTTATAGTTATGTGGTCTTACAAAGGAGTTGACATTCAATAAAATAATATATGAATACATGCATCTTAATCCCTTTCACCATTCTCCCCAACCCTCCTAACCCACTTCTTCACTCAATTTTCTTAATTTTGTAGAATATGAATTGAATTTTATGACAGCATTTCCCATCCATCCTGGCAGTATTGTTTTTTTAACACATTAATTCACACAATGTATTGGCAGTGATTAATAATTCATTCAACAATTATCTGAAAACATGCTTATAGCCACTTATAACTAGTTTCATTCCAATTATTTGCTTTTATAAGAAATGGTATTTTAAAATTTATGTTAGGATACTAAGATTAACAAGTTCTCTTAAAATTTTATAGAGCCAAGGAATTAATATTTATAAAGTACATTATAGTTTCTACTTTAAAGGTGTTAAATTTTAAAAATATACGGTTCCAATAAAAAAGTAATGTGTGAAATTTATTGAACTAAAAACTACTTGATCTTCATGTGTAATTAATCATAGGAATTATATTGATAGGGATTGAAAATAGCCTAGCTCATTGCAATTCAACAAGAGTTAAGTGATTTGAATACTTAAATGAGAGACCAACTTGTTTAAGCAACACTAACCTAAAGAATACAAAAATACATAAACATAAAAGTTACATTTTCTTATATTTTATATGTGCTGGCTCTCTTCTGAGTGGATATATCTCTAAGTACTTAAGTTTAAAAGAGCAAATACCATGGGAAGCAGAAGAAAGATACCGGCGTTGGTTTTAATAGTTGTAAAAAAAAAAAAAGCTAGCATCATTTATTCATATTGCACTGTTCCTGATATGTTACAGTCTTATTATTAAATGTGAGAAAGGAAAACCACATGTACATAAATATAAACCCCTAATTGAGGAGCACTGCATATATTCTCTGACCAGTGTTATTCTTTTTTCTTACCCAGAAGAAACTACATTGTTTGTGCAAAATTCCCTTGCTTTTTATTGTTCCAGTACAAATCCTCTATAACAGGAGTTGTATTTGGAGACTTAACAAATGTTGGCTGCTCCCTTCTGCTAACATCATTTTTTCCCCTTTCTGTATTGTTTCTAAGCTATATCCGCTTTTATTTGTTTTATTTTGTTGTATTTTGTTTTATGTGAATATGCTTGTTTACTAGCATTTACTTAGAAATATATATTTACAACTGTTATATAGATTGTTTTAAGTGGTTTTGTTTCTGTTTGTTTTACAAACAGAGTTGCTTTGATCATCTTTGTTTTGTCTCCCAGAATGAATGTCTAGGAACTTCTTGACTTAGGCCTCTGTAAACAGAATTAATGAGTTACAAGTTATTTTATTTCCCTACCATGATCTGCTAAAATACAAATTTTCACTTGACCTACACCCACACTAACACAGGGATCTTCTGGTTTCTATTTCTGCCAAAGAGAGAGGCAGCTACATATTTAGCTGTTAACATTTTTGTTTGACTCTGGCATAGCCACCCATGCCTATAATTGCAGGACTCAGGAGGCTGGAGCAGGACCAAGAGTGTGGCTTTAAGTAGAGTAAGCAGGAAAAGCTTCATTCTTTTTTTCCATCAAATCATTCTTTATTCTTTAGCCACATCTTAAGTAAACTCTATAACCTTCTCTTTACTTTTTTTTTATTGTGAAAATACCATACAGAGGGGTTACAATGCTTGTAAGGCTTCATTTTAAGGTGATTTTTAAACATATACCTGAAATCAACATGCAAAGTGCCTGTACTGAGCAGGTGACTTGAAAGTTAATTGGGGAATATTTTTACACAAGATATTTCCAAATAAAAATATCTGAGGAGACCAGCACTGGCCTTAATGCAGGAGCACAGGAGTTGAGAAGCAAAGGAAGTATAGTTATAGCAATAGAAATGACTACACATTATTGTAGGCCCTGGGAGTTAGCAGATGGGCTTAGGCTGTCACAAGATGGTTCTAAGCAGGGTGGTGTCATATGATGTCCATTTTAAAGGGATCACTCTGGTGCTATGTGAGGCACAGTAAACACAAATACTCCTAATAATGGGAGCAGAATTAAGAAAGTGATGGAGGAATCCAGAAGATGGCTACTGATGGCTTAGATCACTATCAAAGAGATCTTGTCTACAAAAAAACATTTGATCTTCAAAGGATTGGGGAAAACAGAGCTCACAAAAATGTAAGAATGAATTTTTCTCTCGTGTGTGAGAGAGAAGCCAAAAGTGATTGGAGGATTCTATTATCTGAGTAATAAGATGGAACTGCTCTGAATTGAAAGTGTTGCATTTCAGTTTCAGATTTCATCTATTTGGGGAGGGGAGATTGTTTGTTGTTTTAAATAATGAAAAGATTCAGAAAACTGTTTGGAAAAATGTCAGCTATATGTATGTGTGTGTGTGTGTGTGTGTGTATGTATGTATGTATGTATGTATGTATATATATATATATATATATATATATATAAAACCTAAATGAGATGATCACATTATGGTGAAAGGTTTAAACATAATACCAGAAATACAAATTGCTATGTTCCCAACCATCTTATTACCTGGACACTTCTGTCACAGTGCATAGTGCATAGTTTCTCCACAGCAATGAAACACAGAAAACAGCAATGGTTTGATTGTGACATCACAGTCCTACCATAAAAGCAGGAATACTCAAGGACAGGGTCAGGAATGTCCTTAGAATACAACTCAAGATCTGTTTTCTCCAACCTCTATATATTAACACATTTCCTGCAAAGTAATTGATGTGGAACAGTGATATGCATGGGAGTTAGTCAGAATGCTAGTCAGAAACCAGACCAAGGAAGTGAATGTGTTTAGCCAAACAAAATGGCTTAGAGTTGCTTAATAGAATATCATGACATTTCGTGTAAAACACAGCACAGATTTTTCTATAATTGATATTCAGATGTTTTCCTGACAATAATTGGCCAAGCTACTTGGCGACTTGTTGAGGACACCCTGGAAAGAGGAAGTTTGTTTTCCTGTTGCTCCAACAGGAAGAGGTGGATCTACTTCATCAAGATGCAGTACCAAACTATTAGAACACAAACGTAAAAAGTGGAGTAAATTAGTACACAATACTCTTCAAAGTTGAATATCTATAAATAAAAGTTATGTATGTATTTATATGTGTATCCTCATACTGAATTTTGAGGGGTTAACAAATCTATTATTATTAGTCACAGACAATTCACTTTTAAACTACTCATTTAACAATGAAACCACAGGCTTTGGGATAAGCTCTGGGCACTGACATTTACTGGTAGATGGCATTGCACACATGGTTCATTGCTGTGTCTTTTCAGTTCTATTGCAGTATAATTAATTAATAAAATTACTTTAGGAATAAAACATGTTATTTTGATATACACATGTAATAGCTAATTTAATTAAATTGATTAACATCTATCACTATACATGATTACTTTTTCTGTGTGTTTGTGGTGAGAATACTTAAGATCTACACAGAAAATTTCAAGGAAGCAATCTATTATCAGTCATGAGGCATTATTGAATGACTGGTTTCAGGACCTATTCAAATAGCAAAATCCATTGATACTCTAGTTCCTCAGTGAAATGATGTGGTATTTGCACATATCCTATGCATACCTTCCTTTGTAATTTAAATCATCACTAGATTATTTATAATATCTTATAAATGAAATACATGTAAATAGTTTTTATATTGTATTATTTAAATCACGCTGCACATGTGAGTATACAAACTTTTATTGAGTATGGAACTGCAGTAGGCTCTGTTGTTAGCTCTAGTTTTCATGTGATGCTAGCTCTCCTGAGTTTGCTCAGCCTCCATAATTGAAACAGCTACCCTATGTCCGGCATTCTGTTCTTGATCACCACCATTATACTCTGTTTTTAAAAGTCTGGCTTTATTAAATTCCACATGTGAGATCATAAACTCCTTGTCTTTCATATTTGATTTAATTCAGGTAGTCTAATGTCCTGTTTCATTCATATATTCACAGTAAAATAATTTCCTTCCTATTTATTAATAACAGTATGTTATATCAATTTCATTTTCAGATTCAGATTCATTTCTAAAATGATAGTGCATATTCATCATATGTGATAACTGTACATTAATTTTTGTCCACTGGGTATTTAATGTACTTTACTGTAACTAGGGCATTATGAGTTTTTACTATCTGGTAATTTTATTGAAAATACTAGTATATGTACAATTTTGTATCATCTTTATAATGCAAGAACTATTTAAAACAGTATTTGCAATCATTCTAGTACTTCAGATTGTATTTAATAATCAGTACATAACATTTTAATAGTTTTATGGCATCCTATTAGCTTTATAAAATCTGTATGAATTGACTATACAGTATAATTAATATGAAAAGCAATTTAATTATTAATCTATAAGTCTATCCTGATCTATGCAAATAAGTATAAGTGGGCAGATAATATTTTAGAGTTTTAAATCTCCTTTTAGAAGTACAAGTTTACTCTAAATTATAAACATCCCAAATTATTAGATTATTAAAAAATAACAAAACTGATACAGTTTAAAAGTGCAGCAAACTTCCATCTATTCCTGAAAAAATTGTAGAGTAGGACATAGAAACATTTCTTTGTAGCAGAAAAAAATATATAGCTTTCTATCACTGAAAGAGTTTGCAACTCAGGAAAATCCTAACTCTTAAGTTCAAAGATCTCAAGATTATCAACTCAGTGACATATTAAGATGAAGGAATTAATGTATTTGGAGTTATTTAAAACCTTGTTTCTGCATCATTCTATTGTGAGTCAAAAAGCTTTGTCAGCATTGGGGAATAATCTAAAGAAAAAAAAACTATTCATGAGTTTACATTAATAATATCAACCTCTTCTTTAAGAAACCTTTTATTTTTTTAAAAAGTATCAAATACTTAAAATTGAGGTAGTTTCATGTAATAGTTATATTTTAATCAGAGATAACCATTTTAATTTAACTAACAAATTAAAAAGCCCAAAATATGCAAAGAAGTTCAAAATGCACAATGAATTTGAGTATAAAAGATGCACTAATAAGCTATGATCTCCTAATCAATATTGAAAAAATGTTTATTGCTTCTAGTATTGTTTGGATCCTTAGACATCAAAATAAGTGAAAAAAGTAATAGACATTTATAGACAAATATAGTTCGTTCCCTTATAGACCATATTGACATAATCTCCCATGGTAAGACTTTAAGATATAGGAGTAGGCACCTTTTAAGAAATTATTAGGATTCTACCACCTTCATAAATAGATTGATCAATTCACATAACTAGTAAGATAAACCACTTATCTTGGGCCAGTTTGTAGGTTTCTTGCAAATTCTTCATCTCTCAAGATTCCCTGAGCCACAATGAGGTTCTGTAACAGCAACATCATTGCCAGAATTGGCTCTATGTCTCTTAAACAAGATCCATGGGACAAAACACGGTAGATCTTGGTATCCGCCATATAGGGTTCTAAAGAGACTTCCATTGAGGAAAAACTAAAATATTCAGGATTCTTCAAGTTAAATAGTTCCAGTTCAATTTTGCCTTATGTACGATAAGTTTGAGCGTCCATCACTTGGAACTTCATGGAGTAGACAGAGATACAGAGGATCATGGTTTGTCATCAAGACCTGCATGCCTTAAAATACAGATCGCTAATTGAAAAATTGAAAAATAACCAAAGCAAAATGAACTGAAGGCAGGGATAAGCACTGGAAACCAGGAAAAGATGAACATTGCATGATGAACATGAATTAGGACACAGGTTTTGAAATTAAGCAAGGAAATTAAAAACATTTTACATTTTATTGTTTCCTGCACTTTAATTATTGTGTACTTTTTATAGACTACTAATGATAATACCTCCCATGACTGAGTCACATGATTCATAGTTGAGTAATATAGTAATAGGCTCAGAATTGATAATATATAATGCATTTGTTATCTTGGCAAGTTCCTTTACTTTTTAAAGACTTCTTCAGTGCTGTGCAATACTCAGATCAACCACAATGTTTTGTACCATAAAAGCTTTCCATAAGGGGCTGGGAAGGTGGATCAGTGGTAGAGTGCTTGCCTTGCATGCATGAGGTCCTCAATTCGATTCCACAGCAACACATAAGCAGAAAAAGCCGAAAGTGGAGCTATGGCTCAAGTGGTAGAGTGTTAGCCTTCAGCTGAAGAGCTGAGGGACAGCTCGGGCTCAGAGGTCAGGCCCCTGGCCCAACAATAAAAAAAAGAAAGAAAAAAGTTTTACATATGACAATAGGAGATATACTTTAAATTCAAATATCACTGTTAGGTGTGAGCATTTTATTATGACAGTTCTACAAAATTAATCTATACTGTTGACAGCCTTATAAGTCCTTCAGGAAAATAAAAAAACAAAACAAAGTAACGGGATGATAGTTAGCCATTCTATTGACAAGGACAGTAGGGAAATGGAACAAAATTAGTATATTTACAGAACAACCTCTAAGACCATAATCATATGGTTTCTCTCAAATGGTATAGTAATGCACCACAGAAAACTGTAAACAAGATGCGTCTCTTCAACCTTATCAATCTTAGCTCTGAAAGTAAAAGCAATGCATAAAATTAATCTCAGCTGGCAAAAAAGGAAAATAGTCAACAGAGAATTGGCAATTTTAGTGATATGGATTATTATTACGAAGTTTTCAAAAGTTATTTCTTTGAAGTAAAAATATAATATTGCTCTCGAAAATATGGCTTTGTAGTGAATATGAGAAGGTACATTGTTAATGATAGAATTCTATAAGGAATAAAAATAAATTGAGCAATAATTATAAAAACAAATCTGACTATAGTCTTTTAATGGAAATATCAGCATTTTATCTAATACAGACCAGCTAATGAACACTTGAGATACGTTTTATGTATCTTACTTGTTTATAATCAACATCAAAAGTGCCTATATTATAGAAAATGTGAACTACTGATACTGGAATCTTATTTTTATCTTCTAAATTAGTTAGGTAAAATGAAATTTTGTGTCATTTGACATTAGAATACTTTCAATTTAATACAACAAAACAGAAGTCATCTCTTTTTTGCATCAAAGCTAATCTTCATCCTGGCTTTCCTGTCAATAGTTCTAAACTTTTAGTACTCATACAGCTAGAAGACTTTCACAGTCTCAAATATGTCCTTTACAATCTAAGCAAACATCAAATTTTGACCTTAGTGACCTTACCAGACCATCAATTTGGTTCTTATCTAAACCTTTCTAGATTGTGCCACAATCTTCCCACCCCTAACATTCCTACTCATGTTGAAGCTGTTGGCAATTTTTGGGACTACTCTTAGTCTATTCTTGCTCTTTTGTGGTTGATATTGCCTTAAAATGTATGGTTTGGACTGTTGTTGGAAGTTTCCCACTGAATTACTATCTGGCTTAAAGAAAGAGAAAAAGGGGGAAAAAGGAAAGAAAAATATTATCAAAAATATGTTATCCTATCACAGGCATTCAAATCATCCCTTCAAACTTCCGTAATATTGCTATTTAATGTTCCACTTTCTTGGAGTACCTTTCCAAGGGCAGTACCACTCACTGTAGAATGAATATAGTGGGGACTTACAACAAAGCAGCCTACCTAGAAATCAAGACCAGCCACATATGCTAGGTACCACACTGAGAAAAGTGCATACCCACTCTGTGACCCAAATGATTCATGTACTGTAGAGTCAGTCTCAGTAACTGTTTTTCCCATCTCAAATTAAGCTAGAAAATGTCTAAGAAAATGCTGTCAGGAGTCAGGGAGATATGTCTCTATGTAAGTACTTGCCCTTTGTGTCATTGTGACTTTTTTCAGTTGTTGTTCCACTGTTTTGTAGCTCCATGGAATGCAGGGACCACAGCTGTTCATCTTTGGGACAGTGCTCTCTGTACCAAGTAGATACAGTCAATATTCAATGAAACATAAAATTAAATATTAAATTAAATGTTAAATTAAACATAAGGATGTGGCAAAGCTGTGCCCAACTAGTTAGAGCAACAATGACTTGAGCTGAGACAGGGCATGAAGAAAAACACTTTGCTTTAAATTCACTTTATTAACACACACAATATAATTTCTTCAACTTATATACATCAGTAGTCTGGATTTATGTGTCCAGTTGGATGAATTTTGGTAAAAGCATGTACTCAACGCATTCATCATCTCAACTAAGATAGAATATTACCATTACCTGTAAGTTTTTCCTTTGTGCCTTTCTATGATCTGTACCCCCAGCTTCCCCTAAAAGCAGGCAACCAACCATCTGCTTCTGTCTTTGAAATTGTTATGCCTGTCAGCTATTTTTAATATTTTAGCTAGGATCATCTACATGTTCCAACCTGAAATGATATTTCTATAAATCAAACAATATAAGGAACATACAAAAGGAAAATGTATGCGCCGGATAAATTGTTCTGGAGATTAGGATCAAGACCCGCTTTTACTTCAAATTTTATTTGAAAAAGAAAAACAGTATTTAGTACTTCGTTGTTTGTTTTATTCTGGAAACCTGGCATTATTGTTTGCTGGAATTGTTTGGTTGGTTTGATTGTTTTTTTAGTTGTTTTAACCTCAGCTCTAATCTTCACACCTTAGGAGCCCCAGTCCTAGCAAGGTAAGTACTGAAATGCCTGGACTCAAGTTTCTGGTCCCATTGTTTTTAATGGATATAAATTAAGCGAATAGAGAAGGCTGTATTAGGGACATTTTGGGTGCCAAGGAGGGTCCCTAAAGCCTTTTTAGTTGTGGATGCTTTCCCAGGACAGGCACCCCCTAGGCTTGGGAAGAATTCTGCTCATTGGTTACAGGCTGCACTTTGGAAGCAGAGCCCAGGATATGGGATTCCTACTTTGGGGTGGGTCTGCAATCATACTGGTGGCCACCCTGCAGGGAATGGAGCCCAGGTGGCCTGGGGAAAGGGGCTGGTGGCCGGACATGGCCAGCAGACTCTGGGTTTGACACATACACTCTCACACAAAAGAGGCCGGAAAGTGTCCCGGAGGAAACCGGTGAGTCAGAGGGAACGGAGCCGGGATCCTGCGGCGCCCGCCCAGCCACCCAGGGAATAGACCCGCACTGCCAGCCTCCCACCACCACAGCTACCGCCACCTCGGCCACCGGCCACCACCAATGAAACTCCTCCAGCTCCTAGGTGAGTGCCTGGAGCCCCTGGCCCCTGCAGGGGTGATCCTTTGTAGGGAGCAGGATTGTTTTTACTCCCTGTAGCTCAAGTGGCAAGTGTGTTTGGCAAAAGACTAGGAGGAAAGTCAACTTAGTATTACTCAGGATGTTTTTCCCCCTTGGCCTTCCAACTTGGGAGCTGAATAATCTAAGCTCAGGACTGTTGCCTTTGTGTTCCTCTTAAATCCCTCAAACTCTCCAAGTCCCAGACTTTGATCTTTCTTGCGAACTCCCCCACCAAAACTTGGGAAATCCAAACCATTAACCACTTGGGGGAGGTTTCCTTATTTAAGGACATGGCCTGCCTAGACTTTGGGTTCAGGAAATATACCACCAATTTGATTGTGCTGTACAGAAAGAAAATAAATCACATCTCTGAAGGGGTATGTGTTCTGGTGTAGATGGTGTGTATATGTGGACTATGTGTAGTCTAATATAAGCCTGACATGGAGAATTTAATGTTTAAGAATCTCTTGGCACAAGAGAAGGACAATTTATCTCAAATGACTGTTTTTGGAACAATGACTTAACATGATTCATAGCTGTTCATCCCCAAGCAGGCAAGGAACGTCCAATGCTTTTTCTTATCTTTTCCTCACAGTCTACACAGTCTCATTTCCAATCTTATTTTCAACAATTCCGAAGGAAAATTTCTTTCCTTACAATTCCGTTGGTTGTACTTGGGTGATGTTTCAGTTTCTGAAGGATCAGTCTTTACGCAACATGTTGAATTGTGCTTTAATTTCCCCAAATTCAAGGAAGATCTAAGAGAATTTTGTTAGGAAAATAAAATAAAGAATTAATCTCCTGAATTGATTGCATCTTTTCTCGTGGATGTTAAATATTGTTTTACAATAACATAAAAATTTGACTTTGAAAGAACTCCATCTGTAATCTGCCTTGCTTTTTTTTTTAGAAAGTAAACAAGCAAACGAATAAATAATTCTCAAGGAGACAATTAGCATCTGCTTTTGAAAAGGATTTCACTTTAGGGCAAAGAATGATGTTGGATCATCATGAGACTATGGTTTTAATTATCTTTTATGAAGCTGGAATTTTTACTGTATTTTCCTTAGTTGAAATTTTCTAAGTAACATTTGAATTTTTTTTAAAGGGCTTTAATCATTTTGCTTGATTGCTATTGTGCTATTGTATAGGTAAATACTCCCTTGGGAAAATTTTATAATGCATACACTTAGATGTAAAGGAAGAGAATATTTGTATTTATTGAACTCTAACTCAACAATTTGGAGGGAGAAAGTTTTTTTTGAAAAGATGTATTTCTTTATTTTATTAGTGTGTTTCTCCACTTTGTTGAATTGTTCCCATACTCAAAATTGCACCAAAACACCCTGTCTGCCAAATGCAAAATGTGAAATCCGCAATGGAGCTGAAGCTTGCTACTGCAATGTGGGCTATTCAGGAAATGGTGTCACCATTTGTGAAGGTAAACAACCTGCCTTACCTCTTTTGATCTTATTGTAAAACTAGTCTGATGAACTTTCTTTTCTGTCCTCCAGAAATTATTATGTTTTAGGTTAAACTTTTAGAGTTCATGCTATGGAGAAAAATAAAAGCTGAGCAGACAAATAATGAGTTTGAACTTCCTATATCAAAAATTTTTATGCTTCACTGCAGATGTTTTTATATGCTTTTTGGTGTGAACATTAACAATAATTCTGTTCAAGCTGGAAAACCCAGGAACAAAGAGCAGAGTCAGGGACTGTGAGAACAAGAACAGAAGATTCTTGAAGTCCATTATATACTGATATATGAGATACTCAGATAGTTTTGGTGTTTTACTACCTACACATAAAGACAAAATTAAGAGTTCTGAGATTTTTCTCATATATACTGTAAGTGTAGAAAATGGAGAGAGAGCAGGCCTATAATACACACACTCGGAGAAGACTGGGGCAGAAGAATTGTGACATAGGAAGATCTTGTAAGAAAAAAAAGAATAGAAAGAAAGAAAAAATAGAAAAGGAAAGGAAAAAGAAGGAAAGAATGGAAGGGAAAGAAGGGGAGGGGAGGGAAAAAAGAGAGGGGAGGAGAAAGGGGAGAGGAAGTGGAAGAGAAAGGAAGGAAAGAAAGAAGGGAAGGGAAGGAGGAGTATGAAACACAGAAAGAAATCAATTTTGAAAAGACATTCTTTTCTGAGGTACATTCTTTTCATAGAACTGTTTGAAATAACATATACTTTTTCTAACTAAACCAGAAAATTATTCAGTGTAACAATTGCATATACATAGTTCTTTATAACATAAACAGATTGATCTCATGATCCAATTTGAAAGCATCTTTTAAAAGATGAAATATACAGTATATATTGACTAATGCTCATCATAATCAGATTAAAAATGAACAGCAGAGCTATGGTTTGTTTAAGAGTGCTTTAGAACAAATGTTTCTGTCTTTACATGCAGCCAAAATGTGTAATCTACTATTGTGTAAGCACTACATAACTCTTTCCATAAACACTTATCAATTTTATTTATATTTAATTGAATGGCATAATGGAAAGTTAACAGCTGACTGATCTTCAAAATATTACATGAGATATATTAATATGCCTCACTTCAAACTGGACCATAGTACTCTTTGTTTGCTTGTTGTTTTTTTTTATGGTTGGTTTGTTTTAGTGCTAGTACTAGGGCTTGAATTCAGGGCCTCACACTCTTGCTTAATTTTTTCTTCTCAAAGCTGGGATGCTGCCATTTGAGCAATGCCTTCTCTTTCAGCTTCTTTGCTGGTGACTTAGAAGAGTCTCAAGGGCCTTTCTATCTGGACTGGCTTTAAACCAAGATCCTCAAATCTCAGCCTCCTGAGTAGGTAGGCTTGTAGGCAAGAGCCACCAGCTCCTTTTTTTCTTTTTTTTTTTTTCTTTTTGTTAGTCGTGGGACTTGAACTCTGTGCCTGGCTAGCACTCTACCACTTGAGCCACAGTGTCACTTCCGGCTTTTTCTGTTTATGTGGTACTGAGGAATTGAACCCAGGGCCTCATGCATGCAAGGCAAGCATTCTACCACTGAATCACCTTCCCTGCCCAGCCACCAACTCCTGACTACAACGTTATACTTCTTAAGCAATAATGACTTTTTACTTAGATATTTATCATTAGTGTCATTATTAAAGTCAATAAAGTACAGAAAATGTTTTTTATTAGGGGACAAACAGTACTTTCAGACCTTTGAATTTATTTCTTTTCTCAAAATAAAATTTGCTCTGGGAATTATTTTTAAGTTTATATTAAACTTAAATTCCTCTTCAACTTAAAGAATATCACATGTTCTCCTTTTTTGTCAGTCACAGGGCTTGAACTCAGGGCCTGGGTGCTCTCCCTGAATTTTTTTGCCTCATGGCTAGCACTCTACCACTTTGAGCCACAGATTCACTTTAATTGAAAGGTATACTAAGTTCAGGTGAAATAAGCTGCAATACAGTGTACAAAGGATAGCCAGTCGTAGTTGTTTTATTGTTTGTTTGTTGGGTTTTTTTTTGGTCCATTGTGGGGTTGAACTCTGGGCCTGGGTGCTGTCCCTCAGCTCTTCAGCTAGCGCTCTACCACTTGAGCCACAGCAATTCTGACATCAAATATCTGAAATGAAAAGGGCAGGTACTTCCTTTGTTTATTATTACATTATTGCTGATAATACTAGTTTTGATGGAGGTCCAGACAATAGTCTTTTCTATGTGAGAGAAACAGGATCTTGAAAGCTGATGTAGATTTTCCTGCACCCCAAAACTGAGTGGTAGAGTCAGAACTCAAAAACTGAGATTTCAGCCCTCTTGGTATTACTAAACATCAACATATTTCTGACTGGAATAATTAGGGTAGTCCAAGCTTTTGGAAAATTGGTAGGAAAAGGTCATTTTAATAAGAGTTCATTATTTTAATAGCTATATTGACATAACAGTATTTTCGATTATCTTGATGTTGATGAGCATTATACAAAAGGAATGGAAAGTCAGCACAGTGCTTCACATCTAAACTCCCAGATACTTGGGGAGGTGTTATCAGGAAAATTCTGATTCAAAGAAAGCCTGGGCAAAAAGTTAAGGAAATCAGTCCCAATAGAAAGCCAGCCACTGGTGTGCACCCATAATTCCAACTATGTAGGAGTTAGATAGAAACATCATATTCTTCAGCTAAGCCAAGGCAAAAGTGCAAGGCTAGATCAGAAAAGAAATAACTACAACAAAATGGACTCAGGGACAGGAATGAAGTAGTAGAGCAATTGTAAGTGCAAAGCTCTGAGTTCAAATCCCAAAACCAGAAGGAAGTCAGAACAGAAAGAAGAGTGGAAGGAAGAAGGGGAAAACTAAGGAAACGGAGAAAATTGTTAAGAAAAATATTAAGATACATTTAAAAGTTTTGAAGCTGTTGATGATATTTGACTCTAAAAAGAGGTCATTTTAGTTTTGAAACATATATTTCTCTTGCTATTCTTTATGGGTTATTTCACTTGGTAAGAAATTTTCATCAGAATATAGGAAGTGAGAGATGGCTCATCTTCCAGAAACTTTATGAGTATCTAGAACATAATATTGTTAACAGTGACTGTAACATGACCTTCACTGTTGTTCTTTAGAATAAAGTGAGCTATAAGAAGTCACAAAGAGGAATAAGTGGAAACATACAGCAGAGGGTATGTGGATCTGAGAACAGATGTGAGAGATAGTCCCTCTACTGTCAGATAACACTTACTACATACAGGAGACTGTGTTGGGAGTTTCATGGAATTAGAGTGAGAAAAGCCATTGCTCCAAGGATAAGGGTAGGAACTGTCAAATATTGACATAGCTTTTTACATAGGTATAAATGTCTTTGCATAGCTTGGAACATGACTATTATGAAACAACATCACAAGGAAAATAATAAGGTCCTGATAGCAACACTGGAAAAGACACATTTTCCATTTCAAAAGCAGTTTTCATCAAAATCTAATAAGCATAGGCTGTAGAACTCAACTGGGAAAAAGTTATAATGAACTAGAGAGCAAACCATATCACAATAGTGGCCAACGAATTATAAGACTTGACCTGTGGATTCAGAATGTGCATGATGTGCCAATTCAAACAATTCACAAGAATTGCTGAGGACAAACTTTTACTTACATAAAATTTATCCCTTAGTAATAAAAAAGTGATGTTCATCAAAATAAGCAAACTAATAGATATCAGAATAAATGTGAGGCATACAAAATGTGTGTGCAGATAAGTGTTATGTGTATTTGCACATCAGTTCACATAATTAACTATACTTTCTAAACTTTATAAGTAATAATTAAAGATTTCAATATTTAATGAAGTTATCATTTCCACAATAGAAATGTAAATAGAAATGTATTCTGTTTATTTTAGTACTGCATTTCTATACTATTTCACCTTTAACTATGATACATAGACACACAGGTTAAACAGTTCTAACCCAAAGATCTAAAATATAAAATGTTCTACCATCAATAGCCTTTTGAATGCCAATGTGATGTCACAGTAATAAATTACACATACTCATATGATATCATACAATACGTTGGAGATCACAAATTACATTGCAATTTTATAGCTGTGGAACTTCTGGGAAATAACATACCAAGAATGAAGAATGAACCAAAACTTCTCAGTTCAGATAACCAAGGAGAAGCAATGTTTCACAATAACCTCTACACCTCTCCTTTTATTGTCTTAAGCCTTCCCATTGGGCATCTTTTCATACATATTTCAGCTATCATTCTTTGCCAGTTCTCATAGTTCATTTGAAACTTTTCTCATCCTTGTACATTTTATACTTTCTTCCTACCTATCACTGTTTCTAGTTTATCTTACCCCTTTTTATTTTGTGTCTTCTTTTTGAAGTCCTCAGAATGAATTGGCTTTTGATTTTTTGGTAATACTTAAAATATTTGAAAAGTTGAAAAATACATATTTCAATAATATTACATATACATTTTGGTCCATATATAATATATACGGTGAAAAATTCCTTCAGATTTTTGTGAGTACATGTATTTTTTGCAGTAACATTTCAGAGGAAGTTAATAAGTGATAGTACTAAATATTTGGAAAAGTACAAACTCCGATATGCTTCTAGATGCTGATGTATGAAACATGTTCATGTCTTGTACTTGTGTGGGGTTTCTTACATAGGACTGGAAATGCAATTTATTTAGGAAAAAAATTATCTAACTTAACTCAAGACTTCCATTCCAGGACACACAATTTCTGTGAACCTCATCCAAACAAATCAAGTGCCTTTGCCAATTCCACAAAATTATTTCCATTGTACTAGAAAAATATGACCTCTTTCCTCTTCTCAAGAAGGGTTGAACAACAGAGAGAACAAAACCTACCATAATAATTTGGTGGAATTTCCTCAAAAATATCCACTCTGGAAGATTACAAATTTCATGAATTATTGAAAGAAACAAATCAAACAATAAACTATTGTGAAAATATTATGCTAAAAAGAATAAAGGGAAAGGGGTTTGTGTCATTTGAACTTTTCTGGTCAGTTCCAGAGTTTTATAAAGACCAACTTTCCCAGAACAGATTTTTCAGTGTCAGTGTTGCAAAGTCTCAGAAAAGTTTCACGTTTACTTTTTTGTTGATCTTACAAGGCAATGAAACAATTAATGACATAATAATTAGGTATCTCTTTTTTATTTTTTAAAATTTTATTTTATTATAAAGATGATCTAAAGAGGGGTTACAATTACATGAGTAAGGTAATGCGTACATTTCTTGTTGAGCAGTTACCCTCTTCTTAGATAGTGGTTCTCCCACTATCTAATTAGGTTTTCTTAAGACTTTCAAAGGTTTAGTATGAACACATGATTTTTATTTTTTTTTCTTTTTCTTTTTCTTTTCTTTTGGTCGAGTGGCTTGAACTTTGGGCCTGGGTGCTATCCCTCAGCTCTTCAGCTCAAGGCTAGCATTCTACCACTTGAGCCACAGCGCCACTTCTAACACATGATGTTTATTTCCCATGATTAATTATCTCAAATAATCTATGATGAAGCATCATAAAATGTTTCCTTTCATATAAGCATTAGTTATTTTTAATCATGTTCTTATTAGTAACATTGTGATGGATTTAATGCTTGTCTAAAACCAAAAAATTAGTATTAACTAATAGCACAGTGATGAAACAATCAGTAATCCAAAATTCTATATTAAATCCATTTTAAATTATATGCTTCACAGTATATTTTTAAGTTCGGCATCAGAAATACTATCTGAGTTAGGATGCAGAATTTTTCCCCCCAGGTGAAAATATTGCTCTATTTTAGGCTAAACATCAATTTACAAGTTGAACAGACAAGATGATCTTAGTATATAAACACATGCCCTATAATAAGTGTTGATGGTAAAGGACCAATGCAATAAAATGGAATATTATTTTGTATAATTAGATTTTATTTTGCATGCAAAGTGAACATGGGACCTATGCCACCTAATAGTTTCAATTTAATCATCTCTTCAGTAGTTGCTAAGATATTAAATTAAGAAAAACGTCATATCCTGAATGCACAAGGCCCTGGGTTTGATTATAGCACTGTAAAGAGAATAGGAAAGGGAGAGGGAGATTAATGGAGAGGGAGGGAGAGGGACAGGGAGAGATGAGAGAGGGAAGAGAGAGAGAATTATATCACTTGATTGTGAAAGCTGAAAAATTCTAGGCTATCTGCCAGATATAGAACCAGAGAAGCCAGTAAGATGACCCAGTTTTGCTTTGTTCTTCATTTGTTGAGATGAGGTCTCTCTAACGGTGTTGACATGACAAGCTCTGAACCTCAATTCTGACTTCCACTTTCCAAGTAGCTAGGATTACTGGTGTGAGTTGCCACGCCTGTCTTGCTTTGTTTTTTATAGCTCTGCTATTGGATATGTTTTAGGATTTCAGACTACTCTTCAGAACTGGAGACTTTTCTTTGTTCTAAGAATGTCAGTTACCAACGTTATGTCCCCTTAAAATCCCCTTACCAGCCTACTACAGAGACATGATTTTTGCAGTAAATTATTTGCCTACTATTTAAACTACTTTACAGTTATTTTTTTCCTAAGTAAGTTTCAGATTTATAGTTTAATAAAAAAAGGTACTACTGAGGTTAATTTTATTGCTCTCTGTAAACTAAATAATATTCTAAGCACTTTACATGTATTTGTGAATTTAATCCCAGTAACACTCTAAAGTAAGGACTAGTATATCATTTTGTGGATTATGTATGGATTAAACAAAGAATTGCTTCAAATAGTTCTATAAGGTAAATCTACAATAAAGGAAATTAAACTTAACCAAGGTAAAAATAAATCATATTCATTCTATATACACCCTATTTATTCTTTCCTCTACAATAGTATAAGAAATATATTAAAACTTTCTGCCTAGTAAATGCCCTGAAATTAGACTGTTTGTAAGTTTTAATATCTTGATGAAATTCACAAATGATTAATAGCTGTTTAACTCTTTTCTATCTACCCATTAAGCCAAGTGAAATGACAGTAAAAGAAATAAATCAGGGCCTGGAAAGTATCCCAAGTGGTAGAATCCCTTGAACTCAAGGCCCTGAGTTCAAATTTAGTAGCAGGACAAACAAGAGGAGAAAGGAATCAGTGGGGGATAAGAGGGAATAGGAAAAGGGATCAGCGGTAGGCCATGAGAATCCACACACTAAGAGTGATTCCTTCTGCAATCTATAAAAGTGAATAGCTGCTTAGTGCATATAGGGGCAGGTACAGAAAAGTGCATAAGAGCTCAAATTTTAAAAATATACTTCTATCATCTATGTAGTTGTACAAAGGAGTTGTCATTCAACAAAGTAGTATATGAATGCAAAGATTTTTGAAAAATGTCGCCCTTTTCATCATTCTCCCCCATCCCTACCCACGCCACCCCTACCCTCAATCTTCTTTTTTGTTGAATTGTTATTGTAGAGTTGGTATACAGAGGGTTATGGTTACATGAATCAAATAATGAGTAATGAGTACAATTCTTTTTTAACCATGTCTCCCCTTCCATCTCTCTCTCTCTGCTGGTTTTTCCTTCCCATCCCCACCCACAAGATATCAAATTCATTTTCCACATAATGTTTAGTGCATATTACTGTTGTATTTGTTCACTCTTGTTCTACCTTTTATGTGCCCCCCATTATTCTCTCAAAAATAAAGTAATAAGATAAAAGGAAAAGAAAACAAGACTGCGACAATGGTAATTAATAAATGTCCCTTGTTTCCTTTTTTGGAGTTCATTTCATAGAATACTATCTTATATGATCATCTGCACATAGCTACTGATTCTTTGTTCACCACTCCTATGCATATCCTCCTTTGGCCCCAGTGTGTGAATTTCTAGATTCCTATATAATTTATCATGCATATATCAATATTGTGCATATAGTTATAATATATAGATGTATTATTTAAATCAGTCAGTGTGTTTACTTGTAGATTTATAGGCACATTCTAGTTACCACAAATCAGGGAAATCATATAGCCTATGTTTCTTTGGCTCTGGTTTACGTCACTTAATATAATTTTTTCCAAGTCTTTTCATTACAGATGGTACTACTATATCATTCTTTCTGATGGATGAGTAAAATTCCATTTATATATATTCCATTGTATATTTTGACATTATATATATAACTGAATTATAATCATCAATTAGAATTATATATATATATATATATATATATATCACATTTTCCTGATCTACTGAGGGATATCAAAACTGAGATTTTTAGCTGGGTGCCAGTGGCTCATGCCTGTAATCCTAGCTACTCAGGAGGCTGAGAGCTGAGGATCGAGGTTCAAAGCCAGCCTGGGCAGGAAAGACATAAGACTATTATCTCCAATTAACCACCAGAAAAGAAGTGGAGCTGTGGCTCAAGTGACAGTGCTAGCCTTGAGCTGAAGAGCTGAGGTATAGGACCCAGGCACAGAGTTCAAGCCTTACCACTAACAAAAACAAAACAAAACAACAACAACAACAAAACCTAAAAACCTGAGATTCCAGGAATGTGGACAAAAGGGAATTCTTTTGCACTATTAGTGGGAATGTAAGCTCATTCAACAGCTCTGGAAAACAGTGTGGAGTTTCCTTAAAAGACTAAACCTAGGAGAGCTCTATGTGTAGTCTTTTGAAGAACCTCCAAAGTGGTTGAACAAGTTTAGATTTCTACCAACAATACAATAGGGTTCCCTTTTGGCCACATCCCCTCCAGCATCTGTTATTAGATTTCTTTATTATAACCATTCTAACTAGAGTGAGTTGGAATCTCAATACTGTTTTGATTTGCATCTCTTTTATGGTTAGAGAGGTTAAGCATGTCTTCATGTGACTATTGGCTATTCTTATTTCCTCTTCAGAGAAGTCTCTCTTTAAGTCTTTAGCCCACTTATTAATCTGGCTATTTTCTTTGAGGATTAGTGGTCCCTTATTTGCACTAGTCTACATCTAGGACAAGCAGAAGAGGTCAAAAGCTATATATAAATGCCCATATAACCTGATGCTAAATGAAATGAATCCCAAGATAGGAACACAAAAGATTTTATCTTTCTTGTTCTTCTCAATGTACTTATAATATACTATGTGATTTTTTTTGTTTCTTTGTATGTTCTTCCCCCTTGGTATAACCCCTGTTGTCACTGTATTTGATTCCAGTGTCCTACATCTTGTATATACATTCTAATTTGGGGAGGGGAAGGGAGATAACAAAATGCTGAAATAGGGATACAGGATGACCCAATGTAACAATAAGATGTACAAGACACTATGTTGAAAATGAACTTTAAAACTCTGGTGCAGCGGGGGAAGGAAGGGGGGGGTTTGAGGAGGTGGGGAGGAAAAGGTGGTGGTGGAAAAACAAAGGCGGGTGTAAGAATGCTCAATAGGAAATGGACTCATTACCTTGCTCATGTAACTGAAAACCCTCTGTACAGTATCTTTACAATGAAGAATATTTTTTTTTAAAAAAGACTAATCATAGAACAGCCCTATGACCCAGCAATCCTACTCCTGGGTATTTATTTACCCAATGGACCACAAACCAGGCCGCAATAAAGCCACCAGTATGAGCATGTTCATTGCAACTTTGTTTACCATAGCCAAGATATGGAATCAATCTTCTTAATTTTGTACAAAATTCATTGAATTTTGAGTGCATTCTCCCCCCTTCCTTTCTTTATTCCTCTATCCTCCTCCTCTTGATCTTCTCCCACACACTTTCAATGACCCTTTCCTGGTGTTTATTTTGTTGGGCTGTGAGTTAGCTTTTCTAAGGAATTGCATAGTTTTAGTTCTTACCTGAATCTACCGTATTTCAGTTAATGAACTTATGTATACTTGAATACCACCTCAAAGGGTAGTGCATATTTATATAATTATATATTAATTCTAGCTTCTACATATGAAAGAAAATATACATCTTTTTTGTCTCTGGGACTGATTTACTTAATGTAATTTATTTCCAGATCCTCGCATTTCTTTGCAAATAGTACAAAATCATTCTTTCTAATGTATCAGCAAAATTCCATTGTGTTTATACACCATATTTTCTTGATCTATTCATCCACTGAGTGTTATTTAGGCTAATTTTTTACCTTAGCTGTGCTGCAATGAATGTAGCTGTGCTAGTAGCTTTACTGTATCCTTGTCTGTAATCTTCTGGATAAATTCCCAAGTGAGGAATTGCTGGGTCATAGGATAGTTCTATGTTTAGTTTGTCAAGAAACCTCTGTACTTCTTTCCAAAGTAATTGAATAAGTTTTCACTCTCAACTATGTACTAGGATTCATTTTTACCAACATCCACACCAGCATCTATTACTGTTCATATTCTTGATGATGTCCATTCTAACTGTAGTGAGATAGAATTTCAGTGTAGTTTTGATTTGCATTTACTTTATGGCCAGAGTACCCCATTGTCTCAAACTTTTTTGTTTAAACTCATCTAACTTGTTTCATTATAATAGTGCAAGTATCTCATTTTCCCCATTCTTTTAAACTGATCTCTGAAGCTGGCAGGATCAATGCAGGAGATGTTTTCACCTACTCTTCAGATTTCTCCTTAGTCGTAACCATTGTATACCACAATTCTTCATGCTAATTCAAAATGTAACCTTAGATTTCTCCCAATATTACCAAGCAGATGCACAAATCACTAAAACTTGGCATATAAATGAAAACTTTTTTCCATGCTTTCTCTGATATCTTCTTACTCCTCTAAAATAAGTTTTGGGGTCAGTCTTCTTAGCACACTTTTCTTTTACAGTGCTACAAGGTAAAGCATTGAAAATGATTAATATGAGAACATTATATTGGAATCACTTGAACAATTAAAATGATTTGAAGGCTATAAAATCATAATTTTTGCATTTTCTTAGCTATTGGGGATGTTTAATCATGTTTAAGATATGTGTGCTTCAGAGTATTTCCTCTGAATCGCATGTAGGTATCCACTTTGGGAGAAGGAGCATGATGTGACATCATAATAACGATGTAACTACTGCTACAAAATGTTATCTCATGAAATGTGTTCTTGTGTTGTAATTGTCAAAGAATTTCTGAGTGTTTATGGTCAGCATTTGCTCAGCGAGGCAAGTACTCTCTTCTGGAAGAAACCTATAATTGAATATTTGTCTTTTATTAGTAGGTATCAAAATGGGGCAAAATAATCATTAGCATGTGTGTTTGGGAAAGAAACTGGGCTCTTTCACTATGAAGAATGGTATTGACTGAGAGGTACTATCTAAATGCTGTACAATATCACTTGTCTTAAAGGCCTTTAAAGTTTATTAATTATGAATTACTGTGTTTTGCATGTTGAGTGATTTCATTTTATTTTATATTATACATCTAACTGATGTACATTTTCAGAGTTGGATTGATTTTCTGGAATTCTAACAATGACTAGTTCTTGTTCTAGCTTATATCCTCTGAAACTATCAAAGTATCTTGGATCCAATATACTAAATGTTACAGTTCTAGTGTTTCTTGCCTATGGTAAATTGATTAAGACATTGTGAATGATGTATTTCTACTTGCATGAACTAACCAGGCACTTAGCTTTGGGGTGAGGTTTACATATTACCAAGGCTGATAAAGCTGGACAACCTAATCCTGTAAATAAAGTCTCATCCCAGATATTTTGCTACAAATAAAGAATACCTATTATAGCCCAGGTGAAATTTTACATTAATTTGCACATAAAAATGCATGTTTGGTTCCTGCATAATATCTTTGTTTTTCTATTTTATGTTGTATGGTCAACTATGTAAGGCTGAAATTTAAATTATTTATTGGACTTTTTGAATATGTTCAAAGTTAGGAAGCAGCATATTCTGAGGTTCTGTCAGATGTAACATTGGCAATAAAGTCCTCAGCTGTTCTTCTATTTTTTCACCACTTTGATTTGATTATTCATAGTCTTTAAAAGCCCTGACAATTAAGAAGAGTGAGAAAAGGTAAAGTTAAAGGAGGGATGTGTGACAATGTTAAAAGAGGTGACATCAATCAAGGTATTAATAAACAACTGTTAAATGGCACTGCTTTGTGTAACTACTAAAGATAATATAAAATTTCTACTCCTCCTCTGTATCTACATCTCATTGTCTCATTCCTTCAAGATTCACATAGTGGTAGGCACCAGTTGCTCACACCTAATTCTAGCTACTTGAGAACAGGAGGATAATAGTTCAAGACCAACCTTGGCAGAAATGTTCGAGACTATTCTTCACATATAGCTAGGTATGGTGGAACATACTTGCCATCCTAAGCTACGTGAGTACGATATTGGGAAGATCAAAGTTCTGGGCAGTTAAGATAAGTCTTCAAGACTTCATCTCAATGGGTAGAAGCTGAGCATGTATGTCCATGTCTCTCACGCTAGATATGATGGGAAGCAATCCCTAAAAATTTATAGTAGGGGAAATACAGTCCAGTGCACACACCCAAGCAAGAAGTGAGACTCTAGCTCAAACAAAAGTAGTACAGAAAAAGGGGTAGATATGTGGCTCAGTAGTAACGAGCACACGGAACTGAGTTCATACCACAGTATTGAAAGGAAATCTAAATATAGCAATGTTGTAAGCCAGGCACAGGTGGCTCATATCTGTAGTAATCCTAGCTACTCAGGAGACTGAGAACAGAGAATCAAGGTTTGAAGCCAGCTGGGGCAGGAAAGTCCTTGAGACTCTTATCTCCAGTTAACCACCAGAAAACCAGAAGTGGCTCTGTGTCTCAAGTGGTAGAGCATGAGCTTTTTAGCTGAAGAGCTCAGGGACAGCTAAATTCAAGCCCCATGACTGACCAATAAACAAACAAATAAATAAATAAATACAACCCATCCATGTGATTTTTAAAATTCTAATCCCTGTTTTCACTGTAATGCATTTTTACCTCCTCCTTTATTTTTCCCCTACCATCCTTTCCCTCCCCACATCCCCAACTTCCCCCTCTCCTCCCTCCCTGAAGTGGTAAAGTTCCTTTTCAACATAGTATCTTCTATATCTCATTGTT
The DNA here is from genome assembly GCF_000151885.1 of Dipodomys ordii. Taxonomy (NCBI): domain Eukaryota; kingdom Metazoa; phylum Chordata; class Mammalia; order Rodentia; family Heteromyidae; genus Dipodomys; species Dipodomys ordii. The sequence continues at coordinate 1,202,457 of NW_012267255.1, read as the reverse complement.
ACAAGGAGTCATCCCTTGTCCTTATTTAAGCATTTTGTTATTTCCCTTCACCTTCCCAAATTAGAAAAATGTAGAAACAAGACTCAAGGCACCAGAATCAAACACAGTGAAAACAGGGGTTATACCATGGGGGAAGAACATAGAAAAGAAACAAAAAAATCACATAATACATTATAAATACATTAAAAACAGCAGCAAGAAGGATGAAACTTCTTAGGTCCCTATCTTGGGGTTCATTTCACTTAGCATCATCTTATATGGTCATATGTACATAGTTTTGACCTTTTCTGCTTGTCCTAGAAATATACTAGTTATTGCCAATAAGGAAAACCATAGGACCTATGTTTCTTTGGGTCTGGCTTGGCTAAAGACTTAAAGAGAAACTTCTCTGAAGATAAAATAAGAATGGCCAATAGACACATGAAGAAATGCTCAACTTCTCTAGCCATAAAAGAAATGCAAATCAAAATAAGATTGAGATTCCACCTCACCCCAGTTAGAATGGCTATAATCAAGAAATCTAATAAGAACAAATACTGGAGGGGATGTGGCCAAAAGGGAACTCTGTTGCATTGTTGTTGGGAGTGTAACTTGTTCAACCACTTTGGAAAGTAGTATTCAGGTTCCTCAAAAGACTACATGGAGCTCCCCTATGACCCAGCAATCCCACTTTTGGGCATTTACCCAAACAATCACAAACAAGGCCATACTAAAGCTACCAGCACAACTACGTTTATCACAGCTACATTTATCATAGCTAAGATATGGAACCAACCAGATGCCCCTCAATAGATGAAGGGATCTGGAAAATGTGATATATATATATATATATATATATATATATATATATATATGAATTCTATGCCTTCATTAGAAAGAATGACACCGCCCATTTGTCCATTTGTTAGGAAATGTTAAGGCCTGGTCTTCTATTTTTGAGGCTACCTGGTCCATGTCTTTTGAGAGTCTCAAGAGTCATGTTGACTGTGTTAGTTCTTTCTGGATGTTACATATCCATCCTTTTCACAAAAGTTCTAGAAAGCATGAACTCATTGAAACTTAGAAAAGTAAAATCATTGTTTTTAGTCATATTAGTATTTCCAAAGCTTTTACATTAATTACAAAAGCCAAACTTTGTAAATAGACGAAGCTGTATGTATTTATCATTAAAATATTGAAAATGACATTTTATCTTCTGTACATGAATGTGTACAAAATAAAAGGCTTCATTTTGTTACAATTGGTCCCAAAAATATTTTGTTATTATCAAACTAAATTTGACTAAATAGAATAATAGACCATAGACAAACTGAAATGAAAGGATTCTTTTTCTTCATACTTTTAAATCACTTAGAATTTTAGTACTCTCAGTATATAAATAAGCTTATGAAAAGATATTGTCTCTATCCCCCCAAAAATATTTTGTCTAAATACAATGGAGTTTTAGATCCCCAAGTATACTTTATCTCTCACTACATAATTTGTTTTCACTCTATTTAGTAGTACTAAAGTCAAATAAAAGTTCACAGGTTTAGGAGAACGTGTGGGAAATGAGTTGATGATCTCTGATTTCACTTCCGGTTTTCTGGTGGTTTATTGGAGATAAGAGTCACACGGAGTTCGTTTTTCAACATAGTGTCTTGTACATCTCATTGTTACAATGGGTCAACCTGTATCCCTATTTAAACATTTTGTTTTTTTCCCTTCCCCTGCCCAAGCTAGAGAAGTGTATATAAAAGATGCAGGGCACCGACATCAAATACAGTGAAAACAGAGGAGGAATATACAAAGAAAAAAAATCACGTGGTACATTATAAATACGTTAGGAACAATAGCAAGAAAGAAAAAGACTACTTGTGTCCCTATCTTGGGGTTCATTTCACTTAACATCATCTTATCTGGTCATATGTACATAGCTTTTGATTCCGGGTGGCTTTGAACCTTGATCCTCAGATCTCAGCCTCCTGAGTCGCTAGGATTACAGGCGTGAGTCACCGACGCCGAGCCTCTCTGAATGTTTTATCTCAGCTAATTTCTATTTCCTGTCTGTGTCAGATATGATCTTGTATACTGCTTTTTAGTCAACCATCAAACACCAATTTAGTCCCAAGGATCAGTAGTTGCAATACATTTGTATGTGTTAGTCAGCTATATGGGAGACTATCACTGGGTATTGAATTTCATGCACTCACATACATGTACCTAACATTTAGATTGTTAAAAAATTGAAAAAGCATCAGAAAATTGGGATTTTTCTAAATATGAACATATTAAGGAACTTTCAAAATTAACTTTTGAAGTATTTTATGTTCTTTAACTATTTTACTCAACCACCATTGAGCCTAGATGAAAATTTCTAACTTTCAGTGACTGTAGTTTCCGCTGTAGTCATGAAGATGGTGAGGGGGAGAAAAAAAATATGTGGATAACAATTGGAATACAGAGAAGGAACTCCAGCATCGAAAATAGATGATGGTATTTTATATTCAAGTCAAAGAGTTTTCATTAAAAATGTCATTACCTTGAGTGTCATTGGTCAGACAAGCTCAGTTTCCACAAGGTTCTTTTATATGGTATTTATTTAAAGGTAATGCTATTTTCCATCTTAACATAATTTTTTTTCTGAACCTTTAAGTTTCAGGCACATAATTTATATTACCTAGAACTCCAGATTAGGATACAGCCTCTTTACAATTGTTTAAAAGTTTTCAAATAAATGACTGGAAGACAGAATGCTGGAATTATTTAAACCTTATACTTATTCTAAGGAAGAAATTAACACTTTAGTCTTTATTTACCATGGAAAGAGATAATGACTTTCCTTAAGAAGATTAGAATCTATCCAAACATTGTAGGCTAAATATAGCATACAAAGCCTTGTGCCATTTATAAAAATACGATCAGGGAGAAAACCCAGGGACTGAGTTTCTGCAGTTCATTTTTTTAGGTACACAGATTTAATTTAGAGATTATGGTTTGAAAATAAAATTTACTGTATGAGTGTTTTTGGCTGATAAGAAATTGATTTTGTGACCTTGGTGCACATTAATTGAAATATCTGGCAATGTGTCTTGACTAGGTTAAAAAACCAAAATTACTTGGAACCATATTATTCTTTCACATTTAACTCCCAAGTAAAATCACTGCATTACCATTACAAGGAAGGAAACTTTTAGCTAGTGAATGGAGACTAACTCATCCCCCTTCTATTGTATAAAATATAGTTTTATGTAACTAACATTATGATTGGTTGTCTTCCTATACTGAAGGTGGAACCCTATAATTTATTATGTTAGAAATTAAATATAGTATTTTATATGTTCTAATATTTTAAAATTATATTTACAAAATCATAAATGAGAAAGTACATGTTGTTGAGCATATGGAGACATAAATCAAGATTTTCTGAATCAATTATATTTTACAATATAATTTTTAAAGTTTTAGCTAAAAGTATATCCTTAAGTGTCAACCTACTTCATATAATCTAAATGCCAGCTTTTTCATAGTTTTTTTTTATTCTGACTGTGTTAGCATAGGGGAAAAAAAGATTTCAGAGAAGAATTCAAAACCATTTGTAAAAGCTGCCCTCCAAGATTCTCAAATGCCTATTCTCCATGAGATATTTTGGGCTACATTACTCAAATTAGTCATCTACACAATACATTTTCAATCTATTTGCTTTTTGTATGTTCAACATCAAATCAAAATAGAGACCTCTGCACATTTCAGAAGGTCCAACAGTCAGTCCATACATGTCAGTCTGTTGAGGGATGTCATATTTTTAGCTCTCTACTGAAGAAGTACACATCTGGGTCATACAGAACTTAATAGCAAATATATAATTGAGGTCACATTTAGCAATTAAGATTGGAATTTAGAAAGAAATGTGAAATCTTGTACATTTTTGATAATTAAAGTTGACATGTGCTGGCAACTAACCAAATTCTGATGTGATTAAACGGAAACTAAGATGATTCTAGCACTTGCTTGGTAGTTTTACTTTTGTGGAAAAATTTGGTATTCTGAAATAAGAGCATTACATGTTTTTGTGTATATCAGAAAGGTTCTTACACTAAGTTTCCTAGTGCCATATGGAAGATAAGTCCTGAAGATTATTTCTGGACCTTTATCAACACAGAAACCTATTAAGAATACTTTGAAAAACTACAAGTCTCTGTTGCATATGCAATGCAGGAAGGCAAACAGATGCTTGATTATAGCATTATGTTTGTTGAACTAATGTTATGTTCATTACAGCAGTTTCATAATGGAATACCATGTGGAGAAGAATGATCATTTAAATGTGCTTTGGATTCTGAATTTCAGTTTATTAGTAGACAAATATGCCAGAAATTTTTCAGTACAAGCATTAAGTGTTCTTTTATAGTCAACAACCTCTTAATACTTATCTGGAAAAATTCAGATAGTTGTTTTAAGAATAAACAAGTGTAGTGGTCATCTAAATATAAGCAAGATTTTAGAGAGAAGTCCATAATACAAATTACTATGTTGAGAAAATAAAAACTAAATCTTATCAATTATATAAAAGAAACCACTGCTCCCTACTTGTGGTCCATAGACCAATAACTACAGTTAATGCCTTCCTAGTTGCAGATAACTTCCTGTATTAGCTAGTGAAATTATCCTACAAATAGGCAAACATGACACAGGTAGAGATAGAATTTAAAATAAAATTGTGGTACATGTGAAAACAAAAAATATCATTATTCTTTTTTTCAAAGTTGGTTCCAATAGAATAGACATTAGGTTGGAGCTCTAACACCAAGGTATGAGCATCAGCATTTTAGACTTACAAGATAAATATTAATCATTTCAATCAATATTGATCAAAACCTGATAAAAAATAACCCTGTGTATACAGAGTAGGAAGTAGAATTACAGTTTATCATGAGAGACAAAGTCATAAATGATAGATCTCTGCAAAACTGATTCTGGGTTCCATATCCACTGGTTGAACATAGTTTTAATCAATCTAAAAATAATTTTGAACATTAAAGAACATTATACAGCCAGTTTCTGGTTCATATCTGTAATTCTAGCTACGTCAGAGGCTAAAATCTGGAGGATTATCTTTCAAGGTCAACTCAAGAAAAAAAGGCTGTTAACTAGTAAAACATCAGGATGGGAGTCTGGCTCAAATTAAGGTATGCCAGCCTAATGAGCAAGCAGAATAAGCACAAGGATCTGAATTCATACCCCAGTAACTCAGAGAGTGAAAGAGAGACAGAGAGAGAGACAGAGAGAGAGAAATAAAACAGTTAAAGTATTTAATTATAATGGTAGCCATAGAACTAGGCTTCACTAAATGAGCAATTTTACAAATATAAGCCAGTCACTTCTGTTGATAGACTTACTCTGCCCACCTCTCAAATTTTGTGAAACCAACCCAAGATCATTTGACAGAAAGTCTGTGCAAGTGTTGCATACATAATAATGACTTCTTTATCCAAATTTTACAAACAACATTGTGATCACTTAGCATATATGGAATGAATATTTATCAAATTAATTAGCAAATATATGAATATCCATTAATATTTTATTGCTTAGAAACAATAGTGTTTGCATGAAAATTTGAGCAAATTTGAATATTAGAAAAATGTAGGTATTTTTGCATGACTTTCTCTCACTGAAGTAAGCTCTTTAAAACTATATGAATCTAGACAAATTATAGCTATATCTATATATGAAACTTCCTTTGCTTATTATTTTGCAATTTTAAAAATGACTTGAAGGATACTATGGATAAACATATTGCAAATATATATGTGTGTATGTGCATATATACATATGTATTATATATTTATTTATATGTATATATGTAAATATGTGTGCATACACATACAGATACATATACTCATACATATATACACATACATAAATATATTTATTTTATGTGAGTGTATATATATATATACATACATACATACATGGATACCATGAAGACATTTTTGTAGACTTATAAGGATTAAATAATAGGTGCAATTTTGAGTCAAAGACTAAAACTTGTGGTTTTATTTCTCAAGTAATCCATCTAAATTCCAGGTAGATTTTTAAGCTCAGAAAAATCATAAGTCTATAGAACAGCTTTATGAGACAGCACTTACCATGACTTTTATGCCTGGGTGAAATGACTTATATTTCTTGACAATAACTATTGAGAGGAATGATTAAAACTACTCCATTATGTCTCTTTGCTTCCATAACTGTTCAAGTATTCGTAGGTGTAGCATCTCATCCTGAAGAAAGATTTGGTTGGAGTGAAAATATGTCAATACACTTTCATTGGATTCAGTAAAATTTCCGAGTGATGGCCCAACTTAGATCAACTCAAGTTGATCAAATATTTACTGATGACATTTTAACTCTATATAATTTCTTAGAAACAAACATGATTTGGATGTGTTTACTTCTTTACCTGTGTTCCCTAAGGGTCCATTGTGATGAGGTATTGGTCCCCAGGGTGGTATTATTAGGAGGTAAAGGATGATTAGAAGCCTTAAATCCTGGGAGACAGTGTGTGCTTAAAACATTGTGGGACCCAAGTCTCTTGATGACTTGTCCTCCAGAGATGTAAACTATTCCCACACATTTGTGTTTACCATTTGTGAATGCTGCCAGAATGCTTACCAGAACTGAGTTAATCAGGGACTATACCGTTGAGCCTCCTAAAGTGTGAAAGAAGGAAACTTAGTGTCTGTATAAAGTTAGCTGCTCTAAATGTTTTATCATCGTAATGTAAAGCTAACAAATAATACAGAAACTTCTCCAGCAAAAAATAGTAAGGATGCAAACATGAGCCAAATTAAGAATGGAAAGACAAACTTTGGAAGCTAAATATCAACTTTATGTTCTTAATTCTTAATTAAATTTGAGACAGAGTCTTGCTATGTAAACTAAGCTAGCTTTGAAGTCCTGATCACCTTGTTTTGGCCTTCATAATACTAGGACTACAGATATCAGCTACTACATACAGCCCAACTTTACGTTTCAAAAAGGTAAAACAGACTTTATATGCTTGGAAAATGGTAGAAATCCTTATGTGAGTTTCCTGAGACTGAATCTATTATTATTTTTCAAACTCTCCTTTCAAAAAAAATTATTATCAAGGAAAGGATGATCTATTTAACTTTTCTAAAATTTTCTGAAATAAATTATGCAAACCATTGGTATAATTACATTTGTTTTACACTATTTTTGCTATGTAATTTGGCAAGAAATTATTAAGTTATACTTTAAATTGCTTTGCTTTTAAAGTTGTTAACTTATAATTCTAATACATTATTTATTTCTTCCAAATTTTTCAATATTATTGAATTACAGGAATAAAAAATGAGATTGCCATTTTAAAATGCTTTAAGTAATAACAGTATAAATAATGTCCTATCATTAGTCTAAAGATCCATTCTATAGTTAACATAGATTACATTTCTTAAAACATAAAGCAATAAAGTTAAATCAACTTGGAAGTCTCCACAATAATTTGTCATTTATAAATTCATGTACCACGAATTCAATACATATTTGAGTAGCACTTACAATACTTCTCTACGTTAAATAAAAAGACGCACACTGCATATGTTGCTTCTACAAAGAGAAAGGAACAATAAAAACAAAATTATACCGAATGAGTACTTAATGATTTGAGTGGTCTGAGTGTCCAAAAAATATTCATCATGAGGCAATATTGAAACTGCGTGTTGAGCTGGAAATTGGCTACATAAAGCATGTGTTTAAGTCTAGAATGGCGAGGGAAAGACTGGTCATAGTATTGATGGGAGATTTTGTGAATGAGAAAGAAATGTGAATGCCAGGAACAAACAGATATAGTATGTAAGGTGTTCTAGTATGTAAGGCGCTTCGGTGAGAACTCATAGATCTACAGAGTTGGTCAGCTACCATGTTATGTGAGATCCTGGATATTTCTCAATATCTACATTTTGGAAACCACACTAGCTTCTACAAGACAAAGAATTGGAAACTGGGAAAGTATTGGTGATGGCCCATAAAGAGATGGCTATTTTATTGTTCTGAGAGATTGCCATACCAAAAAACAACAGGCTGAAGGTGTCCTAGCTACTCAAGAAGCTACAATCTCCAAGTACGCAGAAAAATATCTCTGATTAAGCTGAAAGAAATAGAAACAGAAATGGAGCTGTGACTCAACTAGTAGTAGAGTACCAAACATGAGTGAAAAAGCCAAGCAAGACAAGAGCTCATGGATTTGAATTCAAGCCCCAGTACTAGTATGAACACACACACATACACAAAGGACTTATGAATATGCTCCTTCAGAAAGCATTCCAATCATTAGAAATACAGTGAAAATAAACCTCATTTTAAATAATGTTGACGAAATTTTTATCTTAAAATTCATCAAATATTTTCAAACTAAGAATTCAGTTCATTAGTCGTTAGTTTTATTTCTATCTATCTACAACTACTAAATATCCCAAAGTGGAAATATATAAAATATAACCAAATTAAGGAGTCTTACCAATTTTTTCTAAGAATGGAATTATTTAAATATATTTTGTGTTTTGTGGTACATATTCTCCTGTATCTGTGTGTGTGTGTGTGTGTGTGTGTGTGTGTGTGTGTGTATGTGTGTGTCCATACTGGAGCTAGAACTCATGGCCTGAGTGATGGTTCTTAGCTATTGTCTTAAAGCTGGCTCTCTATTGTTTGAGCCACAGCCCCACTTTTGAATTTTTAAGAGTTAGAAATTAACAGTCCTATGGACTTTTCAGTCCAGGCTGGCCTGAACCTTGATCTTCAGATATGAGCTTCCTGAGTAGTTAGGATTACAGGAGTGAGGCACTGACACCCATTATTTTTGCTGTAGTTTGAAAATGAGTGAAACTGCTTATGCACGTTGGTAAAAATCCCATGGCAGCCATTTATATACTGAGTTAGATGCCATTTTAATTATGTATTGAGATGGTAACTCCTGTGTTTTCTGTTAGACAGTGGTTTAGATATTGAGATTTGCACCATTTTAAACTAAACTTCTTGCTTTAAAAACTTCATCTGAAAGCAGACTTTTAAAATAACATTTACATCTCCTTCCAAAATCTCCTGTTGAAAGGATAGCATCTTGCCACGATACATCTATTTTTATTTCATGACATACATATTGAAATGAAAGTGTCTTCAAAGCATCTTACTGCTACAGAACACCTCCCTTATGGTCAAACCAATTTTACAGTCTTTATCCAACCTCTTTTCATATATAAAGATATATATATATATATATATATATATATATATATATATATTTGAAGGTTTAAATTGAGATTGTTTATAGATATTTCAAACAGGACACCAGCTGTTCTTAGTTTTGATGAGTCAACAATACAATATGGAAAACATTTGAATTTGAATAGCAACATAATTTCCATTTGGATTTAAATTTCATTTTATTAGTTGAAAAAGATTCTCTCATACTTCAACTTTTGATCACTTGATTTAGAGAAGAAAAAAATGAGCCAAGTATGGCTGGTCATGCCTCTAATCTCAGGTACTTAGAAGGTAGAGATAAAGAGAATTTTGACTGGAGGTTAATCCAGGAAAATACAGTATAATAGTGAAGTAAACCTGGAATTTCAGCCGTTCTGAAGGCAAACATAAGATTATGAAACATCATATATTTCCTGACAAAAGGTAGAAGACCCTGTGAAAGAAAAAACTAAAAAGGTTGGTAGCATGGCTCAAGTGGTAGAGTAGGTATGAGAGGCCTTGAATCCAAATTCTAAAGCAACAACAAAAAAAGATGAAAAAGGAAAGAAAGAACAAAAGAATGAAAGAAAGAGAGAGAGAGAGAGATGGAGAGAAAGGAAGGAAGGAAGGGAGGGAGGGAGGGAGGGAGGGAGGGAGGGAAGGAGAGAGGGAGGGAGGGAGGGAGGCAGGCAGGCAGACAGACAGGCAATGGATTCTTTTGAAAATTAGCATCTCTGTTGCAGATATTTTGTCAAACAACCAGCCCAATTGTCATGTTTTTACTGTAAGAATTTAAATGTAAATCACACTTTTCACATATTGCTTGAACCTTGCCATTCCTCTAGTCCGACCTTTATGGAAGTTTTCATACATAAATCTTCTCTCTGGTTTTCCATCTTAGTCTAAATAGGAGATGAGAGGCTAAAAAATAAGCATTACCACTGGGAGAAACGAATTAGTTTATAGGCAGAACTAAAAAGTCAAAATTAGCTGTTCTTGCTAATTCGATCAATAGTAAATATGCTTTGGTTTATAAATAAATATTTTAGAATGAGTCTTTACTTTTATAAAAAGTACATGTTCTTATCACAAACCATAAAACAAATCCCCAGCCTACCCTTTAAATTTACTTTTATAAATTTAATTAAAATTAATCAAGCTGTCTATGTATGAATACCCATAAAAAATATTACAGAGAATGTTGCAAATAGAAGACAGACAGATAGACAGAAAGACAGATAGATAGGTAGATAGACAGATAGAACTGTTAGCAAACTGGATTATTACTCACATCTTTATTACCCATTTTATCAACTCTCATTTTACTAGGAATTAACAGGAAAAAAAACTTAAATTCAAAAATTATTATCATTGAAGATTTTAAGTTTTAATCACAAGAAAAAATAATTTAAATATAACTCCATATGCAAGCAAAAATAATATATATATATATATATCCACCCTATCACTGAATGAGTCTTAACTTTCAGCAATTCAGAGAAGCCATTAAATACTGAAAAATTCCTTAAAAGCCTTTCAGAGATTTGATAGTCTAGTTTTTTATTTTATCTTAATATTTGACAATATGTCAAAACAGAAATTCAAAAAAAATTACAAGTCATCTTATGACCAGGAAGGCAGCTAGCCCAAGAGAAAGCCATTAACCCTGCAGATGTCAGAGGAGAAAGAAGAAATTACCTTAGTTACTTAGTTATGCTGATAAATTAGTAAGCCATGTACTCCACTGCCTACCTGGTACTTTGTGAAATAATTATCATGGGTCAAGCCATTTTGAAATGAGCTTTCTGTTACTTACAACCAACACTTTCCATGATCTATAATTTAACTCCCTATAGTTTTGTGTTCCCAATTGATCACATGTATGACTTGAATGTAAGTTCCCAAATTGGTGGGAATTGCCTTGGAAGAAGAATTTTAAAGCAAGGGATTGTAAGGACTGATCAAAAACAGCACCTGTATTTTTAGAATGGGGTGTCTTGGAAACTGTTTTGGTGAATGGAATAAAACTTATATTCATAATTCTGTAACCATTTGAGGAGTCTAAATCAGAAAATGTCATACTTAATCCCTGACTGTCCAGCCAACACAACAAATATTACCAGAAAATTTAGGACAGCTAAATAACCTCGATTCTTGTATTTGACAATAGAATAATTCAGGCAACATGTGCAGCATAAGTAAAACTGATAGGAAAGTTTATGAGGAAACAAATAATAGAGAAACAGAGGACTTGCTACAGCCATGCCATGAGAGTTGAGCCAATTCTGCCTTTTTGGCAACCTTTCTTGGTTGTGAGGATTGGATGGCTCTCTGATTAGTGGTCTTCTTTCTGTTTCCTGTAAGGTTGTGGTGCCAAAGATTACTTTCCCAGCCTTAGATCCTCACCCTTTTTACTTCTTTCTTTTTACTTCTTTCTTTTTGTAGCTTCCTGTTCCCATTTGCATGTCAGGCATGATGTGGGGCTTTTGTTTTGGTTTTCTTTCTTTTAGTGCTTGTCTCCAGGCTTGAACTCTACACCTGGGGCCTATCCTTGAACTTTTCTGCTCAATGCTAGTGTTCTACCTCTTTCCACTTCCTGCTTTTAACTGATTAGAGAAAAAGAGTGTCAGGAATCTTCCTGCCTAAGCTGACTTTGAACCATGTTCCTCAGATTGCAGCCGCCTGAGTGAGCTAGGACTTAGGTAGCAGCTACCAGTGCCTGGTCAGGTTTTGATTTATCACCATAGCACACTATCTACAAGCTTTAAAGGTCAAAATTTCTTGTCTGTATTTCTATTAGCCCCATACTAATTCTATAAGGAATAAGCAAAAATTCATAAATAATATTTAATTAAAATACATAAGTGAAAATATATGTAGGGCTCAAAGAAATTTTTTTCATCATATTTTTCAAAAGATCTAAATGGTAGGACTCACAACTAGCTATGAGGCAGATTAGAAAGGAGACTATGAAAAGAGATAACTTGGGCCTGAAAATGAATCACCATAAATACTGAACATAAAGTGAAAATTTACAAAGCAAGGTATCCTGTAATTATATCAAGGACATTAAGAAACAGAAAAGAGTATTTAATAATTTAAGTCCTTAAAATTGTATTTACTTTTAGTTTTACATTAATAATTACTCAATGCATAAGATAGATATATTTAATATTCTTTGCAGCCTCTTCTGAAAAAAAAGAAGAAAACTAAAATATGAAGTAGAGTTATTTGTGATTAGAATTAATGTGATACAACGTGGTCATATATAAAAAAATTATCAATACTACAACAAATACTACAAATAATGCCAGCTAGTATTTACTGAGGATATTTTCAGTGCAATAGCTTTTGCAATTGGCTCATATAACTCTCATCAGTTCTGCAAGGTAGATGCTTTTATTGTAAGATTTTACAGGTTAAAAATAAGTAGAGTATTACTTTTTATACTGTTATTTAATAAGTACATAATAAAAAATAGACATAATCAATTCATGGATTTCATAATAGCTGGTATTTCACATATTATTTTCACCTCTACTATTATGAGCATTTCATGTTTATTTTATTTTATTCATATAATTATTCATATAATTCATAATTATTCATATAATTACATTATAATTTGGCTATTTGGGGGAAGTACTTACTTAGAGAGAGGAATGGAAATTCAAAAGTTGTTATATAGAAAAGTTAATGTCTTGTAAAAAAAAGTCCCAGTTGTACCAAGTATTGATTTGATTTTTGAAAATACATATTTAACCTTAGAAAAAAAAGTACTTACAGTCCATTAAAAGGCTACACTACATGAGTATGCAGTATTTGCTCACATGTAGAAAGATGAACCTGCGGTGTTGGAGCTTCAAAAATAATCATACAATAAGACATAGGGTCAAAGTATAAAGAAAACATTTGGGTTACATTTGGAGACATATTTTAAGGTCAAACATGTTAAGTGTACAATGCATTACAAGAACTTGTCATAACTACATTCTGCAGATTTTTACATTGCAAATTTTCGTATATTTTAGATGATTTAAATATGAAAAATGAGCTATATGACCTTTTTAGTTTATTCCAGCTGTGTAATTCTGTGAAGAAATAACCTCTTTCTTCAGAACTGCTCACAAATTCAATTAGACTGCAGTCAGTACTCTCAGTGGTAAACTAGTGACAAAGATTTCTTCTGTTTTTTTGACTTTATTAATAAAGTTTTAATTTCTATACAGCTGTAAATTTTTCTTTTTCTACATAGAAGAGGAACAGACAGGCATGATGCCTATGTGCATCTGATCACACAAAAAGTGTTTATTGAAATGAACTCCTGGAACTGAAAACAAGAGTTATTTTTTTCTTTTTTGCAGAATTTTTCTTTTCTTTTTGTACTGTTTGTTCATTTTTATCTCTTTAGGATTGTTAAGGGGAGGCACAGAAATGGAGGGACAAAGGGTGAACAAACGCAGCAATGTTACTCACTGGACACTATGTCAATTTTATATAAACTATACAAATTGTAGAAGGGGACAGGAAGGAAAATCTGGGAGACAGGGAAGGAGTAACATTGTCCAAAAAGAAATGTACTCTTTACTAAACTTTTGTAACTATAACCTTTTTGTACATCATGTTTACAATAACAATAAAAAGTCATTTCTTTATTTTTTAAAGAAGATTAAGTAAAACTCTTAATTATAGAACTTAGCATTGTTTTGCAATGAAAAACTCAAGTGACCTCAATTTATAAGATTCTATAGGAGAAAATACTACTTTAGTTTTGGTTTTACTACCGATCATATTTCTAGTCCTAACTAGAAATGTATTAGGCACTAGAAAGAAAAGATTTTTTTTCATTAGAAAGGTCTAATAAAAAATAAAAAGGTGACTAAAACAATTTGGATCTCAGAATTAAGAGACAACACATGGGAGAAAGGAATACTGCTGCTATACAAATCGGTGTGTGTGTGTGTGCGCGCGCGCGCGCGCGCGTGTGTGTGTGTGTGTAGATGTCTGTGTGTGTGCAAATCAGAAGTCAGAAAGGCTGCTGGGAAATAAAGCATGAGCTATGACCTAAAACATTAGTTTTCTGTATTCGGTTTTTTTTTTCTGTATTAGTTTTCTGCATTAAAGCTAGGTCTAAGAGCAAGTAATAGCTTAGAGAAAATACACCTTTAGCAATCCTAAAAATGAGCAACATGAGGTTTTTTTAAAATCTCCAAATACTTAATTGGTCTGAACTACTGGCTACAGAAATGGGAAAAGAAAAAAGGGATGAGGCTGAAAATGGATATAAAGGGCCTTCAACTTCATGCAATACAGAAAGTCAATTTTGAAAACAAAGCAGTTTAAAAAGTAGTAGTATAATTTATTTGAGTTAGGGAAGGGAAGGGAGGGGAACAACAGAATGGTGAGGCCAGGAAAATTTTGAGGAGAAACCAAGGCAACAGCAGTATATACAAACAATATGTTGGAAATAATCTATACAACTTGGCGGGGGGTTGGGGAGAGGGAAAATAGGAGAAAAATGAGAGAAGGGGTAACAAGTTTGACAGGAAATGTACTTATTACCTTATTTATCTAACTGTAACCTCCCCCCATACATCACCATGATAATAAAAATAAAATTAAAAAGTACTATAAAAGCATTTATATTGTGGGGGGATGGGGGGAGGATGGGAAGGGATGGGAAGGGGAAACAAAGGAGGAGGCTACAATGCTTGATAAGAAATGTACTCATTATCTTGCCCATGTAATTGTAACCCCTCTGTATAGTATTTTCACACTAAATTTTAAAAAAGCATTTACATTTTGTTTAGTAGTTATTCTTAAAGATAAAATAGGGTTAACCATTTATATATGACCATGAAAGCCCTAGATTTGCTTTCTTAGGAAGGCCACAATAGAGAGATAACAGGAAGGGTCTCCTGAAGGTTATGGTGGATTTTTGGACACATTGACCATTTATTTTCATGAAGTCTGACTTGTAACAGATTCTAAAATTGCTGGTAGTAATCATTAATGACACATACTTAACAAGTTTAGAATAGTTAAATGTGGAATATTGGCCTCACATTATCTATACATTTATAGCTGTTAAAATGGAGAAGAAAAAGAGAGAGACTTTTGGCATGAGACTTAACTTGTATTCTAGTTATTCCCCACCTTTTTAAAATTGGAAAGTTCACCTCATTGTCTCAAATTTTCTAACTGTTGAAACAGAACTAAAAAAATGTAACCTACATGAATTTTCTTGGAGGATCATTGAAACAGTGTCTGTAAAGCCCTTTAAAGATTCAGCATTAGAAATGTTCAACATATGCTATTCTTTGTTCATATTCATAAAATGTGGTGAAGTTTCCTGGGGAATCAAGTTTATTATATGTGTTGAAGAGGATAGTTGCTACAAGAGGATAGTAAGGAAACAAATATTTGGCAACAATTGCCCGAGAAATTACTCAAGGGGAAATGGAGCACTGAAAATTCCCTTCATCTACCTGGAAAGGGTAACTTCATATTTTCCATGGTCTTCTGGGTAAAGATAAAGTATTTGATTTTTAAGGCTTTAGCCCACTTATTTATTGGGCAGTTGCTTCTTTGAGGATTTGTTGTTGGGGGATTTAATTTTTTGAGTTCAAGTATATTTTAGATATGAGACCCTTGTCCGTTGTATGGTTAGTGAAGATCTTCTCCTAAGCCCTGCTTTCACTGTATTTGATGTTGATATAATTTGTGGAGGGGAAGGGAAAAAACAAACTGTTTAAATAGGGTTACAGGTGGACCCATTACAACAATGAGATGTACAAGACGCTATGTCGAAAAACGAACTTTACAACTTTAGCGGGGTGGGGGATGAAGGGTGGGAGGTGGTAGTAGGGGGGTGTGGGGGTGGGGGGTGGAAAGGGAGAAGGCATGGTATGGGGAAACAAAGGAGGAGGCAACAATGCTTGATAAGAAATGTACTCACTATCTTGCCCATGTAATTGTAACCCCTCTGTATGGTATTTTCACAATAATAAAAAAGTATTTGATTTTTATAGTGTTAGTTACATCATAATCTATATATGTATAAAACAAGAACAATCTTATGTGTAAAATGTTCAATATGTCAATCAGTAATATATATTATATATAAGATATATTATATAGACTTACTGACAAAGAGAGACTATATAGAGAGACTGTACATATATATAGTGTATATAGACTATAGCTTATACTACATATAGTATAGAGTGTATCAAACTATATATGTACTATAATATATAGATTATGTTATATATAGTATATTAGTCTTTCTACATATATTATAGTTATATAGAGTATTTATCGTCTCTCTCTACATATATTTTAGTCTATATAGTGTATATATAGTATAGTATAATATACAGTATAGTTTATATATACTATATATAACCTGTATATGTATATATATATATACTACATATATATATATTTTATATATATTTTGCATTATATATATACATTTATAGGCTACATAGAAAGAGACTCTATGTATAGAGAGAGATTATGCTGAGAATTGAACTTAAGGCCTTGCAAGACAAGCACTGTACCACTTGATCCATTACTCCAGCCCATTTATATATTGATTATTCTCAAGGTAGGGTCTTGCTTTATACCCACTCTAGCCTGGACTGAAATCATCCTTCTTACTGAAAACCTTCTCACTGAGTATAACAGACCCACATGCTACTACATCCAGCCTTTAGTTAATATGAAGTCTTAATAACCATCCCCTGGCCTCTACCTCCCAAGCTAGTATTACAGGCTTCAACCACTGTACAGACAATGGCAATTCTTTATACAGGGCAAGGAAATTCCTTTAACTCCAGAAATCTGGAACACACAACAATAGGCACAAAGATTACTAATTCAGAAATATAGATGATTATGAGTTACTTTTAAATTGAAAGGCATCTGGAATGCTGAAATTATTGAGTACTTTGAGTTGGGTTCAAAAGCCAAGTAGAATTTATTATAATTTAATGGGTCCTTTTTTATGTGCTCAAGGTAAATAAGGAGAACAGAGTGGGAAATGGTTATAGATATTATGTGACTACAAAATTTGTTGTGAGTGCTATTAATGTGAATAATAATTTAAGTACAGATACATACTTGTCAATTTACTTTTTACTTAATGCATGTATATTCTTATCTCAGGATTTATATTTCTTTCTTAGTGATTTCTATAGAAACACCTGCTAGGGTTCATTGACTATTTTGATGGTGTTGGAAAGGACCTTGTCAATTAATTACAAGTAAAAGTGGTATGAGACCTGGGCAATAAATTTTATTTACGAGTGTAAGTTTATGCCCAAGTTCCCATAGTGCCGGATGAAAAGCAGCAGCCATTCTCCGAACTTCTCCCGAGCATACCTGTGTTAGCTCTGCACACTTGTCTGACTCTGGGCTGTAATTTTGTTCCATCTGGCTCTTTGTAGTTCTTTGCACCAGCATCACATGGTCTAAATGAATGTGAACTTACTTTCTAGGAATAAAGTCATTCCACCTTGTTTTCTTCTACTCAGCCTATATTAGATGTACATCACCTTGACAATGAAATTAAAATAAAATTTAAAAAATAGTATATTAAAAACATATCTCTTTATAGTTTATTGAGGTATAATTTCCTTACAACAATATTCACTGATGTTAAATTTATACTTTGTGCATTTTTAAAGACATCTAACCAATACCATAATTAATATCTGGAACATTTTCATCACCCCAAAGGATGCCTATGAAATTTATCATAGTCAGTTTTAGACAACCCCCAAATGAGGCCTGAGGCCACTGACTGATTGTCATCAGCCTGTGTCTATTTCAATTACAGAGAATGTCAGCATGGTCTTTTTGTGATTTGGAAGAATCAGAATTTTATTTCTTTATTTTGTTATCCATATTTTTCAGTCTCATTACACATTAACTCGATATGCACTGGGGTTGTTGTTAGCTTATTATGAATAAATCTACTATGAGGATTTATATGCAAGCCTTAGTGTGGTCACGTATTAATATTCTTCTCAAGTGGAAGAATAAATGTTTGTTTATTGTGTAAAGATGTATTAAACTATATCAGGAAGTGACAGAATGTTCAGCAATGTGGTTCAAACATTTGGCTTCCCCTTACAGCATGGAAAAGCCTGTATGTTCCACATTCTCATTCACAATCTATAACTTTTAGCATGGTATTTACAGATAAAATTTCTAAGTACAATTTTGCCAGTACTGTTTGGAGTTTGATCTCAGGACCTCCTACCACTTGCTAGATGAGTGCTCTACTACTTGAGTCGGGCTTAAAACTCTATTTTGCTTTAATTATTTTTCAGATAGGGTTTCATTGTTTGGGACAGAGGGGCCTAGTGTTGGCCTTGAATAGCATCATCCTATATATAGTCCTCTCCATACCTGGGGTTAAAGGTGGGAACCATTAGTCCTAGGATTTTACCTGAGATAGTTATCACAGTTTGCCAAGACTGGTCTCAAACTGTAAGCCTCTTTATCTGCACCTCCTGAGTAGCTGAGTTTGTACACATGTCCCATCTTACCCAGTCTTAATCCATTATTTTACTTATAAGCAAAATAGTCACTAAGAATTTCTCCGAACTGAATGCAATCTATGGATGTTCTTGTGCGTATACATATTTGCATTACCAGTATGTATGTGTATATATGCATATATATGTAGATATGTATGTATTTGTATATTAATGATAAGAGGCGTTATTTACCCTGCAAGAAAGAGCAAAAAGGGGTTAGGAAGGTAGCTCAGTGGTAGAGTGCTTGCCTCGCATGCATGAAAGCAGAAAAGGCTGGAAGTGGCTCCATGGTTCAAGTGGTAGAGTGCTAGCCTTGAGCTGAAGACCTGAGGGAAAGCACCCAGGCCAGAGTTCAGGCCCCACAACCAACAGAAAGAAAGAAAGAAAGAAAGAAAGAAAGAAAGAAAGAAAGAAAGAAAGAAAGAAAGAAAGAAAGAAAGAAAGAAAGAAAGAAAGAAAGAAAGAAGAAAGAAAGAAAGAAAGAAAGAAAGAAAGAAAGAAAGAAAGAAAGAAAGAAAGAAAGAAAGAAAGAAAGAAAGAAAGAAAGAAAGAAAGAAAGAGGGAAGGAAGGAAGGAAAGAAGGAAGGAAGGAAGGGAGGGAGAGAGAGAAGGAAGGAAGGAAGGAAAGAAAGAAAGAAAGAGAGCAAAAATAAATTACATTGAAAAAGAAACAGCAATTGGACAGTAAAAGTAGTTTCTTGTTTAACTCTAAAATATGAACCAGAATTAAGAAGCGATTTTGAGGGGATGAGTTGGGAGGAATGAGGGAGAATGATGAAAGAGGTAATATCTATAAAGATACATTATATTTTTTAAACTGATGTGTTGAATGATAGCTCCTTCGTACAGCTCCTTATAGTTAATATAATTTATAAAAATATGAATCTATTTTTAATGTATTGAGGCTAGCTCCTAACGGGGGGAGACTAAATTGGGAAGGAAAACAGAGAACGAAGCAGAGCAAATGTGATATTTGAAAGAAAAATGCAAATGCTAAAACCTAAGGGTACCACCTGTCTGGCTTCCCTTAAAACTACAGAAATATGTGCTCTGCAGTTGAATCCAGTCAGATGTTCCTAGCTGAGTGAGAGGGCTGCACCTGCTGCAAGCAGGGGTAATCTTACCCTCACTCAAACTTCCCACGCTTTGCGGGAGGACTGGGGCAAGCAGCTACACCAGATGGAGTTCTGCTGTAGTACAAAATACATTTGCCCAGAACCTTACACACATGTCTGTTGGCTAAGAAATCATGTGAAAGGTCTTGAGACTGGAGAAATTAATCACGAAATTGAACATTGCCCCATCAGAAAGCAGAATTGCAGAGATTTGACTCAGACTTTACCAATAAGGAAATTACATGCATGTGTTGTTTTCCACATCTGTCAAACAATAAATTGAATTCTCACCATGTTCCCTTTGTAGTTCAGTAAAGGCATGTCAGTGTATTAGTTCTAAATGTAGACAGCAGTGAAATCATATAGGTTGTTACAGGAATAAAACTATTGACTCTCTGTAAGCTTAGCTACTATAGAGTCTGAGACGAGTTAGTTGTTTGAAACCAGCCCTGGCAGATAAATCCATGGGATCCTTATCTCCAATTAACCAACAAAAAACTGGAAGTGGCGGTGTGGTTGAAGTGGTACAGTGCCAGCCTTGAAAGAGCCAAACAAGAGTGTGATGCTGAGTTCAAGCACCAGTATGGCACAAATAAAAAAAAACAAGCACAACAAAAATATTATTTCCTCTGGCTTTCTTTTATGATGGATCCTCCTTGAGTTTGGGATTTTATTCTTTTTCCTTCTATTTGCAATTTCCATAAATTCTAAATATATACGGGAAAGGTCATGAATCAATAGCAATTATGTGATCTATTCATCTTAATCTTAGAGTTCTGCAGGATGTGTAAGCTTTTGAGCTTACTTAGTAAAGATACTCTTATAAATATTGAGTCTTAAGTATTTATAGTGGCATAAAGTCCAGTCAGAACTTTTCAGTATTATCATATAGGATGGTAATAAATACACACTTTACATATGCAGAAGTAGGATCTACACATACATAATTGTGAGCTAAAATTGACAATTAATTTATCCACAATATTATTTACATTAGTGTGCATCGGCACACTTCACACCCCATACTGTTTGTACATCTGTAATCATATTGTAATCAGTCTGTAATCACACCCCATACTGTTTGCATCTGTAATCTATAAAATGGCTTGTAGTAAATGAAAATAGTTAACACTTCCTTTTATTTTATTTTATTTTATTAGTTTATCTATTTTATTGTCAGTACTGGAGACTGAACTCAGCCTTCTTGCTCTACTTGTCACATGCTCTACCACTTGAGCCATGCCCCCAAGCTATGTCTTCATTAATGATTGTCAAGGAAGGGGGGTCTCAATTATTTTTAATGCCTAGCCCAACATGGCTGCTATTTTTCCTTCTTTTGATCGGTGTGGATGATGAAGAAGGCCCACTGCACTCTGCCATTGTGCCTTGTTTGTATCTGGGATAACAGGTATTAACCACCATGCCCAGCCATTGGTGGAGATGGAATATTGTGAACTTTTATGCTGGGCCTGGCTCCAAACCAAGATCCTTCAATCTTCTCCATCCAAATAGCTAGTATTGCAGCCCTAAACCATTAAATTTTGCTTAATTGTCCTTAATCCTTAAAAATAATCCTACAACAGGCATCCTTACTTCCATTTTATTCAGGTGAGGAAAAAAAGTCAGGATCAAACTTTATTCTTTATGGCAGCTCCTCAATCAAAACTCCAAGCAACAGCTATTGTTTTAGTTTGCTCACTCGCTTGATTTGATTTTGTTTAATGATCTGAAAAATGAGGGAGGGGGATCAAGGTCAACAAGAAATGTACTCATTTCCTTACTTATGTAACTGTAATCCCTATGTACAACACCTTGACAATAAAATTAAAATTTAAATACAAAACATAAACCTTAAAATAATTCTTTTGACACCATGATGATTTGAGATTATGTAAATATTCACTAATATTTTTAGTGTGAGCACAATGTCTAGATTTAGAAGTCAGCTCTGACCCACTAATATCATGTCCTTGTATGAACTGTTTAACAACTCTGTGCTTGTAGGATTGCCATCTATAAAATGAGGACAGTATTATTTCAAAGATTTATTTTTCATAATCTTTAAGTGATAGCTAATTTAACCTAATATCTAACTCATACATATAAATAATTTCTTACTCAAAGTAAGAATCTCACATTCTTTCCAATAGTTGGAAACCTTTAAAATAAGTTATTTAAAAGAAGTTTCTGGTTAAGATCTGTTTCTGCTAAATAATTTTATTGTTTGCTGCAAAATCAATGACTTGTGAAATAAATATTTTCCACCATGTTTTTCTCAAACTAAATTTGATTACTTGGCAAACAATCCCCAATAATTCCCACTATCAAAACATAGTGCTCCAAATACTTGTTTTCCTCGCATATTTTTTGTTTTTTTTGTATATTCCTCCCCCATTGTATAACTCCTGTTTTCACTGTATTTGATGTTGGTGCCCTGCATCTTGTATATACACTTCTCTAACTTGGGAAAGGGAAGGGAAAAAACAAAATGCTTAAATAGGGATACAGGTTGACCCATTGTAACAATGAAATACACAAGACACTATGTTGAAAATGAACTTTACAATTTAGGTGTGCGGGGCGGGGGGAGGGGAGGGAGTGTTGTTGTGGAGGTGGGAGGGAAGGGATGGTAGGGGAAAACCAAAGGAGGAGATAACAATGCTTGATAGGAAATGTACTCTTTACCTTGCTCATGTAACTGTTACCCCTCTGTACAGTATGGGTTTTTTTTTGGGTGGGGTCCGGTCATGGGGCCTGAACTCTGGGCCTGGGCACTGTCCCTCAGCTCTTCAGCTCAAAGCTAGCGCTCTACCACTTGAGCCACAGCGCTACTTCTAGCTTTTTTCTTTTTGCTTATGTGGTGCTGAGG
This sequence comes from Dipodomys ordii, assembly GCF_000151885.1. NCBI lineage: Eukaryota > Metazoa > Chordata > Mammalia > Rodentia > Heteromyidae > Dipodomys > Dipodomys ordii. The sequence continues at coordinate 1,179,679 of NW_012267255.1, read as the reverse complement.
AATCGAACCCAGGGCCTTGAGCATGCAAGGCAAGTGCTCTACCACTGAGCCACCTTCCCAGCCCTGTACAGTATTTTTACAATAAAAAATGTATAAAAATGAAATGATGGGCTAATTTTTCACCTAAATTTTATCCTCATAAAAAATCATTGTACAGAATGTAGTTTTATTTAGTCATCTAAAGGTGGTTGTTCCTCAAACATTTTAAGTCATATATAATCTTATCTTTTAAATTAAAAAAGAATGTCCCAAAATGTATATATGCATCTTACAGGAAATCTGGGCCAGATAATCATAAATGAGGAATATATTTCTACACTATGAATTAAGCAATTTTGTATTTTTAATGCTAGAAACGCAAGTCCATTTAAAGGGACTATCTCATTTATTGCTGGAAGTAATTCTGCACAAAGTAAAGTTTCAGTGTTAATATGAGAATTTTATTTGTGAGGAAAAGCACACACATGATAGAATTAAGTGACTTGCTTAAAATAAGGAATAATCAACTGTAAATAAATCTAGGACTGAGGTTAATTTTCCTGATTTAAAGTCTGCATAGTTTTTATTATATGAATCATCAGAGCTGCATTCTGATGATATGTCTCCTTCCTCCAAAATATCTACAGCAGGTCATTAATCAGAGCCAAGAAGTGTCCATTTGGACAACAACTATGCACAGCATAACTAACTCCATCACAATCCATCTTTAAAAAGGAATTTGAAAGAACCAACTTAGATTCCATGACATGAAACATTATAGGAACAGAAAACACTCCTTTATTTTGTGAGCTTAGCAGTATCTCAACTAATAAATTGACTGTCATCTTTGCTCAGTGTGAAGATAAGAGGGATGAGAACGTGCATATGTCATCGTGGTATTGCCAATTTGCAATGAGTCTACTACAAAAAACTATTTTACTTTGATGGATGAAGTATTGTCGAATGAAAGAATTTACATGGAAGAATTGTATTATGTTTTCGAATGGCATTGCTAATAGGGGAAAAAATAAATATAAAAACATTTTTAAGTAGACACTAGGAACACAGCCTAATAAAAACTGCCTGCAATTTCCTGGCTCTTTACCTTTCTTTTGCATCATGTATGGGGATGTAAAGTTCTTAACTATAAGGTTATGGTGTAGGCATAAGATCTGCTTTGATCAAAAACAGTGGAGGAAATAAAAATCAAATACCTTTGAGACTTCAGTGGCTTGTCATAAAAGACTGATACTGGATATACTGTGTAGTAACTGTATATTCTGAGCTTGAAAAGCAACACAGCGATAAAGAGATGTACATTTTATGTAATATCAGAATCACTCAGATCTTGAACATTCATTTTCAAGCAGAACCAAGTTTTTTGATCAGTCTCCTTTGCACATAAATGTTCTTATTTGATGTTACATAATGAGTTCTATAATCCCATGTTGTGTCAGGTCAGTGGTTCAGAAAATAAGGCATCATGCCTTTTTTCCAGGGTCTGTACTATTAGTTAAATCATCTTTACAAAACTTATCATCCCCAACCAATTGTAAAAGGCTAAAGACTTTTGGAGGAATGCAATTTCTAACTGATCTTCTAGGTAATTATTTTAGGGCTGATCATCTGATACCTGATTACACTCAGAATAATTTCCACTTTAAGTAGCTATAAATTACTCACACTGTTGTTACCATTGAGCAACAACAGTGTTTTAAATGAATAACTCTCCTAAGAATTGAAGAGATGCCCATATGTTGCTAATAAGCCCCATAAAGCAGTGGGGTTTCTCTAACGCCTTAAAATTATGTTTTGGGGTTTTGATTAGGAATTCAAGATCCAAATCTAATTTTCTACAGTGTCAATGTTGGTCTAAAACACATATATCTGATGACATAAGATTTTGGAAACTGAGCTATGCCAAAGAGGATCCAGAAAGATGTAGGCACTCATGAAAAATTCAATGTTCATACACAGTATTTTTTATGAAGATTGATAAGGTATAATGAAATATGTTAAGAGACCGTCAGATAACTCCACAACTACATTATTGCAATAGTCTTATTTGATGCTTAGTAACTGCTCTTATCATGTCACTATATCATAGATATAGCATACCTTTATCATAGATATATATGCATAGAACAAACCAGAGTATATGTGTACAGCGTTCAGTACTTTCCAGTTTGAGACATCTACAGGTGATTTCGAAACAATCCCCTCTTACAAGCAGGGATGACTACACAGCATGTTTATAATTGCATAGTCATTGTCCACTCTAATTCATATATGTAGGTATCAGTGCTCACATAGTTCAAACTTTTTTCTAATTTTCTCTAAAGATATCTGGCTTATGAAGTCATTGTTACTTAGGTAGAATTCTATCTTGAACAGTTCTCTAATACTGCTCATGAGTGATTGACTTGGAGTCTGTGTATTTCTACAAATTTACTAGAGTTGAAGAAAGAATGAGTGGGACATAGACATTTTATCTCAGAAACTTACACCACAAGTTATTCCACTGTCTTTAGATCCTGCTAATGAAATTCTGATAAATACTCTCTTTTTCCCATGTGAACTAGCAATATTTCTGCAATTGAAATTTTATCAGATACCTCTATCAATGTTTTGATTTTCCTTATTATATATGTATCACTTCAATGATTAGAAAAAAAGTCAATAAAGGTAGTTTTTCAAATGTAACATTATTACCGCCACTGAAATACAGAGAGACTCTAAGACCACTTTTCATCTTAAGTATTACTTTTCATAGGTCCAAAGGAACAAGAAAATTTTCAGAATCGTTGATAGCTTGAAATAAATGTATTAGGATTTTGTCCTAGTATCTGCATTCAATGAGTAAGAGAAGTTGTTTCTAGTATATAAGAAAATAAGACTTTTTCCCTTTTATTTACCTCCTCCACTTGTATCCAGTTTGCTTATTTTTATAATCTGTATGTATTAATAGTCTCGACAAAGATCAGAAATAATAAATCAGTATACAATGGAAACATTTTCTCGAGTGCTACATTTCCCTCAGAAAACAAGTATTTGCAAAAACAGCAGCAGCAATCATTCTGTGCATGTATTGTTTGCTTTGTCCTAGTCAGAAATCCTTTTCAAAACCTGATCCATCATCAAAGTCATATTTCTCCTTTCAAAAAATCTTGAAATAATACTTGCTTTTTCAAATAGCTTAAAAATTACATTTTCACTTTTTAAAAAAAGCTTAAAAATAACAGTAAATCTCTATTATAAACACTTTTTTTCTTGTGTAGAGGGCATTTCCTTTACCTTGAAAACTGTAGTAGCTTTCCCTTGGTTGGTCTAACTTATTGTTTACTGAATCTCAGGACTGGTTACATCTATGGTCAAGGAAACATGATTTACGATGTGCACTTTATAATCTACAATATAAAGGTGGAATGCACTTTTATCTTTAGAATTGGATTTATTCTTTCATCTTCCTTGTTCATCAATTCTACACGTGTGACTACATACAGGTGGAGAATGTGTTTATAAGTGCATCATACTTGCATTTTCTCTTGCACTTAAAAATTCATGAACAAAAAAATTCCACATAAAAAAGAAAGATAGAATTCTGTCCTCCTTCTGTCCCTTCTTTGTCTTTTATAGAGGATAGTAATGACATTAGTTCTTGTGTGGGAACAATAACTCTAGTACTTGACACATTCCAGCTTCATTGTAGTTCTCTTATTTTTCTGTCCCTTCTGCTGACCTTTCTTTCCCATTAACTTCCATACCTTTATATTTGCCTTGGTATTCACCAGAGATACAAACCATAGAAAGTACAAATATAAGATCATGATGACTTTTCTAAGCTCATTAGAGTACTAGATAACAGAAGAAAGTTTCCAATGCTACTACAAACAAATGAGCCCAGCAGTCTGAATTGAGCATGAAAAAAAAAAAAAGCTTTCTGTGTTGCTCCACCTTTGACACAGAGAGTCTGTTTCACAGGGACTCGCATAATGGTTATAGTCATTTTAGCGTTCAAATTTACAGAGCAACACTGGCAATCATGTCTGGAGGGGAAATATGTACCAGGATGATGTTGCCGTTCAACTTCGGTAGCTTTCAAGTTTTTATCATCAATTTTAGCCTAGCCAATAATATTGCAGTGAGAAAAAGAGAATAGAATATTTTCACCTTGTAAATTATTTTCCCTTATCTTCATTCAATAGATTCGGAAATGCGAATACAAATTAAAATCATGATCAGATTTTTGAATACTCAAAATGTCTTACAAAACTAATAAATTGTGCTTTGTTGTGCCCAGAAAGTAATGCAATCTTACTGGTTTGTTGCCAAACATTAGGATACCCAATATTTCTCTTCAAATTGGATAATTAGATGAATATTATTTATCTCTTAAATACAATGGACAAAGTATACCTCATTCAGCAATGTTAAAAAATATAACTTTTTCTTTAGAACCAGGAAGGAAGTCTACATATAAGCACTGGTCCAAGACATTATGTATCTACCCCTCTCAGATGACGATGAGGCATAAGAAAAATAGAGACACTCAATTATTTTGTTATTGAAATGATTACCTAAGTAAAATGTGCTATATAGCAAAGCACTTGAAAATATGTCCCCTCTTCTTTCAGATTGTTGGGTGTAAATTTACTGATCCAATTATTGATATAAATGCAAGATAATGAGTAACTGTCACAAGAGCACTCTGCACAAAATATATTGAGAAGAGGAAATTTCACATCTATGCATTTGTTTATTATTTTAAACCCTCCCCTTGTGTTGGGCTAAAGTATGTGAAACTCTAAGCATTCTCCCGTTAATGTGGAAAGCAAAAATATATTTGAAAGGTTTTCTTTTTTCCTTTCTCTCTGCTCTCATATCGTAGCTTTATTTCTATGAACTTTATCATTATTTAGTGAGAAAAAAGTAAACCAGCAAAAAACACTGTGTGAACAATAACAACCACAAAACAGAAAGGCAAAACAAGATACAGTAATAGGTAGAGCTCCATTTATTTAAACTGGTATTGAAACAAGAATTAGAAGGAGCCTGAGTGTTGGTCCATGCAAAGACAAAGGTACAGGGAAAGAGCTGGCTTGCCCAATTGCATGGGAGCCCGAGGAGTACATTGTTCTGGAATCTGATATCCTCTGAAAGGGAAGGAGGGGGAGTCACAATACATCAAGCAATAGCTCTTCCTACATCAATTGAGGTGCCTTACTCTTTGCAAAAATGAACTCACTGTCAACCCATATAAAACTCCTTGTTGACTTCTTCACTCCTGGTAACTGGGTTAATTTTCCACTAAATCTTGCCATGTCAGAAACTGAAACTATTTTTGTTCTTCTCCAACCAATTTAAATGTCCAAATTAATCTCCAAGACACAGTGAAATTTCAGAAGTTATTTTATAATGGAAATTTTAAATAGACATATATCTATCATCAGCATTTAGCCATCAGCCAGATGGCACATGTTTCAACTTTTAGGATATTTTCTCTTACCCAGTTTGCTGAATTTCTCTTACCCAGTTTGCTAAATCTAAGTATCTGTGAAGTATAGCCTATTTATTTCTTCTTGATTCTGCTTTGGCTACTTCAAGTCTGGTAATGTTCTATCACATCAACCCAAATCTTATCTAGGATTCAAAAGAAGTTTTGAAATGCAAATCTAATCCTATTTTTCTGCTAGATAAAATGTACTGATAGTTACCCTTAACCTATTAACTATAGTTCCAAATTCTTGGCATCGGTTCACTGATTTGACCATGGCTACATATACAGCCTCTTGCCCTAAAGTCTCTACCTTCATCCTAGTGCTTAAATAATATAATTATTTTTTGGAGAGAGCTGCTTCCATTTGTGTATATTCTTTCCCTTGCCTAAAAGTGTTATAGGGGCCCATTTTCTATGCCTCAATTCCTATTTGCACTGAGCCCAAACTTTACTTTCTCTTTGAAGCCTTCTCTGCAAATAATCTTCACCTTCTTATCCTAAAACCAAGCAAAGGACCAATTCCTTTGTATGAGTTGCCACTCTATTACTAGAGACCACCTTTATGTAGTAGATGTCCTATTTTCTAATCATGTGGGCCATTGTGTACCTTTACCAATAACCATAGATCCCACAAAACCGGGACCAAATGCATGTCTGTGTTCCTGTCATGCTCACTTCAGCACGCTAAAGAAGCAAGAAATTTGGGAGAATGCCAAATATTTCTACATATTAACAGCTTTTGTTTGTTGTTTGTTTGTCAGTCATGGGGCTTGAGCTCTGGGCCTGTGCAGTGTCCCTCAGCATTTCACCTCAAGATGAATGCTCTACCATTTAAGCCATAATGCCACTTCCGGTTTTCTGGTGTTTAATTGGAGATAATTGTCTCACAAACTTTTCTGCCCGGGCTGGCTTCGAACTGCCATGCTCAGATCTCAGCTTCCTGAGTAAATAGAATTACAGGCGTGAGCCACCAGCGCCCTGCTTCTTGTTGTTGTTTTTAATGTACTATGGGTTTCTTGTTTCTTTTGTGTGTTCTTCCCCCTATGGTTTATCCCCTGTTGTCATGGTATTTGATTTTGGTTCCTAGGTATTGTATATACTTTATCTGAATTAGGGAAGGGAAAGGGAAAAACAGAATGGTGAGACAAAGGACAAGGAGGAAACCAATGCAAGAGCAATACTCACAAAATGATATGTTGTACAACTTGGGGAGGGGGATTGGGATTGAGGGAAAGTAGGAGAAAAATGAGGGAGGGGGTAACAAGTTCAACAGGAAATGTACTTATTACCTTACTTATGTAACTGTAACCCCTGTGTACATTACCTTGACAATAAAAACATAATAATTACTTCCCAAATAAAACACATTTTATACTTAACCAAAAAAAGAAATAGTGAACTCTATTAAAATATTATCTATCAAACAAAACAAAAAGAGTTTTTATAGCATTTTTCAATTTATTTCCAATTTATATTATATGGTATTTTTCAAGGAGCATCATCATTTACATATATATTTCATAAACCCCAAGGAAAAATTAAATGCAAAGTTGAGATGAGTGGAAAGTATGAGTTATAAATTTGACTTGAATATTCAAAAGGACAGCACAAATATTTTTATTTCTCTCTAATATGCTCTTCTAAAGGAAATTTCTCCTTGAAGATTGGTTATTATGAAGGTGTCTATTGGAAAGTTTAAAGCTATTTAAGTAGTTCATATTTATATATTACTTCACAAAATAATTTTGTACCTAACTTCCTTATCTTTAGGGAAGAGGAGAGGTTACTTTTAGATAAGTGGTATTTTATTGAACAAAATTTGAGTAGGGCCATGAGGGAATGTGTCTATAATATAATATACCTAATCTGGCATATTGGGATAATAGGAAATAGTTTTATTTCCAAATTCTTGATAAGGTCAGATGCCAAAATCCACATAGTATGGACAAAAACAGAAAAACCAGTGTCAACTGTTTTTTGTTTTGTTTTGATTTTTTACCTGTTTACATGCTCCCCAAGAGTAATAAAATTATACTGGAGTTACTTAACATATTGCTATATTAACTTATTTTTTGAACCAGGTGATGTTACTGGCTCATTTTCATGAACTCTGACCAATACCACAAATGTAGTGAGTCCTTTCCATCTTTGCAAATCAGTTTTATAGCAATCTTCCACCAGGGAGAAAGGTCTCATCGTTTCCTGAATTACCAATACTGATCTGAGAACAGAGTTTCTTTTAAAGTTTAATGGAAACTTCTCCCTGTATTCTGTGGAGGGAGCCAAATTTAGAAATATAAATGAAAACTTTTATTTTAATAAAAACTCAATTATATGCTGCATGTTAAGTTGCCTTTAGAATGTGAACTCTGACAAGAGGGCATAGATCTTGACTTTTTGATGAATTTTTACTTATTTCCCAGTGTAGATGTTCACATTTGGGAACTGAGAAACTCTATAAATATTTGAGTAACTAAATGATTAAATCAAACCCAATGTGGGTGAAATATTTTCTTTTACCTGATTTAGGGGCTTATGTTCAATTTATGAGCACTCTTCATTAATTTTAATAAACTCATTTAATTCTTATTGTATGCATTCATGGGCATCTATACTCTTGCTTTCTGAGTATGTATGTTTATAGAGTCATATGGTGTTCCATAATTATTTATATGGAATAGATAGTATGTAATATTATCTATTCAAAGATATAAATTTAGTATGTCTGTAGTAGATATTCAAGTATTAATTCTTCAGTAATTTTTCCTAATATATATTTTATATTGTAAAGCTACTGTACAGAGGAGTTACAGTTCCATGAAAAAGGTAATGAGTTCATTTCCTATCGAGCATTGTTACACCCTCCTTTATTTTTCCCCTTCCTTCCCCTTCCTCCCCACATCCCCAACTCCTTGCTCCCCTCTTCCACCTCCCCCAAAGTTGTAAAGTTCGTTTTCAACATACTACCTTGTACATCTTATTGTTACAATGTTTCCAGCAATTTTTAATAAGACTATTCACAATTTATCTTACTTTATTGTTATTTTTAGAAACTTTCCTCTGTTTCTCCAAAATTCTATGAAATGAAATGGAAGAGATGCAAATGCAATGTCAAATACTATTTGAGCACAATATTTTAAATACTGTTTTGTAATAACGCAGATACTTTAAAGTGTATTCCATGCAATGCAACCTTCTAGATTTTGACATCTTGCGATGTCAAACTTTCCACTTATCTACCTATATTGCCTATATTGTACAGCTTTTGAGAGCTCATCCTTTTTTTCTTGTTTGTCGAAAGTTGTTGCCCTTTTGGGAGAAGAATTTCAGGGCTCTTTTCATATTTCTCAGCCTTTCAATTTACCAAAGGATAAACCAGGCCAGAGGCTAGGGACTAGAATTTCTTCACAGGTGTTAGGAATTTCAACTCAACATGACAATAAGGTAGCTATGTCAAGGGAGAAAAGTCTAATACCACACCAAAAAAAAGAAAGAAAGAAAGAAACCTTCCTAATATTCAAGGCATTTTCCAAACCTAACCTATTTTAACAGTTATTTTATGATCATTTCTCTTGACGATCTCCAATTAGGTTTTCTATATGATCAGAAAAGCCTCAGCCATCCTATGTATGTACGTTTCTCTTTTTTCTTTTAGTTCTTTTTCTCTGTGACTTACTAGTAAATTATCTGTCCTATATTGTTCAGTGTAAATCTTCTTAATTTCCCAGTGCTTCCAAAGCAAACAAGCAATAATTTGGTGGCTTATAAAGACATAATGTTTTCTCACCCATAGCTCTGTAGGGTGGAAATCTGGAATTAAGGGATTAGAAAGGGCCATGTTTCAGTCAGAGAGCATTTGTCCTGGCCTCTCTCTAGCTTGGTAGTCATTATGAGCTCTACTTGGCATTCATCAGGTGGCAACAACATTATTTTAGTCTCTACTTCCCTTCATAATACCTTTCCTCTCCCTCTATTCTCAGTTTCCATTATTTTATGTAGTCACCAGTCAGTGGATCAGGACACATGTAACTTAGTATGATGTAATGATAACTGCATTGCATCTACAAAGATCTTCTTTCCAAATAAAGTCACATTGTAAAATTCCATGGAGAGCTGGGAAGGTGGCTCAGTGATAGAGTGCTTGCCTCACATGCATGAGGCCCTGAGTTCGATTCATCAGCACCACATAAACAGAAAAAGCCAGAAGTGGTACTGTGGCTCAAGTGGTACAGCTCTAGCCTTTGAGCTGAAGAGCTGAGGGACAGCACCCAGGCCCAGAGTTCAAGCCCAACAAAAGAAAAAAGATCGACAAAAGAAAAAAGAAAAACAAAAAACTTCATGAAATTATTATTTGAACATAGCTTTTTGAGCCACAATTCAACCCACCACAGAGTCTCATGCCTCCCAGAAATATTCTTTCTCTCTAGACTACATATTTACTTAGTGTAAATTACAAACTAATTCACTTATTTGATGGATAATAAGCAGTGTTGTCTGATTTGTAAAAAGGATATTTAACATACCTATTCTGATATACTATAAGATTACCATAGTATGGGCATTGATACAATTCCTCAGTGTTTTTGTGCCTGTGTGTATATACAAAGAAGGAAGGAAAAGGAATTAAGGAAGGAAATCCCCAGATTCATAATCATATATAAAGATAGACCCAGTAATGCAAACTTTTCCCAGGAAACAATAATAAAAATAACTATAATATAATAAGAGCATTTCAATTTGTAATTTTTACCTGTGATATGCTTTGAATGGTTGTAGAGCAAATTATAAACTCATAATTTAACATACATATATTATAATATAAATTCAGTACCTATGCATAGGCATTTCCTATTAAGATATCCTGGTTTTCTTTGCAACTGCATAGATTTCACATCATAGACCATGCAAAGAAGATAAAAATTTTAATACCTACATTATCTTAAACTAGTTCATAGTCAAAATTCTAAACTGATAAGAACATAATAGAAATTCATGAAAATTTTGCAAAATGATGTTTTAAATTGATATGTCCACAGATGATAATGAGTGTGGAAATTTAACCCAGTCCTGTGGTGAAAATGCTAACTGCACTAACACAGAGGGAAGTTATTACTGTATGTGTGCCTCTGGGTTTAAATCCAGCAGTAATCAAGACAAGTTTATCACTAATGATGGGACCCTCTGCATAGGTAAGTTCAACTTTTGAGCTTAAAATTCTCTCTTGTTTATTTTTTCTAGTGACTAAATAATAAATGTGGAAAGAAATTCTGCTGCTCTCTGATTATACCCTAGTGATTAAATACTTCCAGAAATATCACTTGCTTCTTTATTTCTCCAGTGTTATATTATGGATAATTTATTCAGGGAAACAAGAAAATGATTAGCAAATTTATTGGAAACCAAAACTTTTACTTTGATAATAAATGATAAATCATGATAATAGTTTCAAAATATTAATCAGTGTACTACCACAAATATAATTTTTATGACTGATAATCTAAATTGCTTATAAATAAGCTAATAATTTAATCACATACCCAAGGTAGATATGGGATTGTAAATTAGGATTCTATGTGTAACATAGGAAAAATATGCTGCTTCTACTCTACATACTTAATGAATAATACAGATAAAAGAGGAGTATTCAAGTTCATCTAGATCACAAAGCCTTTGTTATTTTCCCAGATACATTTAAGCAGTAAGCTAAGAAGAAATCTGCTAATATGCACATTAATTTATGCTAATTTTGGAGTGTTCAAAGAAAAATTATCAGAAAAATTATCAAAGAATAAATGCTTCATATTTATTCTGTTGCAAAAACAGGATATATGGGGCTGGGAAGGTGGCTCAGTGGTAGAGTGCTTGCCTTGAATGCCTGAAGCCCTGGGTTCGATTCCTCAGCACCACATAAGCAGAAAAAAAAAGCCGGAAGTGGTGCTGTGGCTCAAGTGGTAGAGTGCTAGCCTTGAGCTGAAGAGCTGAGGGACAGCACCCAGGCCCAGAGTTCAGGCCTCACAACCGGACCCAAAAGAACAAAAAAAAAACAGGATATATGTTATTTGCCTCATCTTATCCTCAAGAATATGAAGGATTACTCTAGGTTCAAACACTTAAAATGAAACAATCTTATGTATTGGAAGCCATTGTTATTTCCACAGGATACTTAAGTGAGTGGTCCATTTAAAATTCACACTGACTCATGCAATATGCAATATAGTAGATCCATCTTTGCAAGAATATAAAAGATTTAACGGGTAAGAAAGCATAAGAAAATATTGAACCATAACCTTTAGTAGCCACATCTAAGTATTTTCGTGGAATGTACCATTGTGATGTATTTAAAATGTAGGAATCCATGAAATTGTTCCCAGAAAATATATAATAATGCTCTATTTCTTCTCCTCAAGACTATATTTTGTTGCTAACCTTACAATGTTATATAAGGCCATTAAGGTTTAATAGTTAATTTATCATTGTGTAAGTTGTAGGAGAAGTGCTGCTAGTGAAAGAATCTAGTTTGTGATACCTTGATCACCGTAATCCAAACCTATCCAATCCATGTAGCCAATACAAAACAATACAATACAATTCTAACTATTCTCTTCATTTCCTAATGCAGCTTGTCTCTAGAGGACACCATCTGATCAGGCTTACAGTTAATTTCCCTCAGTTCACAAGAATCTGTACTTCTGTATTTATATTTCTTACATGTAAGAATTTCTACTTTAAAAATACTGAATTGGAAACAACCAAGAAAACACACACACACAACACACATACACCACACACACACACACACAAACACATACACACACACACAGATGATTGACTGACATCATTTTAAGGGAGTAAACAATCCGTTACTTAAGACTTCTTCCAGTACTCTTTCTACTGAAATACTGAAGGAGACCCCTAAATTTTTGGTAATTCCCTTCTCAGATATTTTAAGTAATAAGTAAACACAAAAACTATATCAAAACTCAATACCCAGTACTGAGTCCTTCTGTTTTTACCTGTTAGAGTTTTTCATTTTTCTTTCTTTCATACTTTCTTTTTTTGATGGATTATTCAGTGAAAAACTCATTCTATAAAAAAGGGTTATTTTCACCAACTTTTGTTTTCCTTAAGGATTAACTTCTTCTGAGAAGCTGTACAACTGCTTCTTTTTCTTTAGCTCTGTAGCAATTTTCCTTGCATGCTATGATAAACCTTAGGGAATTTGAACAGAGAACCAAAATGTGTTTTCTTTTTACATTTGTATACCACCATGCAATATACTGCTTCTCATTTGAAATTTAGTTGCTTTTTAAGTTTAATGTGTCTAATAGTTATAGTCATTAACATCTTAATAAATAGAAAATGTAGGATGATTCCAACTTGGGAAGAAATGACCCAAGCAAAATCCTTTATCTTCAATCCATATTCAAATACTATTTTCCACAGATAAGGTAACTTTTGTCATAAAAGCTTTGGATGAGATTTAGTATTACATATATTTTTTCTTTCCTTAAAATCACAGATGTCGAGATCCAATGAGACTAAGTTCTTGACAAATAGTTCATCCTATTAATGAGAAAACAGGAATTCAATAAATAAAGAGATTTTACTTCCTAAGGCCAAGTGAATAGAAACTAAGAATTCTGTCCTTTCTGTAGAACAATGTTTACTACTTACTTGCATTTGTGTCTGTGTCTATCTTGAGTAGAATACGGTCTCTCTTACATAGAATACAGTTTTTTCCCTGGCTTCAATACTATTCAAATTGAATTTTTTCTATGCAAATTATTTCTAATAATTAATTTTTTTGTCAATCCTGGGGCTTGAACTCTGGGCTTGGGCGCTGTCCTTCAGCTCTTCAGCTCAAGACTAGCGCTCTACCACTTGAGCCACAGCACCACTTCCAGCATTTTCTGTTTATGTGTTGCTGAGGAATCGAACTCAGGGCCTCATGCATGCAAGGAGGAAAGCACTCTACCACTGAGCCACCATCCCAGCCCTAATTAAATATTTTATCTTTCTCTGCAGTATGCGTTACCCATTATAAAATCCCTTTATTAAGATCAGTTATAAGTAAGTAACCAAAACCATTACATAATCACATTTTTAGAGATGATAAAATGCTACTGTGTTGGATAAATGTAAATATAATAAACAAGCATAAGATTTTTAGTGAAAAATAATAAATTACCTGAGATTTTAAGAATGTGTTTGAATTTAGGAATACTGAGGTATTTTTATAAATTCAAATGATAAGTTTGCGGTAGGCAAAAATGAGTTATTAAATCTGATCTATCAGTCTTAGCCTGACTTAAATAATTGCATAGCAGCAATTTTGGAGAGCAAGATAATTTTTTTTATCTCTTTTGGCTTTGGGAATAACCAGAACATGACAACCTAGAAAGAAATTTCATCATTAGTTTGTATCTCCAAATGTACCTATGCACAGGCATCTGAAATTAAGAAAGTGTGAAACATGAATATATTCACTGGTCCTGATTTTTCAGTTAGAAAAAAGGTAGCTGCTATAGTGTAGGTACTACTCTTATTATCTTCACATCCACCTTCAGATTTATTACCAGACAGAACGTTTTTGAGTTAGCTATATTAGTTGAGGTATTACCTAACATTACACAACTGAATAAGTAAGAGAGTTGAGACATTAATTAAGGTCTTCTATTTAGCTAATCTAGTGCCTTTTCTTGCAGGAAATAGAAACAAAGTAGATTTATAAGGTTTAATCCATTTATGTCCTGCAAGAGATTCCCAGAGTAGACAGCATGGATCTCATGCCAAAATAGAAGTCAATCATTTTTTTGTCCCATCTTAAAATGGAATATGTTTATAAGCCTTTCATCTTCTCCTTTTGCTACAAGGGCAAAAGGTAGGAAGACAGCAATGTGAGGAAAGTTAAAGCTCCCTTGACTGCCTTGGCCTACAACCAGTAAGGCTGGTCAATCTGGCATTGCTGTGTTGAGCTCAGTAGCTTCCAAGAAAGCCTAGCATGACCATATCAAATTCAGTAAGCCTCATGTTCACATCTTAGTAAAGCATTATAGAAACAAAAGTATAAACCAAACAGCAGTTAGAAAAATACTACTTTGAGGAGATAAGTATTATTATTTCAGATAATGTTGAGTCTGAATATCAAAGTTTACATAACACTAATCTTAAATTCTAACCCTGGATACTGGTACAGCAACTGTTATTATGATTAGATCACTTAGTGAAGTAAAAATCTGCAATATCTACTGAGTCTAAGTTGCTGAATTAGCAGCATGATGAATGAGTAGAGGTGGGAGGACTTGTGTTATCACAGGAAAACCAAAAAAATTCTCCAAGGTAGTGAGTGAAGCACAGGGAGAAAATGAAATAGAGTCAAATATTGGCACCAAGATTGTGTATATTGAAGCCCAAAGCCCAAGAGAGTGGATGCAAATTGAATTTATAAAGCAACAGTTTTTATGCTGTTCAGAGATTGGTTTGGGGATAAAGTTCTTATGAGTGTTTCATATTCAAATTGTCTTAAAATTTAGATAAATGAACACCTTACCAGTAGCCATAGATAGTATCAGGAACAATAAAACATGGATACAGGGATATATTGCCTTGCCCACATATTGCTTTTGATACTGCATGGCTCTACTCAAAACTTCATTGAGTAAATTTTTTCTAGTTGGTATGCACAGTGCCCTTCTGGGGAACTCATCATGGCTTTAGTCCCAAGTTGATCCTCTTCACTGATTTCATAAAAAATAATTACCTGAATTTAAACTGCAAGTATATTTTAGATATTCACCCCAGATTGTCATGCTACTCTTGATGTACTGTCCATAGTCTTTTCCCATAGTCTATTTTCAGCCCTTTGTTTTTGTGAAGTGGTAGCTTCTGAGTATATGTGAAACTAAAGGAAAGTGATACAACGTTGCTATAATAATGTTCTGCTTCTTTAAAGGTAGAGCACTTGGATTTCTGGATAGCCCAGATCATGAGGTAGATAGACTTAGCAGGAGAATAAGGAGATTTCTAACCCTCATTCATTTGTTAATGGGCTTTTAAAATCTAGCAACAGTTCTCTACTTGATGAAAATTTAAGAATGTAGCAAAAAGATTGTATAAATTCTGCATTTTTCTATTGTATGTTAGATGGTTTCCTATTCCTTCATTGAATTTATTTCTAAGTGTGAAATTTGAAGAATTTTAGGTAACAAGTTAGATGAAATTTTAATTGGACTTTGATAACTCCTTTCTCTAGTAAAGAGGATGAAGTCAAGTTGTAAATTTAAAATTATAGATTCATTTATTAATCTCATAGATATTTTGAAGATAACAGAGCTAATTTAGACACAAAATGTGTCTGTTAACTTAAGGTAATAATCTAAATACTTCAGTGACTTTTCTTTTTTTCTTCAGTTACTTTTACTTACTTTAAATCCAAGCTAAGTATTTTTACAGCATTTGAGTTCCAGGCACACTTCACTAGAGTATATAAATATTTAAATTAAGTATGTATATGAGCTTAAAACCAGCATTTGTATGGTTATCAGATATAAATAAAAGCGACTCTGAGACTTAGTTACTGTTTAGGGTAATGCATGCAAAGAATTGAAATTTGAAAAAAGTGAGATAATTTTTCATCATGCAGATTAGATAACAATAGTTATGATTTAGCTTAAAACCAGAAGACAAATAGTTTGCAGTATATTTTGAAACCTGAGCTTTTATTTTTGAGAACTACATCTTATACCATCAATGATATAAATGATTTTAATGAAATTGTTGAAGAATCATGCTATTCCTAAAGCACTTGGAATTGGTGAATAACTAGAATAAATATTCTTTCAAAATGGATAGGCTAAATTGTGTGTGTATACATATACACACACTATATATACATACATATATGCACACAAATACATATATATATTTATATATATGCGTATATATAAGCATTATGTTACTAAGAGTGCTCTTCCTTGTTTTAAATGATAGAATTTTCCTTGTATTATTGTGAAGTTTTATATGAAACTACTATGCAATGTGCATATGTTTTCAACAAGGTATCAAATATGGGAGCACTAAATTAAATTTTAATTTTGTAAATATTTCCAGATATAGATGAGTGCAGTGAATCAGTGGTGTGTGGGGATCATGCAATATGTGAAAATGTGAATGGCGGGTTTCACTGCGTCTGCAAAGATGGTTATCAGACAGCCACAGGGAAGTCTCAGTTCACACCTGATGATGGCTCATCCTGCCAAGGTATTTTTTTTTATTCAGTTCTATGTATTATCAAAGAAGGATGTGAAAGGTTTACTGTACATTTTTAAAGAACTGTACTTCCACAAAGAGTGCCTACCTTCTTTCATTATTAATTAAAATGAGGATATTGTTTATTTACTAGAAGATGTAGTCAGCATGTTTTATGAAGTCAAGATTCATCTCCTAATTCTTAATAGCATTTTGCTCTATTTTCAGTAAATATTATGCATTTCAAAACTGAAATAGAAACTCAAATGTTAAGAATGTGTCTTTAATATTTAGGTGGGTAATCAAAATCACTGGCATCAGTATGATCAGCATAAGAAACCAGAATACAAATGGATCAGGAAAACTTACTGTCATCTCTTTTCTCTCTAGAAAATGTGGATGCAAATTGCCATTTGGATAATGCCTGTATTGCTACAAGTGTTAAAAAAACCTTACAAAAAGTAAGTGAATTAAAGTTTATTTTGCCTTTGTAGTCTCAATTATAAAGTCTTACAATATTATATTTGAAAAGAATAACTGGCAATTGAACTTTCTGTAAAATTCAAACTCTTCAAATACAGAAATCTAACTATTATGTTCAATTCATTGATAGAATTAATTTGAAATCATCTAAAATATGGAAGGAGACTTTTTTTAGAACTAATATTCAATTTATACAAAACAAACTACAACAAACTAATGAATCAAAATGGCCAAGTGTTTAACACAGGAGCATATTAACAAATAGAAATAAGAATAAAGTACCAAATAAAATCAAGATATAGAAAAATAGAAAGTGCATCTACTAATTTAGGTGGTATGCAAAATGTCCTTCCAAAAATATTTTCTGTGTAATGTGTTTCCCTAGCTGGATTTTACTTTTTTAAAAGAATTTTATGGTAAAGGTAATATACAGAGGGGTATATTACCCCTCATTTTATCCCAGATTTTCCCTCCTGACTGCCCTTCCCCCAAGTTGTAAAGTTCATTTCCAATGTAGTGACTAATGAGTATCACTGGTGAATTGGTTCACTCTTTGTCCCACCATTTATTTATGATATTTTACTTTTGTTATTTCTTCATTGCTAATCATATTAAAAATGCTTTCAATATGTAAAGTTATCAAATAAAAATGTGAAACTATTCTTTTGGACTTAAGACTCATTCCTACCTTTAAAGGAGACATAGTTGAATGCAACTAGATTTGGTGAATATCTCAAAAAGTGAATAAAAGCCGGGTGCCAGTGGATCATGCTTGTAATCCTAGCTCCTCAGGAGGCTGAGCACTGAGGTTTCAAAGCCAGCCCGGGGAGGAAAGGCTGTGAGACTCTTATCTCCAATAAACCACTAGAAAACTGGAAGTGGCGCTGTGGCTCAAGCAGCTAGAGCTCACCTTGAGCTGAAGAGCGCAGCAACAGCACCCAAGCCCAGAGTTCAAGCCCCACGACAGACCCCCCCCAATAAAGTGAATAAAATAGAATATTTATAAAATTATTGACATGTGATTCAAAGTACAAATCTCAAAGCAACCAGTAATTATTAGCTGAAACAAATGTCCATTTGATCACACAGTAAAGAATTATTAATTTCTTATCATTTGGTTCAAGTTATTAAATCATAATTTATTACAGAGAGAATAAATATTTATTAGTATTAAACAGTTCAAATATTAAGATAGGCTCATTGGTTAGAATATGTTTATGTACAGAAGATTACAAAGTTACTTTAAAAACTACTTTTGTAGCTTATTTATTCAAACATGTTCTTTGTCTTCTTGAAATAACCTCTATGCTTTTCTAGTTATTTGCTAATCCATTGAAAATAAATTCAAGTTACTGTGCTGAATGCTATGGTTCAAGTTTAGTCTGGTAACTTATTTACATATTAGGACAAGAAAACCAACTTTACAATAAATTTATCATATATACTTTCTTCTAAAAAAAAGAAAGTCCAAAAGAACTCCAAAAGAAATTCTTTTTCCAATTTTATTTTGGATTTTATTTTAGATGGGGCACACAGATGACCCTGTGACTTTGCTACATCAAATCTATAGAAATTCTGGGACAGAACTTTCACTGATGGATATAATTACATACATAGAAATATTAGCTCAATCATCTTCATTACTAGGTCATATGAATAAAACTATCTCAGGCAAGCACCTATCTTCTAATTCAACTCTCACTGTGAGTATGTTGATCTTTAACTCTTAATATATTTTCTTTACATTTGTGATCAGTGTGAAACTCCAATGTGTTTTAAAGACTTGCTTTTTTTAAAAAAAATAGGAATTTGTAAAAACCATGAATAACTTGGTTCAAAAGAATACATTTGAAATTTGGGACAAATTATCAATGAATCACAGAAGGACTCGTCTTACAAAACTCCTGCATACTGCTGAGCAAGCTACCTTAGGAATTTCTCAGAACTTCCAAAAGACCACTCAGTTTGGTACAAATTCTACTGATGTAGGTAAGTTGTGAAAGTCAAAATTTTAAAGCAATAGTGATTTCTAAATAAGTCATTCCCAAAAGATAGTGGAGAAATTATTTGAAAAACTGTTGGTTAGATTGATAGTAGTCTTATGGGAGGAGTAATGAATGGTGGCTCATATTATGAAAGCAATATGAATAAAGTACCATAGTGAAAAGGTATCTGCATGGGTTACCCTTCCTGTCATGTCTATCTCTCCCTGTTTAAGAACACAGAGTATGTTACTCCTGGGTTATTGTTACTAAGTCATTTCTAATTTGTTGGGATCTACCATGACCAATAATAGTTCTATCTGCTACAATATATTAATATCTTAGTTTCTGAATTCTTTGTGTTTTGATAACATGAAACAATCACAATAGTAAATTAGAAATTATCCTGTTTCATGCAATTCATTCTTTTCTTTCTTTTTTTCTTTTCTTTTCTTTCTGGTCCAAGGGCTAGAACTCTGGGCCTGGGCTCTGTCCCTCACCTTCTTTGGTTCAAGGCTAGCCCCATACCACTTGAGCAACAACTCCACTTCCAGCTTTTTCTGAGTAGTTCATTAGAGATAAAAGTCTCAGAGGCTTTCTTGCCCTGGCTGGTTTTGAACCTTAATCCTCACATCTCAGCCTCTTGATTTAGCTAGGATTACAGGTGTGAGCCACCAGCACCTGGCATCAAGTCATAATACTTTAAAAATTCAGGATCTTGGTTGGGCCTAATGGTGTATATCTGTTATCTCAAGCTACAGGACAAGCGAAATGGCTAGGCAAAATGTGCCTGCTGTCCTATTGGCAAAGAGAAGCACAAATAGGAGTATCAAAGTCCAGGCTGACCGGGATGTCTATATACATACCATCTCAAAAAAATAGCCAAAACAAAAAGGGTCTAGTGGAGTGGTGCAAGTGGTAGAATGCCTGCTCAGCAAACAAGGTTCCCTAAACTGAAACCCCAATGTTGAAAAAAATCAGAAATGTAGTGTAAATTGAGGATGTCTATAAAGTTATTCTGAAGAAACTGGATATATTTTATGAAATAATCATTGCATATGTCTATTTCACTTTCTCTGTGATAGCTAGAAGTTTTACAACAATCTTTATCTTATCAAGATTCACCACTTGTTAAATTAAGGTTAGAAGCATTGTGATATACATATATATAAATTTACCTGTATATACTTAATCGTGTATTACATATATATTTTATTTACAAATTTTATTTACAAATTTATATATTTATTTATATTATAATTTATATATTCTATAATATACATGTATTTATGAATATGTATGTATATAAGTATACATATATATGTAACATTTCTGTTTCTGTATTTATAAAGTAAATATATAGTATGTAAGGAAATTGTTACTCGAGAATTTAATTCAATTACTCTTTAGGTAGAAATCTATATTTATTTCATGCATACTATACTTGAAGATGTAATAATTACATCTCATTGTTTAGTAATTGTGGCTCTGAATTCATGTATATTTTGTTTTTTGTTAGCGTCAGTAAAGATTAAACCATGGTGCTATAGAAAAATGAAAAATTTTAAACTTTTCAACTTAGTTATACATAATCCTATCCAAATATATTCATAATATTTATTCTAATTGCCATCTATTAGCTGAAATATAATGATTGAAGGAGTTTTGTCTATATAAATACTTTGATAATACATGTTGATTAAAATAATTTCAGAGGATTTATGATTTTTATGGTTTTGTTGCAGCTCTCAAAGTTTTCCTTTTTGATCCATATCACATGAAACATATCCATCCTCATATGAATGTGGAAGGAGATTATATAAAAATATTTCCAAAGAGGAAAACTACATATGATTCAGATGGTAGGACTTTAAACATCTTATATATAATATACCAATGAATGTGCAATACTCATGTGTTCAATTATATCATGCATATCTATAACTGACATGGGCCTTTCTATAGAAAAAGTACTTGATATCTATATACAGAATATTTATACATTAATTGAAATTTTCTTTCTGATACAAATACCTAAGAAGACTTTTAACTGAAAATATCTAGGTACTTACTCTTAACCATTAAACCAAATTTGTCATTGGGTGGAAAGTAAACTGAGATAATATGTTAAAAAATAACTATTGTTTGGGGTTAGACATCTCATTCCACTTGTCATTTCTCAGCCTTTCAACAATAAACTCTTCAGTTAATCTAAAGCACCATTTTTAAACTTTTGAATGAGAATGCTATTCTAGAAGCCAACTTCATGGGCATGCAATACCCACTGTGGGATGCATTTTGAAGCTGAAGTGCAATGCTAATGAGTTTGCCATCATGTATGTCAGCAAGTAGTACAGAACCAGAACTAGAAAGGAGGTAATTAACTAAGAAATCAGCCCAACCAGCTTTTCTTGTCACTTACCTAGAATTTAATATCATTTAATATAACTATTTACTTATTCTCTTGAAACAATATGCTAAGTAGAATGCTATTAGGAGAATTTTTGTTGTAACTTCTCAGAAAGGTAAAACTACATTATTTAGGAAGACATAAGTTGAAATATTTTCTCAAAGAATATAAATTTGGTTATAAATATAAAAAATATAAAATAAATGCCAGAGATCTCATAGACACCATATCATCAAATGATTATTTTTCTTTATGTCCAAAAGCATATACACATGCATTCTCAGGAGAATTTCTTTTTATTTCACTTTGTTTTGTTTTATTTTACTTCACTGGTAAAATTTTTTTTCTTACCCATCAATGTTATCCTCACCACTTTTTTCTTACCATTTCTTTTACAAAAGTAAGCAACAAATGATTATCAAAGGAAAATGACTGTCATGTTGCTATTAAACTCTTAACTCTTGTTCTATTACCATATTCTAACCAATCAAACATACAGAAAATATTTAAAATCATATCTGAAAAAAATCAAACTTGAAATTTTAAAGACTACTTGAATAGTGCTTAAAGTTGAGGGAAAGATATTGAAAATACCTATTAGGGTGACAGATGATAAAATTGTCACAGAACTAATACTTCAAATAGATACTGTCTGTTTGTATGGTAGCTTTGTTATATTTAATGATAACACAAGCAAACTGACATATTTTCAGTGACAGTAATATATGCCTTCAAAAAATCAAAATGAGAAAATATGTTTTCCTCAAGGTTGGAACTTAAAAGTAAGGGCAAATTTTACAAACCATTCACATCTTCTGGATGTTGTCTACAAGTGATTTTACTTATTGAAGAAATTCATTAATAACATTCATTTTTTAAATGTGCAAATGATCCTCTAAAGAATCCATTGCATTGACTGTGATAGAAACATTGTTTCTAGAATTTAGCATGAAGGAAAATTTATAATCTCTTTCTCCCTAATACTTTTCCGGTAGTTTGGACAATAACTTGGAATTGGATTATAGTAATATGAATCTTTCTTAAGTTCATTTCAAAGAAATATAGATAACAAATTAAACTAGCTAAATCCAAAAAATGACTGCTAAATTAAAACTTTTTAATAAGTTTTTTATTGTGAAAATACCATACAGAGGGGTTACAATTACATGAGCAAGGAAATGAATACATTTCTTATCAAGCATTATTTCCTCCTCCTTTGTTTCTCTTTACTATCCAAGCACCCCTGCCCCTGCCCCGCAAAGTTGTAAAGTTCATTTATGGATATATTGTCTTGTATATCTCATTGTTGCAATGGGTCCACCTGTACCCCTATTTAAACAATTTGTTTTTCCCTTCCCCTCCCCAAATTAAACCAACATCAAATACAGTGAAAATACGGGTTATACCATGGGGGAGGGACATACAATGCAATAAAGAAATCATCTTATAAATATGTTAGAAACAATAGAAAGAAAGAAAAACAATTTGAGTCCTTATCTTGCATTTCGCCTAACATCAACTTGCCTGACTGTTTCTGCTTGTCTCAGACATATACTAGATATTGCAAATAAGGGAAACCCTGGGACCTATGTTTCTTTGCACCTGGCTTACTTCACTTAAAATAATTTTTTCCAAGTCTTTCCATTTCCTAACAAATTGGGCAATGTCATTCTTTCTGATGGAGGCATAGAATTCCATTGTGTATATATACCACATTTTCTTGATCCATTTGTCTACTGAGAGGCATCTAGGTTGGTTCCATATCTTAGCTGTGGTAAATAATGCGGAAATAAACATAGTTGTGCTGATAGCTTTAATATGGTCTTGTTTGTGATCATTCGGGTAAATGCCCAAAAGTAGAATTGCTGGGTCATAGGGGAGCTCTTTGTGGAGTCTTTGAGGAACCTCCATACTACTTTTCAAAATGGTTGAACAAATTTACACTCCCACCAACAATGCAGTAGAGTTCCCTTCTGTCCACATCCCCTTCAGCATCTGTTGTTATTAGAGTTCTTGATTATAGCCATTCTAACTGGGGTGAGGTGGTATCTCAATGTTGTTTTGATTTGCATTTCTTTTATGGCTAGAGAGGTTGAGCATTTCTTCATGTGTCTATTGTCCATTCTTATTTCCTCTTCAGAGAAGTTTCTCTTTAAATCTTTAGCCCACTTATTTATTGGGCAGTTGTTTCTTTGAGGATTTGTTGTTGGGGGATTTAATTTTTTGAGTTCTAGGTATATTTTAGATATGAGATCCTTGTCCAATTGTATGGCTAGTGAAGATTTTCTTACAATCCATGAGCTTTCCTATTGATCTTGCTGGCTATGCCCTTTGCCATGCAGAAGCTCTGCAACTTCATGCAATCCCATTTGTCCAACTTCTCTTTGATTTGTTGCTGGCAAAATTGTTTAATCACTTGTAGAAAACTAAAGCTAGATCCTTATATATCACCTTGCACCAGAATCAATTCCAAATGGATCAAAGACCTCGGAGTCAAAGCAGACACCGGGAAAACATTTCACGACTGAATAGAAGAAACTGTAGGTCTCCTTGGCACAGGCCAAAATTTTCTTAATAGAGATTCAGAAACACAATAAATTAAAACTTTAACAAAAGAATGTGTTAGTTCTGGAGTGGAAACTCTAGAATTTTAGCAGAGCTATTTATATTAAGTAAATGCTAAAGTATTTGTTCTATTCATTGAATCATAGAGTACCTTTTATCTAGAGAAATATACTACTAAGATCTAGAGCACAAATATTGTAAAGAAAAAATGAGGAAGTATGAACCCCTAATTTTGTGATAAGGCACTGATTATGGTAAGGAGGGTTGAATCTACATGAGATCTAGAATTAGTGACAAATTTTAGTATTCACAAGAGGTTCAAAATGCTGAGATTGAACACATACTGAAACAATTTTCCCAAGGGTGATCAAAAGAGATTTTAGAGCATTTTGAGGAAGCCCTTGTCCAGAGTAAAACATTGATAAGGATAATCGTTTATCTTTAGACAGGATAGTAGTAATTGTTAGAATTTTTAAATCTACCTTAATTTGATGCTTCCTTTGATACTGGACCCTCTCCAGTCTCTGAGAAGTCACAGCCCCTTAAACTTGATATTGGTTGATTTAAAAAGTTTTCAGGCTGGGCACCGTTGGGTCATGCCTGTAATCCTTAGGAAGCTGAGATCTGAGGATCGCAGTTCAAAGCTAGCCCAGGCAAGAAAGTCCGTGAGACTCTTATCTCCAATTAACCACCAGAAAAACTGGAAGTGGTGCTGTGAATCAAGCCGTAGAGCACTTTCCTTGAGCTGAAGAGCACAGGGACAGCACCCAAGCCCAGAGTTCACACCCCATGACTGGCCAAGAAAAGTTTTGAGGTTCTTTGCCAGAGTTTGATCTATGCCCAACAAATTTTAGAATAATTGTCATAACTAGGAATCATAGTTTCACTACTGTTACTATGTTAGACTCATGTCCATTTCTTTCTTTGACAAAAGTTTTCAAAGGAGCAGAAAAGGCTTGTACCAGTGGCTCATGCCTATAATACTGGCTACTCAGGAGGCTGAGATCTGAGATCAGAGCCAACCTATCTGCTCATGTTATCTCCAATTGAATGGGAAAAAAAAGAAAGTGGAGACTTGGTTCAAATGAGACTTCTAAGTTCAAGCTTCAGAGCCAAAACAAAAGGAAACAGAAACAAGCAAATTAAACAAACAAGAAAGCTGTAGACCAGAAATATGAATTAAGTAGTGCACCTAGATTAAACAAAGCTATCTTCTGGTGTCTTTTCAAATTAAGATACAGAACATGAGTAGCAGCAACACTCGCCAACTCCTGCCTTATCTAATCATACAGAAAGAAGACTACTTTTTACTGGACTGCAGAAGTTTCCAGTATCATCATAATCATTTTTGACAGTGGGATCAATATTTGTATCCATAACTCTGTAGCTTTATGGTCTAATATACTACATCTGAGGAGTACCAGGGGATTATATTAATGATTTCATCCCAAAGCCATTTTCCTTCTGGGGACTGTATATGTTATTAGTACTATTGTTGTTGTTGTTGTTGTTGTTATGTTTTCAATATTAAACAGAAATCCCTGCAGGGAGCACAAAGTTAAAGTCTGTGGCAGGTCCCAGTCCATTCAGTTCTTGTGTATAGTTTCATAGATGGGTAATTGTTACGCTTAAGTTCTCTAAGTCACATATGTGCACATGGAAGTAATAACTCAAAATGTTCTTTCAGAAGGGGATTCACTCTGGTTCTTTATTAAGATTTAGATGTAGACTTATCTAGGACTAATTTTCTAACTATAATTTATTGTAGTGAACATAGAACTACTTTTCTCACTACAGTTTGTTATAGAGAATGGAATGGAGGTTTGGTTATGAAAGGCCAGTGAATATAAAAGTTAACCCAGATTGATAATGTAGCATGGGCTTATTGAACATGGACTCCATTTGAGTCTTCATGTGACTTCTAAGAGTAACATTTCTGTCTGTTTAATTTTGTGTTAAGGGCTTACGTTTGTTCTTTAGGGTTCCAAAAATTTCACCTAATGTACTTATTTGATTGCTAGGCAATGTTGCAGTTGCATTTTTATATTACAAGGGTATTGGTCCCTTGCTTTCCTCATCTGACCATTTTTTACTGGAACCTGGTGAAGACATTGAGGAGGAAGAACAAGTCATCTCTTCAGTAGTTTCTGCCTCAGTCACCTCAAACCCATCCACCCTGTATGAACTTGAAAAAATTACATTTACACTGAGTCACATAAAGGTAACTTGTTTTCCTAGAATTGTTAGTTAAAATTGTAATATTCCCAGAGAAGGGAACTTCTGCTTATTTGGGTGTTCAACATACAGCTTTCAAATCAAACTAGAAGAACAGAATGGTTTTGACCTTTGTTTTTGTTTTCTTTCACAGTGCTGAGGTTTGAACTTGAGTATTTATTCATGCTATTCGTAGGTTGTAGATCTCAACTAACATTTCTATAAAACATTTGATTCCTATGAAGGTCTGGCGTGGTGGTTCACCTATAGTGTCAGCTTACTCAGTAATCAGAGATTGGGAAGATCAGAACTTGAGAGCAGGTCTGGCAGTAATTTAATATAAACAGTAACTTAATGTATAAAAGGAAAAAAACTTTATGTAAGCTAAGCATCATGGTGATCATGGTGTACCCCTGTAATAACAGTACTCTAGAGACTAAGCAAGACGATTAAAAATGAAAAGAAATATACAAGGAGAGGAGAAAGGAAGAAAGGCAGAGTAGATAGGAGAGAAGAAAAGGCAGAGGGAAAGGGATAGATAGAAGGAGAGGGAGAGGGAGGAGAACAGAATCGGTAAATATTACCTCAAATCAGGGCTGGGAAGGTGGCTCAGTGGTAGAGCACTTGCCTTGCATATATGAGGCCCTGGGTTCAATTCCTCAGCACCACATGAGCAAAAAGAAAAAAGCCGGAAATGGCGCTGTTGCTTAAGTGGTAGAGCACTAGCCTTGAGCTGAAGAGCTGAGGGACAGCGCCCAAGTCCTGAGTTCAGGCCCCACAACCTGACCTTAAAAAAACAAGAAAACAAAAAAACCTAGACAATCATAAACATAATCTTGAGAAAAATAAAATAAAATTTTTCAGAATAAAAATTAATTTTTGCTTATTGCTCATATTTTACTGTATATTAGTGCACATATAAATATAAATATTCAGTAAGTAATAAATATTTATGTATTAATATATATAATATGATATATATCAAAGATATATGATGAATATGTTTATAATTTTTTTGTCAGTCCTGGAGCTTGAATTCAGGGCCTGGGCACTGTCCCTGAGCTCTTTTGCTCAAGGCTAGTACTCTACCACTTTGAGTCACAGCTCCACTTCCTATTTTCAGTTGGTTAATTGGGGATTAGAATCGCATGGACTTCCATGCCCAGGCTGGCTTTGAACCCCGATCCTCAGATCTCGGCCTTCTGAATATCTAGTATTATAGGCATGGGTCACCAATGCTCAGCTCATATTCTGTTTTTAATCACATAAAATCTCATTAATAATAAAAACTATCACAATCCTGTAACACAATATTAATACAATTGCTGAGATATAAATTTCAATTTCTATCCTAAAAAATTCTTAATTTAGGTGGGAGCCTGTGACTCATACCTGTAACCCTAGCTACTCAGGAAGCTGAGAGCTAGTGGACCATGATTCAAAACCAGTGTCGCTCTGGCAGAAAAGTCAGAATGATTCCATCTTCAGTTAGTTAATAAATATGCTTGACCATAAATATGGCTCCAGTGGTATAGCAAGTAAGACAGGCTACAATGCAAGCCTCTAAGTACAAGCTATAGTGTGGATGCAAGAATGAAAGAAAAAAAAGAGAAAGAAAGAAGGGAAGGAAGGAAAGAAGCTTTAGTTTATTCATATTAACTATATGATGCAATAGAATACATTTTTCATCAGTAAAATGTTTTGTTTTCAGATCAAAGATAAGTATAGGACTCAATGTGCATTTTGGAACTACTCACCTGATACCATGAATGGCAGCTGGTCTTTGGAAGGCTGTGAACTAACATATTCAAATGAAACCCACACTTCATGTCGTTGCAATCACCTGACACATTTTGCAATTTTGATGTCTTCTAGTACTGAAATTGTAAGACTATTTTCCACTTCATATTATCAAATCTGCCCACCTGTGTTCCTTTCTCTGCTCTTCACCTACGTCATCTAAGGAATAGTTTTATGTTTTTCTTTTGTGTAAATAATATTTAATATTTTTGTAAAACTTCAACATTATCTTTCTTTTGGTCTTTAATTTTCTTCCTGTCTTCTAGGAAATATGTAGTATAGATCCTAGGTTTTTCTAATCTAGAATTCTCTAATCCTTTTCTAGTTTCTATATATTGTATGAAATATACATCTGTTAACTAGTAGTTTTTAATGCTGCTTTCAAAAGTCATTTACATATTATAATATATCATGGAATTTAAGGGAATTTGCATATGTAGTGAAACTGTTTTTACCTATGACAAAGTACCACAAAATATTTGATGGCCAATGAATGTTTTAGCATATTTGTAATTAATATCATATTTTTAGCAATGTAGAAACCCATAAGATTTTCAAATATGAAAAATATCTTTTAAATGAATATCTTACCAATATATATTTTAGTAATATCCTACAGTATGCAATTACTTTACAATTTCTTATTTTATAGCTGTATCATAATTTTTATTAGATTGGACTTTTTTAACTTCCATGCATACTTAAAATTCACTGCTAAGTATATTATTTAAAGTAATGTCAATCACAAAGATTATTATTTTGGCTTAAATAAGACTGAAGCAAATCTAGTCTGTATACAAAAGTAAATACTAACCAGGGTAGAATTAAACCAACATTTTCCATTTTAAAGTCTCTGAACTATACAATTTTGCTCTTCTGTATATTCAGCTTTTTCTTATACCTTTGTTTAATGTATTTTAGATGAATTGCCACATAGAAATAACTTGGACTTACCACTGATAAATCTGTTTTAATTAACCATTTCCCATTACAATAATGAATTACCTTTCTAATATCACAAAAGTGATGACAATAACGTTGCTAGGCCACACAGTAATATATACTATGCTTAGAAGAAAATCCCAACTTTCAGCACCATTTAAGTGTCACATGATTTATATCAGACTTCTTTGGATATTGAAGATGTCCAGAAAAAAAAAGTACATTACACATTGTAGTTGCTTTGACAAGTTAAACTGAATTATCCTCTTATAGCTTTATTATTATTTTCCCTCAGGGTATTAAAGATTATAATATCCTCACAAGGATCACTCAACTTGGAATAATTATTTCATTGATTTGTCTTGCCATATGCATTTTTACCTTCTGGTTCCTCAGTGAAATTCAAAGCACCAGGACAACAATTCACAAAAATCTGTGTTGTAGCCTATTCCTTGCGGAACTTGTTTTTCTTGTTGGGATCAATATAAACACTAATAAGGTAGGTAGCCATCTTTACTCTTCTCATTTTCTCTGTTTTGTACTTCCCTAAATATGCATATCATAGAAGCATTAATTATAATGAAGGGCTTAATGGGCAAGCATACAACATATTTTCTTCCTAAGTTATTTTAATGTAATTTCTAAGTTTAAATTTGATACTGCTAACATATCTAAGCAGCCTATATATCAAGATAACTAATCAAAAATATATTTCCTTATGAAAAATTACTGGGAAAATAAAAGCTTCACAACAAATTGAAGAAATACTTCCTTTGTTTTCAGATGAGCATTAAACAAAGACTAAGGAGAAATACAGTTTACATAGGATAGAGACTAAGCATGTATCTAGGACTTACAGGAGGAAATATAATAATTAACCCTACCTCTTCTCTGCACTTTCCTCAGATACTCAGTTCTTATGATTATTGATCCAGGACCTTATTAAATCATTACATATTATATTATGTAGAATTTTCCTAGAATGAGGCACTAAAATGGGATGAAATCTATAATAAATCTGCAAGTGGCAGTTGTTTGAAAGAGAATATGGCCTTGACTCCCACAGATAAGATGCAGTTTAACTCCAAGTGAAAGAAAGAAGAAAGAACTAATGCACCCTGGATCAAACTCACACCTCCATCTCTTTCCTTCATTCTTTCTCCCCTTCTTCATCTACTTTGTTTTTGGTGCTAGTCCTGGAGCTTGAACCCAGGGCCTGAGTACTGTTTCTGAGCTTTTTGCCCACTTGAGACACAGCCTTACTTCTAGCTTTTTGGTGGCTGAAATCCTCAGATCTCAGCTTCCTAAGTAAGATTTCAGATGTGAATCACCATCACCTAGCTTTTCCCTTTAAAAATATCAACAGATTCCAATGATCTAGATTCATACATGAATATAAATACTTTGACCACATTCACTCTCATTCACTTTTGTTAATTGTTCCTCTCCACCCACCTTCTCTGCTATCATTACCCCACCATGGCCTGTCCAGTCATGCTTTATTTTTTCATTTGTTAGTGTACATTAATCAAGCAAAGGGCTCTCAGGAGAAAAAAAGAAAGGAGGTGGAAAGAGATTAATGCAGAATGAATATTATTGAAATACATGGTATTGACTTGTGAGCATAATACAATGAATCACTGAAAACTATTAAACAATAGAGGGTAGGGAGAATGCAGAGACAGCAATAGATAAGGTTCCTCTAAACAAATTGTAATAATGTACGCCCATAAGTGAAGAACTTTACAGAGCACTACCATGCTAAAGAAGGCTCATCAGAGCTGTCAGCTGTCCTTCTGGAAATCCTTGAACCAAAGACACCTGTCAGAGGAGTTCCCCCCATCTCTCAGGAACAGGGAAGCCTTAGTAACTCTCTCTACTCAATCACTGGCTGCAGCAGCCTGTGAGAGATGTATCCACAGCAATGGAGTTCATAGCAGTGGCAGCACTTACAGTTCTGGATTAATGGCAGTCCTTGCAGTCAAAAACTGAAGAAGTGTGTTCTCATGACCACAAAACATCTAAGTGCCTCTTTATTTTCATTCTTCCTAGAAATATTTCAAGGACTAAAACTAGAAATCAGTTATCAAAGTTTTCTTCTACAATAAAGCATCTATCTCAAATAGTAGAAACTGGACTATAAATTCCATATCTGTGTTTATGTTTTGCAGCACTATTTATGGCACTTCTCAATTTTATACACAGTCCACAATACTAAGAGTCTCTTTCTGCTTCTCAGATTCCTCTCACCATAGTCTTTGCTTTGTAACTTTTTCTTTGATGTGTGTATTTGATAGAGCTATCAAATCCTGCCATCTTCTATACTGTATTTCTGCTCTTACTAAAGTAGCCTTCAAATTTTGTTTGTCCAGTGATCATTCTGTTTCTCAACCTTAGATGTTACTTCCCAATATATATTAGAATAAAATTGTATTATTCTTGAATTTTATTCTATTTTAGTGAGTGGTATGAGGATGGATATTATGCTGTCTCTCCAATGATGGGTATAATTAGTTCTAACAATAGGGAACTTTTCTTGTTTGTACTCTTCCTGTAAGCCTAAGTTCAGTTCTAAGTATTCAAAAACTCAGAAATAGTGTTTATCTGAAAGTCATCTCAATTTTACTCAATAATCTTATAACTTGAAGCAATCATATAATGAATATTTTGGTAAAAATAAATTATTTGCTTTGTAAATTCAGTTTTATCACTTAATATATCTATTTTAATTTTTATCATACTATTATTACCAACAATGTTCATTCTTTGATCATAAGTAAAAGAGAGTGGATATATCTCCAAACTAAAATTAAATTAGTACATGTTCACCCCAAGATACCATGGTTTACATGTGAAAAATCCCATGTAACATAAACTATACTTAACATGACACATCTTAGTAGCTTAGTTTTATCACATGATTGGTTAAGGATAAAACAGTTCTTTAAAGTCAGAAGTGTAGAACATTTTTTAAAATGCTAGTATGGAAGGAATATTTTGATGTGAAAAATCATGTTATAAAATGGTTCAATATAATGAGGAAACACAAAAGCTATGTTATGATACTTTTAAAGAAACAATTACTTATGGTCTCTTTCTTTGGTTCCTAGCTCTTCTGTTCGATCATTGCGGGGCTGCTCCACTATTTCTTTCTAGCTGCCTTTGCATGGATGTGCATTGAGGGCATACACCTCTATCTCATTGTTGTGGGAGTCATTTACAACAAGGGATTTTTGCACAAGAATTTTTATATCTTTGGCTATCTCAGCCCAGCTGTGGTAGTGGGATTTTCAGCAGCCTTGGGATACAGATATTATGGCACCACCAAAGTGTAAGTGAAGATAATTCTTGATCATTTGAAGCACAATTCTGAATGCTCTTTGCATGTCTTTGAGAATGTTGCTTTGTTTAAGTGCATTCAAAGTATTTATGGGTTTATATTTTATTTTCTTTTCAGATGTTGGCTTAGCACAGAAAACAACTTCATTTGGAGTTTTATAGGACCAGCGTGTCTAATCATTCTTGTACGTATATATTCATAATAATTATTAATAGTCCAAAGAGTTCTGATTAAGAAGTGTTTAAATCAGGCATTATACTGTAAAAAAGGTCTTGGAACATTTTGCAGTATATAATTTACTAAGATTTTACCGTATATTATTTATTAACATCTTACACATGCATTGTGATTGAGGAAAACAAACTAGCTTACAGATTCAAAACCATTATCACTTATGAAGGAAGATAGATTTTTGCATAAAATAGAATAAATCACTTATCAGGGATGTTTCTTTATCCTGAAATACTGAGAGTATCCCAACAAACTGCTAATCTGGCATTTCAAATATTTAGGTTACTTAATCTTTTATCGATGATCAGCCATCTTTGAAGATTAGACTGTCATCTTCTCAGTTTTATCATCTTTATGTACCCTGTCATCATAAAGTGATTTTAAGCTGAATTACAACATCAGAGACAAGAACCTACTATTTCTCGTGAGCAGACAAATCATATATTGATAGTCCTGTTTCAGCAAGGAAGAGGGCCTTTTAATTCTTACTGAAAGTGGTTTGAATCCTGCAAATTTGGCAGGTATTATATGTTCCATTCTAAATAAAGGCATTTTTATATGTTTCAAGAGCATTTCTAAGTGCTGAAGGTTTTCAACAGTCATTTAGAATATAATAGTCTGTCAATGAATCTGGGAACTCTGACAAGATTCTACAATGGAATGAATTGTTACCAGAGGAATTGGTACAACATTTTGGGCAACTATGTTCCATATGTTTTGACCAAAAGCTAGTCATCTTTTTAAATTATTTTAGGTTGTCCTCTTTTCCCTTGAGTGCTTTATGGTTTCAACGGAGCAACTCAGTAGAGAAAAAATTGAATTGCAAAGCAGAGAATTTTCATCAAGCTTTATTTTATAATGATGTGGTAAAATCAAGTACATTCAAGAATTATACTTTCTAATCATCCCAGAAAATTGCTTCTAATTCTTACAATTGATTTAGTAAATAAATTGCAGTCACTTGTTAGATTTCAGCTAAAATAATGGGAATTGATTGAGTGCCAGTTTTCTAAGCCTACATAACACATGTATCTTCATTGGTGGCTCTGGCACTAGTATTTCATGTGGAGATATATTTTAAGTCTTGCTTTATTGAGCAAACCACGTCTGAAACTGCTTTGTACAAGTAGATGTATTTTGAAATAATGATTTTTAGTATACATATAAACAAGAAAAGGCAAAAATGTATGCTAGGGACAGAAAAATCGAAATACTTTTCTAAAGTAAGAAAGGAAAAGTTTATTTAAAATGATTTTAAAATATCTTGTAGTAAGGTGTGCAGACATTAGATGGGCTTATCTAAAAACCAGTCTTGCAAACTTTAACCCTGTTCTCATCTGGAATTAATGAATCCATGTGTCTTTGGTACAGTTTCCGTATGATATTCCCAGATTACCCAGAAGGTCAGGCTGTTTACAAAATGGGTAAAGCATTTCTGTTTCCCCAAAATTTAAATTCTGCTCTATCTATTATGTCTTCCAAAATATGAGAAAATCTTAATTTCTCAAGGAAAACAAATTAACAAGTGATTCCTATTATCTGCTAATATTCATGTGTTAAGAACTATATAATTGTATTACATGATGATAAGTGGTACTTTTCCTTTTGTCCCAGAATAGTACCAAGTTCAAGTGAAAAGACTGTAGGTTCCTTATCAAATATTTGACCTTGAAAATTTCCAACAAATGTTAAGAAGAGGCATTATGAATAGATATAACCCTGTAAGGGAAGCTTCCAACAGAGATAGCTATGATTGAGGAGTGCTTAACTTTTAGGGAACACAGCAATCTCAGTAACTTTTACTTTCCCTACCAGTGAGAAAGACAAGCAGAGCTCCCACACCTGTTGAAGTCGATAGGAGCAGAAGTAAAGAAAAGGTTTTGTATAAAGTAAAAATCAGAGGAAAATGATCATCCTGATCCCAAAATATATAGTGGGGCTTGTATAACTTTCATATCTCCCTGGTATGTAAGATGAGCAAAATACTAAGAGCACATCACTACATGATTTTTTGACATATGCCTTTCTTATTCAAGACCAAATAGAAGCATTGAGACTAGCACCTTTTTTACTTAAAGTTTCCAAAAGGCTATATGTTTGAAAGAATATCAACAGCAAAAATAGCATATAGTGTGGCTAGGGATCAAATGATTGGACAACATGTAAACACTTCAACTATTCTAGGAACACAAATACTGAGAAAGGATATCCAAGCATGGTGTAAGCCCAGTACCTCTGAGACTGAGTAGGAGGAGTATAAGTTTGAGTCCTTGCTGGGCTAAAAAAGAGTCCCAATCTTAACCCTTAATCCCAAAAAGAGAATAAAAGTAGAAACACTAGAAAGCTAAAAAGAGTTGTGAGCCTCCTCAATATAAATGCATTTCTAAGAGCATGGGTTGAATGAAGACTACAGTTCCAAAGAGGGCATGAAGGCAGAAATGAAGTACTACTAACACCAAAATGAACATATTTGAGCAAGATGGAGTCTATCTCATACGTGAAGAATATCCATAGTAACAGGAACTACTCTACACTAAAGTGGTGTGAATTCTACCTCCACTCAACCGCCAACAGAGTGGTTTCTAGCCCTGGGAGGAGAGCTTCTACATCTGGAGAGTAGAGACAGGATCCCAGAACCAAGCCATCTATCCCACACTCATACGCATTTCATTCAGACAACCTAGAGTCCAAAATTCTGAAGAGGAAAAAGAAGGATAATATAGATTTCTTTTGAGTTTAAAATTACTTAAAGTTATGCCAATGCCATGCCCAGAGTAAAAATATCATTTTTTATATTAAAAGGTGTCTATTTAACTAAATGAGGTTTATATCTTCAAAACTGATTATTAGCCATTTGGGGAGAAAGCAATTACATGCTGATTGGAAAATCACCACCTTACCTTGGAAACATGTTGGTAGGAAAATACAGCCAATCATTGTATAACATTTCCCCTGGTGACTTGGGTGGCAAATACAAAGGAAGACAAAAGAAATGACAAAGACTAAAAGAACAGTATGTGATTAAATAAAATATGAACTGGGGTGATGCAGAAGCAATCACTAAATGCAATTGGAAGGCCAAGTGCTGGTGGCTCATTCCTGTAATCCTAGCTAATCAGGAGACTGAGATCTGAGGATCAAGGTTTGAAACCAGACCAGGAAGAAAGTCTGTGAGATGCTTATTTCCAGTTAACCACTAAAGGCCAAAAATGGAGATATGGCTTAAATGGTAGAGTCCTGGCTCTAAGCAAAAAAGCTCAGGGTCAGTGCCCAGGCCCTGGTTACAAACCCCAGGATGGAAAAACATAAACACTTCCCAGAGGTATTTAAAAAGTCTTCATGTATTTAAAAAGTCTTCTATGCCTGCTTATGGAATATCAAGAAGCACCTTTGCTTTTAATTTTGATACAGATTGGGCAAGGCATTAAAATGTGAACTTATATTTCTACCACGCAATTCTATGATAACACCAGATCCTTTAAGAGGAAGATCTAAAGAAAAAGCATTGGAAACCATAAGAGTACCTGAGATACACTAAAATATTATGATAGTTCCATTACAAAAAGTACTCGAGAATTATGTTTCATATTTTAAGATGCTTTGTATTTTTATATTTGTAATTTTATTGTCAAGGTGTTGTACAGAGGAGTTACAGTTACATATTAACATAGTGAGTACATTTGTTGTCCAACTTGTTACCCTCTCCCTCGTTTTTCTCCCACTTTCCCTCTTTTCCACTCCTCTCCCCAAGTTGTACAGATCATTTCCAATGTATTTCCTTGTGACTATTACTGCTGCATTGGTACCTCTGTGTCTTTTATCTCACCATTTTGTTGTTCCCCTTCCCTTCCCTAATTTATATATATATACACACACACAATACTCAGGGTACCAAAATCAAAAACAGTGACAACAGGGGATAAACCACAGGGGGGAAAACACACACACACACAAAAAAAAACAAGAAATCACATAGTACATTTAAAACAACAACAACAAAGAAAAACCCCTTGTGTCCGTGTCTTAGAGTTCATTTTGCTTAGGATCATCTTATATGGTCATATGTACATAGCTATTGAGCTATTCTGCTCATCTGATAGGATTATTCTAGACATATACTAATCATTACAAATGAGGCAAATCAAAACAACATTGAGATTTCACCTCACCCCAGTTAAAATGGCTATAATAAAGAACTCTAATAACAAGAGATACTGGAGGGCATGTGGCCAAAAGGGAACATGAACATACTGGTGGTAGAAGTACACACTTGTTCAACCACTCTGGAAAGCAATTTGGAAGTTCCTCAAAAGACTAAACATAGAGCTCCCCACTTCTGGGCATTTACCCAAATGATCACAAACAAGGCCATACTAAAGCTACTAACACAACTATGTTTATCACAGCATTATTTACCATAGCTAAGATCTGGAACCAACCCAGATGCCCTCAATATATGAATGGATCAAGAAAAATGTGAGGTATATACATATAAATATATTTATACACACAATGGAATTATATGTTTCCATCAGAAAAACTGACACCACCTCATTTGTAAGGAAATGGAAAGACTTGGAAAAAATCATATTAAGTGAAGTAAGGCAGACCTAAAGGAACATGGTCCCATTGTTTCCCTAATTTGTAATAATTAAGATGCTCTTATTTTCTTTGGGTAGTTATAAAAAGAAGTTATCATTTAATAGAGCAGTTTAGGAACACAGTGCCTCTTGATCACTGTCACCCCTTTTAATATTCTCACGCATCCCTCCAAAGTCATCCCTTCCTTCACTTTTCTCAACTTTTAGGTTATGTATTATATTTTTTGCTATTTAAAAAAGAAATTTATATATACAATGTATCTTTATCTGTACCATCTCTTCAACATCTTCACCCATCTTTCACCCCTCATTTCCCTTATTTTTCTCAGTTCTGTGGTATATATAATGCATTCTTGCCTGTATTCTACTCATTTCCCCCACTCATTTTTCTACCCCTCCCTTTTACCCCATCCCCTCCACTTTCAAGTACCCATTTCCTAGAATTCATTTTGTTAGCCTTTGACTTAAACTTCCTAAAGAATTACACTATTTGTGTTCTGTATAGATTCTATTATACTTCAGTTAATTCATTTATAACTGCTTAGGTGCCACCCAGTGTGCTTAATTCTAGATTTATAGGAAAATTCTAGTTCCCACTAATGTAATAGAAGTCATGCAACCTGTCTTTCTCTGGATCTGACTTACTTCACTTAATATAATCTTCTTCAAGTCTTTCTATTTCCTTCCAACGGGTTCAATATCATTCTTTCTGATGGATGATTAGAATTCCATTGTGTATATACACCATTTATCAATTGAGAAGCATCTGGGATAACTTCACATCTTACCTATGGTAAATAATGCTGCAAAAAGCATGGTTTGGGTGGTGGCTTTAGTGTGGCCGTGTTTATGTTCTATTGGATAAATGCGCAGAAGGGGAACTGTTGGGTCACATGTACTTCTATGTTTAGGGTTCTGTTTTTTTGGGGGGGGTCCAGTCATGGGGCCTGAACTCTGGGCCTGGGCGCTGTCCCTCAGCTCTTCAGCTCAAGGCTAGCACTCTACCACTTGAGCCACAGAGCCACTTCTGGCTTCTTTCTTTTTGCTTATGCGGTGCTGAGGAATCGAACCCAGGGCCTCAGGCATGCAAGGCAAGCACTCTACCACTGAGCCACCTTCCCAGCCCCTATGTTTAGGTTTTTGAGAACCTTCTATACTGCTTTTCAGAGTGGTTGAACAATGATCATTCTAACAGGGGTGAGGTGGACAGATCACAGAATGGGAAAAGATTTTTACCAGCTAGCCAGCAGACAAGGACCTAATATCCAAAATATGCTTAGAGCTCAAAAAATCTAATCCTCAAAAATAAACCCTCAAAGAAACAACAGCCCAGCTAATAAATGGGCTAAAGACTTAAAAAGAGACTTCTCAGAAGAAGTAAATATGGCCAACAGACACATGAAGAAATGTTAAACATCTCTGGCCATAAAGGAAATGCAAATCAAAGCAACATTATGATTCTACCTCATCCCAGTAAGAATTACGTTTTACAAAACCATCATCCTCCAGGCCAGATTGTCATTGTTTCTCAAATTATTTATGTCTAAATAAATACAGCTCTATCTTGTCCACTTTTAAAGTTAAGCATTTGCTATCCCTCAGTAAGTTGCAATTTTTTAATTTTAATAATTTTAATGTTTTAAAAATAATTTACTGAGTACCTACTACTTTTAAAACGTATGAATATAAATATTTGATCTCCTTAAAAAACCATTTTTAATGTGAGTGTGTACCAGTCCTGGGGCTTGAATTCAGATCCTGAGCTTTTATGGTCAATGCTAGCACTCTACCACTGGAGCCATACCTACATTTCCAGTGTCTTGATGGTTAATTAGAGGTAGGAATATCATGGACTTTCCAGCCTGGGTTAATTTGGAACCACAGTCCTCAGATCTCAGCCTCCTGAGTAGCTAGAATTACAGGCCTGAGTCACTGGCACCTGGGTAATCCTTATTTTTACTATACCTGAAATTTGCTTCAAAAATATTAAGTGGTTGGCTCCAAGCATATAAGTCTACATGTGAAACTTAGGGATAGTACATGAATGTATTTCTTAACCTAAATCTAAAATCCAACTTTCAGTTTATATTGACTTCCTTTTTATTTGCCATCAACCTATCTTTCTTCTATATTCTCTCTTATTTTGAGTTAATCTAGGCAGCATAATCTGGACCAACATAAATTCAGGTCATGTGATCTATTAATAACAAGATAATATGTTGATTTAAAAACCTAAACATTCTGAATGTATTAACACATTTTAATTTATTATGTAAAAGACTAACCACTATGTGTTTATGTTTATATTTTATGTGTGTATGAAAGAGAGAAATAAACAGAAAGGGGAGAGAGAATGAGAAAGGGAATGAGATTGACAGAGAAATGGAGAGAGAGGTACAAAGAGAGAGAGATTGGTGTCATTTTAAAGTAAAAGAGCCCAACGCCAGTGGCTCACACCTATAATCCTAACTAGAAGGCTGAGATCTGAACATTACAGTTCAAAGCCAGCCTGGGAAGGAAAGTCCATGAGACTA
This sequence comes from Dipodomys ordii, assembly GCF_000151885.1. Classification (NCBI taxonomy): domain Eukaryota; kingdom Metazoa; phylum Chordata; class Mammalia; order Rodentia; family Heteromyidae; genus Dipodomys; species Dipodomys ordii. The sequence continues at coordinate 1,139,854 of NW_012267255.1, read as the reverse complement.
TTATTTCCAAGCTGGGAGTTGAGCTGTGGCTCAAGTAGTAAAATGCTAGCCTTGAACAAAAGAAGCTCAGGGGCAGTACACAAGCCCAGAACTCAAGCCCCAGGACCAGAAAAAAAATGAGGTATGGAGAGTATCATTTGCCCAATAACCACTATTACTATACTTGGGCACACATTCATGGGCTTCCATTTAGTGCCTCCAATCTTAGTTCCATTGGTGATAGCCATAGTCCAAATACCTAAGTGCAAATACCTAAGACTGATACTTAAAGTTGTGCATAATTTTGATTAACCCTGCCTTTTTTACAGCACTCACATTGTATTTCTATATTACAAACTTCATCTTTGTTAGAATATTTTATATTTCTTGGATATATTCTTTTGCTTTTTCATTTACAATCTTATCCCTTATGCCAAGTTCTGCTACCTTGAATACTATTATCAATCATTGCACAAGTTTGTAACTAATGCTTCCATCATATTTGCTGGTATTTGGATTCTAACCCTTTTTAAAGACATTTTAAATTTTATATTGTACATGACAATTTTGTGTATATTATACTAACCTTGGTCTTCTTAAAACATAAAATTGGCTATTATGTCCTCAGTAATTATCTATGAAACTAATCATTCCATTAATAAAAGTATAGCAATTTATGAGACAGACAATCCATGTGATCATTCTGAAGTTGTTTACTACTGTGTATAATATGTAAATAAAGATAATGTCAGCCCAATATAATACTAAACCAAAATGAAAAAATCTTAAGTAGCATTCATTTTTAACAATGAAAAATTGAAATGCCCAGCAATTTGATTGATGACCCTATGACTTTTTTATTCTTTTTATTTTAAAAATAAAATTAAGACAGATTTTATAACCAGCATATCACAGCCAAAAATAATATGCAATATAATGCATATAAGATCAAATATAGTATGTATGCTCATATTCATATTCTGACTTTCAATTTACTAGTGATTATGTAACAGCATTAAATTATATCAAGGCATATCTTGATATAATTGGTAATTGTATACTTGAATCTATTAGCTTGTATAGTTTTTGTTGAAAGAATTCAGCATTAAAGATTAAAAATGTGAAAGAAAATATTATGGAAATTATCATCAGACTGCAGCTTGGCAATACCAATTACAATATAGAATTTGTTTTACCTCTATACTCTTTGACAGAAATAAATAACTAAAATAGAGAAAAGTCAGAGACTTAATAAAATGGCATTTATTTTCTAGAATAAAGATACAATCTAAGTGAATCTTCAAATTTAAATATGGAATTAGCAAAAAATACTTGTTGCCTTAAGTGATTGACAAGATTTCTCTCATAGCTTTCCCTGAATAAACCTAAGAAGACATACCCCATACTCCTATTTTGTGGAAAATTTACAACCACTTCCTTTCTTACATTGAATTACTGCATTTTTTCCATAGAAAAAAGAACTAGCAAATGGAATCTGATAGATTTTAAGAACAGAACTCTGGGGCATGCCTAGCTTGGAAGTAAAATGTAAAATGCCTTTGAGACAATATATAAATGAATAAGAATGAATTGGTTCAACACTGGTGGCTTTTTCTGCCCCAAGGTATGTTGTTTCAAACAAATATTCAAGCTTTTAATCTATTCTGATAAGTGTTAACTACTTAGATGTTTGAATAGCAACATTTACTGCATTGATCATCTGAAAGTATTTCCTCAGGTATTGACTCATTAATATTAAGAGTCTCTTGAAATCTGAAAAATGAACCAGTGACCCCATTGATCCTATCTATGTATCACTGCATTTAAATTTTATGATTGTGACTACACATGAAAAGGCCTAGCCATGCTTTTGAAAAAGGGAACTGTAGAAGAAAGAGTCGTCTAATCTTTGTAAAGCAAGCTGCAGTCTGATGATAATTTCCATAATATTTTCTTCCACATTTTTAATCTTTAATACTGAATTCTTTCAACAAAAACTATACAAGCTAATAGATTCAAGTATACAAATATAAAAAAGTTTGTAAAAATAATTTAACTTTTAAATAAAAATGGAACTTTTCTACAGATACTTTCAGGATTGAAGAATTGGATTTGCTTGATTGAAGCAAATACTAATTAAGCCATGTCCAAATAAGGCATTTTCTTTAAAATTGTGAACTTTCATTAGAATGCAAATCAAAATGGTTATAATTGAGTGCTACTGTGTTACTATTCTTATCCACTTCTTTTTAGATTTGACCAGAGTACCACTCATCTTTAGTGGTTTCTTCTAAGGATGTCCTCTCTAATTCTCTTTTTACCAAGAAATGCCTAATAAAACCTCTTAAAAGTTAACCTCCTATCTGACAGACTAAATCTATATCTGTATATCATGTGTACATTCATATTATATTTTATGATATATTTATATTGCATTAGGTGCAAAAAATCCAGTATTAAAAGAAATGAAAATATCATAAAACTATGTGAAGTAAAAGGTGAAAATTTTATCCTAAACATATGTCCTTGATAACTAACAGCTTCTTTCTTAAATATTAACCTTCATCCTTCCAGATATTTGCTTTGTGCATATATACTTATATGCATACATACATATTAATATATATATGTATACATCTATAAATACATATGTTGTTACAGGTTCAAAACTTTTAAGTGCCTACAGGCTACAATATATTACATCTTGCTCCACTAGAAAATACAGTTCCACCATTTTATTACATATTATGAGTGCACAGTATTTAACCTTTCTCCTATACATGCGTAAGTATTTCCAGTGTTTCCTTATTACAAATAATATGGCACAGAGAATTGTTTGAAAATGATTCTTAGATGTAGATTTTGAAATTTACATATCAATCTGTAAAACCATTTCTTCAATTATCAATAGATCAATGACGCATGAGAAGGTCTTTTTCTCTAATACTTATCACAACATGGTATATTCTCATCTACTGTGATGTACCAATGACTACACTGCAATATATAAATCAATGAAAGGATTATACTGAGTCAATATTTCACAACTGTGATTCAGTTGACACTTTGGACAAAATCTTTGTTGTGAAGACTGTCATGTATATTGTAGGAGCTTAGCAACATCTGTGAATTGTTTCTCCTAACTAGATTCTGTTAGCACAGCCATTCAGATATGACAAACAAAAATGTCTTAGGACAAACTAAATTGTCCTTGAACAATGTTATTCCCAGTTCTTTTAGTTGGGAACTGCCAATCTAGACTTGTATTTTAAGTAGCCTACATATGAATGCATTTCAGAGTCTTGAACAAATAACACATTTTAAAACATTATAGTCGGGGCTTGGGCACAGTAATTGAGAGGGCCTGATTAAAGCTATATTAGAAACATTACCCATTTGAATTTTAAATATTTTGAATGACAGTATCAATGTTTTCTTTATACATTTTAATTTAATGTCACATTTTTAAGCACATGTATTCATGACTTTTGTAAGTCACTTTAAGTGTGATACACACACACACACACACACACATATATATATATATATATATATATATGCATTATATGCTTCCATCAGAAAGAATGACACTGTCCCATTTGTAAGGAGATGGAAAGACTTGGAAAAAAATTCATATTAAGTGAAGTAAGCAGATCCAAAGAAACATAGGCCCCATGCTTTCCCTCATTTTTAATAATTGGTGTATGTCAAGGATAGTTCTAGCAGATGAGCAGAATAGCTCAATAGCTAGCTACATATGACCATATCAGATGATCTTAAGCAAAATGAACTCCAAGACATGGACATGAGTTTTTCTTTGTTGTTGTTGTTTTAAATGTGCTATGTGATTTCTTGTTTCTTTTGTATTTGCCCCACTATGGTTTATCCCCTGTTGTTACTTGATTTAAAGGAAGGGAAGGGAAAGGAAAGGAAGGGAAGGGAAGGGGAACAACAAAACGAGACAAAGGACCAAGGGGGAACCAATGCAACAGCGATACTCACAAGACAATATTGTGGAAATGATCTGTACAACTGGGGGGGAGGGGTTAGGGAGAAGGAAAGTGGAAGAAAAATGAGGGAGGGGGTAACAATTCAACAACAAATGTATTAACTACCTTACTTATGTAACTAACGCCTCTGTACAATACCTTGACAATAAAACTTTTTTAAAAGGCACTTCAATATTTAAATGTTCTTCTATATTCTTATAAAGCATTCAGTGACTGTCATACTTAACTTGTTTCGTTATTTTTGTCTTTCTGAAAAAATAGCTAGAATTATTTAAAAGATAGTCTCAAATATAGACATGATATGTGTAATTTTAAATATATTCTTATATATAGGAGTTATATTTTTACTCAAATACCTTCAAAGATATCATTTCCACAGTATTGTCTTGTGAGTATTACTGTTGCATTGGTTCCCCCTTGGTCCCTTGTCTCAGCATTTTGTTGTTCCCCTTTCCTTCCCTTCCCCTCCCTTCCCTTCCCTTCCCTTCCCTTCTTCCCTTCCTTTCCCTTCCCTAATAAATGTATATACAATACCCAGCGTTCCAAAATCAAGTAACAACAGGGGATAAACCATGGGGGGGGGGCAAATACAAAAGAAACAAAAAATCACATTAAAAACAACAACAACACAGAAAAACTTCATGTCCATGTCTTGGAGTTCATTTTGCTTAGGATCATCTGATATGGTCACATGTACCTAGCTATTGAGTTATTCTGCTCATCTGCTAGAACTATCCTTGACATACACTAATTATTAAAAATGAGGGAAAACATGGGGCCTATGTTTCTTTGGGTCTGCTTACTTATATATGAGAGATACAAAAAATATTTTTAAATCTCCTGGGTCTCTTAATCCCAATTGGAAAGAACCAGGTAAAATAAATAAAATCATTAGTTTTTCCCTCTAAAACTAGCTTGATAGTAAGGAATGTTTTCTAAGGACATATGAAAAATAAAAAAAAACATGAAGTATGCTGGTAGACTAAATCAGTCATTAGCATCATGTTCATTTTATCTCATATAATCTTTTAATCTTTATAAAAGTTTTTAATGTATCTCAGTTAATCCCCACAGACACATTTGTAGCACATGAAAATAAAAAGTAGTAACGTCATTTAGCAAAACATAAATGTATTACTTGATTTTCATACTCTGGCACTATCATCTTGACTTGCCTATTTATAAATATCCAGAGGGGTCTATATTTATCATGTAAGAAATACATTCTTTCAAAGGATTGATTTCATGAAAGTAAATAATGTACTTTAATTTGTGGCTAACAGATAATACTTTTAAGCATTTATTCAATGAGATTTTATAAATTACTTAAATTTATCCAAGAGCACAGTGTGTGCATTCTGCTCATTTTTAGATTTCTAATCTTCCTTCGAGTGTATTTGTGTATATAGCATTTTCGAAGTTGTATACAAGTGTGAACCTTTCTTTGAATTAGTACTCATTAGTATTTACATAATTTTTTATTTTTTAAAAATTTTACTATAAAAGTGATGTACAGAGTGGTTAGAGTTACATAAGTCAGGTAATGAGTACATTTCTTTGAACAGTGTCTCCCTCTTCCTCATTCTCCATTTTTCCCCTCCAGACTTCCCTCCCCTCAAAGTTGTATAGTTCATTTCCAACATAGTGACTAGTGTGCTTCATTGCTGAATTGATTCATCCTTTGTCCCACCATTTCTTTGCTTCCCCTTTCTCTCCCCAAATCAGACAAACTTATATGCAAGACAAAGGCTACAGAAATCAGAAACAGGAGTAAATAAACCAAAGAAAAAATGAAAGAAGAAATTAAAAAATTAGAACCGCAAACAATACAATAAACATTTCTCTTACTTCCATTTCTTGGAGTTCATTTCAAGAAGCATCATTTTTATACGATCTTATGCACGTAGATATTGATCCCTTGTAGTCCTCTCCTAAGAATATCCTCCTTTGTTTTCATTGTGTCTATGTTTAGACTGCTGTTTAATTAATCCTGTTGAGGTATAATTATTTTTCTTTTACTGTCCACTTGGTTTACTTGTAGATTTATAGGCACATTTTAATTATTTCAAGTGAGGGAAACTATGCAGCCTGTGTGTCTTTGGTTCTGGTTTACTTCTCTTAGTAAAAAAAAATTATTTTTTCCAAGTCTTTCCATTTCCTTACAAATGGAGCAATGTCATTCTTTCTGCTGGAAGCATAGAATTCCATTGTGTATAAATAGAGCATCTGGGTTGATTCCATATCTTGGCCATGGTAAACAATGCTGCTGTGAACATGATCATGCTGGTAGCTTTACTGTAGCCTCATATCTAAAATATATTTGAGCTCAAAAAGTTAATAAATTCCCAAAAACAAATCCTCAAAGAAATAACAACCCAATTAATAAGGGGCTGAAAAACTTAAAAGAGAGTCTTTTCTGAAGAAAAAATAAGAATGGACAAGTGACACATGAAAAAATGTTCAACATCTCTGGCCATAAAAGAAGTGCAAATCAAAACAACATTGAGATTCCATCTCACCCCAGTTAGAACTGCCATTATCAAGAAAAGTAATAATATCAGATGCCAGAGGGGATGTGGCCAAAAAAGAACATTACTACACTGTTGGTGGGAATGTAAGTTGTTCAACCACTCTGAAAAGCAGTGTGGAGATTCTGCAAAAGACTAAACAAATGTAGACATTCCCTATGATCCAGCAACCCCACCCACTCCTGGGCATCTAGCCAATTGAGAACTCTTGTACAATAAACTTCCTGTGTTTATCAAATTCACCATCTATCTTTAATATGCCCTGTAAAGTAAAAAGTAGTCATTCTGAGAACATGAACTGCCTGTAGTGCTCTCTCTTGATTTCTTTCTCTTATGAGAACATGGTTCAATTTAGTTTCAAAATTTCCCAATTATAGAAAATTTTAAATCTTTTAAAAATTAAAAAGAAATGTGCTCATTAACTGACTTATGTAACTATACCCCTTCTGTTCATCAACATTTTCAATAATATTTTTTAAAGTCTAGCCACTCAAGAGCTGAGATCTAAGGATTGCTGTTCAAAGATAGCTCAAGCAGCAGTCTTACCTCCAATTAATAAGCAAGGGGTAGAAGTGGAGATGTGGCTCAAGTAGTATAGTACTAGCCTTGAGTGAAAAAGCTAAGAGAGAACACTCAGGCTCTAAGGCTCGGAGTTTAAGCCCACTAATGGCACCGAAAAATGTCTTAGAAAGCATAATTTTAATAAGTTGGAGAACAATTCTATCATTTCTTTTTCTTCAATTAAAAATTAACTTGACAGTTACTTTTGAATTCAATCGCACCAGTTCTACCTTAGATTAATGGGAATATTCAAATCATTTATTTTATTCTTACTAACCTATTTCCTCATTGATTCTGCAAACCTATATTTATAAGAAACATTTTTCATCATGTATGGCTTTACAAACGAAGATTCATCATACAGTTTTCATTGTGACATTAAAATGAACAGTTGTGGTAAATGCTCCTCACATAGCTTTCCTAATTCACAGTTGACCTCTTTTTTAATGTCTGTGATCAATTAAACTTGATTATAAAAAGAATCCATTTACACTAACGGGAGTCATTTATCCCTAATGTTTATAAGTTATCAGTTTGTTCCTCCTTGCTTCTGATTTTATTTGATAATTTACACTATACATCTCGGTTTCTTTATCATCTTTCAAATGATCTATGTCTAATGAAATACTTTTAAATCATAATTTTTAAATTGCAGTGTATCATTAAATCAATGGTAGAATAAAAGGTATCTGAGACAAGTAAGGAATGCTTTCTTCAAACTTTTATTCATTTAATGAATGTTTTCTGAGCATTTTCTTTTATGATTTTGTTTATAAATTTTTATTATCTTTACATGGTTCTTCATAGTTTTCAATTCCACATATCAGTTTATGAGTACACTGTAGTAAGTATATCATCTATGAACCAATCATGGCTCTAGAGTTGAAAAAAATTCATCACTGAATAAACAAAGTCTATTACTTTTTATCCGTTATTATTGACTAAGAGTCAGTAACAACCATAGTCTATATTTTTTTAATTTAATTTTATTTTATTTGTGAACATACTTTACAGAGGGGTTACAATTACATGGGCAGGATAATGCGTACATTTCTTACCAAGCATTGCAGCCTCCTCCTTTGTTTACCCTTCACATCCCTTCCCAGCCTCCCCCCTCCCCCCAATACCAACCCTTCTCTTTCCCCCCTTTTCCCCCCCCCGTTGCAACAATGAGAAGTACAAGTTGTCATGTCCATAGTCTATATTTTTGTGAATTAAGATTTATTTAAATACACGCACACACATTTGTTTACATGTTATCTAAAGGCAAATTTGAGTAGTTGTAAAAGAGAATATATGTCTCTCAAAACCTCCAAAATTTCCTATCAGGCTATTGACAAAAAGTGTTTACTGACTGAAGAGACTGATGCAAGAAAAAATTAGCTATTGTCCTCCATAAAATATGCCAGAATATTAGATTCATTATGAATGACTCTTGTATCTATAATATTCTATATTTAACACTTTGCAATGTAGTTATTTTTTTCATTTCCAAAAACTTCTTTAAAATAGAGTTTGACTTGGAAAATTTAATTCTACCCCAGGATGAGAATTACCTGTGAAATTATTTACAGGAATGTTAAATTCTGGACTTGCTTTTCAATTATATTCATTTTAATATTTCTCTTGCTGAAATTATTTCAGAACAAAATTCCTTATAAGGGAAAATAATTCTTTTTAATAATGAAGGTCATGACACAAAATAAAAACTGCTATATAAAGTTCTAACACCTTAAGATGTCACTTATAGGTCCAATGAAGCTATATCTCAATATAATGCTTATACAACTGTTGTGTTAAATGTATTATTGGACCCTTCAGATATTTAAGAAAATCTGGAAAAATTAAATTTTATGAGATTACAATAAGTAATGTTTGTTGGAAAGATATATTAGGCACTATTCTGAGTGCTTTATATTATGTAATGTTGTACACATGCTAAACATGTGAAATAAATATAATATTTCCCATGATTTTCACACAAGGATATTTTTAATGCAATAATTCAAAAAATTACTGAGTTAGTATCTGGCATGGAATTTGAAATGTTGTTCTAGAACTCATTTATTCTAGTTATTTTAGAGATACAGCTGTTGTTTTCTTAAAATTGTTAAATGAATATGTTGGAAATGATCTGAACAATTTGGGGGGACTGGGGGAGGGAAAGGGGGAAAATGAGGGAATGGGGTAACAAATTAGACAACAAATGTAATCACTACCTTATTTATGTAACTGTAAGCCCTCCATATATCACCTTGACAATAAAAAAAAATTACCAATAAAAAAAGAAGTAGTGATCCTTCAACTTTTAACTAAAAGGTCTTTCAGTTACAAAGTATATTAGCCAGGTGCTGGTATCTCATGCCTGTAATCCTAGCTACTCAGGAGGCTGAGATCTGAAGATCACGGTTCAAAGCCAGCATGGGCAGAAAAGTCCATAAGACTCTTATTTCCAATTAACCACCAGCAAGCTAAAAGTGGAGCTGTGGCTCAAGTGGTAGACCCTTACCCTTGAGCATAAAGAGATCAGGGACCCTGAGTTCAAGCCTTACCACTAACCAAAAAAAGAAAAAAGAAGAATGTACATTACTTCAACCATTGTATGTTTTCTTCTAGAAAATGTGTAGTATAGTTGTTACTTTTACATGCTACATTATATTGCATATAATATGTATATTAGAAAACATATTTGAAATTTTATAAAGAATGAAATATCAGGCCAGTGGCTCACACCTATAATCCTAGCTACCTAATAGGAAGAAACCTGAGAATTGTGATTTGAAGCCAGCCTCTTCAGGAAAGTCAATGTAAACTCCAATTAACCACCAAAATAAAAGCCTAATGTGGAGCTATGGCTCACATTGTAGAGAACTAGTTTTGAGCTAAAAGCTCAGAAACAGTACCTAGATACTGAGATTAAGCCCTAGCACCATTACACATAAAAAAGAATGAAGTATTAATATTTAGCCTATTTTAATGATACCTCACTAAGGTATCATTTTTGAAATATAGTATTTATTGTACTTTTATTACAGCAATACAAACATATAAATGCAAGGTGAGTGTCTTTTTCTGCTTGGTTTTAGTGACTACCAGAGTTACTACCTCATAAAGAAATATACATTAAATATCCATAATTCTCATCTCTGTGTGTCAGAGCTACCTCCCTGTAAATGCTAATAGCCATTCCCCAAAACCTTATTATTGCATTTAAAACAGTAATTATTGAAAGAGATGTGCTTAAGTGTATAAAGAATCCACTTAAATTTGACACTATCGCATCTTTCTAGTATTATTTCAATCAACATCCATCACCATGATGAACACTTCTTGCCTTTGGTCATCTGTGACTTTTAAACTAATCATTCAATAGAGTACATTAAAATACATTTCTGGGAAGTAGTGCTGTGGCTCAAAGTGGTAGAGTACTCAAAAAGAGCTCAGACGGCCCAAGCCCTGAATTCAAGCCCTTTGACTGACAAAAAAAAAGAGAACTGATTTCAGGGAATTTTTTAGGATATAATTATTAATTTACTAATAAATATTGTATTAGCAAGTTAGATTCTTTTTAAATTTTTATTTTATTTTCATTGTTTTTATCAAGGAGATATACAGAGGGTTTACAGATATGTAAATCAAGTAATGAGTACAATTCTCCTTGACCCATGTCTCCCCTTCCCTCTCCAAATTTTTCCCTCCCATCCCCACCCACTTGATGTTCAGTTCATTTTCCACAAAGATTCTAGTGAGTGCCTCTGCTGTATTTGTTTATCCTTTGTTTCACCTTTTCTGTGCCTCCCTTTACCCTCCCAAATACAAACAAACCAACAAACATAGCTAGCTATTGAGACTTTGTCAAATACTCCTATGTCCATCCTCCTTCTCCTTTGGCCTCGGTGTGTGAATGTATAATGCCTACAGTCCTAAATAATAGGCCATATATCAGTATATATATATATATATATATATATATATGTATATATATATACATACAATGCTATATAGATATATATAGAGAGAGAGAGAAAGAGAGATACATGCACACGTGCACATTGTGTGTTACTTGTAGATTTATAGGCACATTCTAGCTACCAAAAATGAGAGAAATGAGAGAAATCATGCAACTTATGTTTCTTAGTCTCTGGTGTACTTTGCTTAATATAATTTTTTCAAGTCTTTCCATTTCCTTAGAAATGTACAATATCATTCTTATGGATGAGTATATATATATATATATATGTACATATATACATACATATCATATTTTCTTGATCCATTCATCCATTGAGGGCCTCTGGGTTGATTCCACATCTTGGCTCTGATAAACAATAATGCAATGAACATGGTTGTACTGGTAGCTATGGTGTTGTTAGTGTTCTATTGGATAAATGCCCAGGAGTGGAACTGCTGGGTCATAGGTTAGATATATATTTAGTCCACCAAAAGAGATTTCTAAGTATGTATTAGAGAATTTAGAGAAGTTATATATTAATGTGGTATAATTTTTAAATACAACTGAGAATGAAATCTAAATTCATACTTCACACTGTCATCCTAATAATTGGCAGTTCTGAATAAAATTTTATCAAATTTAATTAGATTTTCATAAGTTTTAATCTGGTTGCTTTGCAGGGACTTTTTCTATATGAACTTGCAACCTAATAAGCAAATAAACACACTCTAGAAGTAGAAAAAAATGCTAGCTTTGATATTTGTCTTATTTTTATATTCTTTGTCAGTGTTGATTTTAAACCATGATATACATTTAAATATCTCAAATCTATCTATTCCATTAGTTACTTTATTAAAAGAATGTAATACAATATGACTATCCACAGAACAAGCATGCACACATGGTAGGAAGTTTAAAGACTACAAAAGAGGTGAGGACCTAATATCTTTCAAAATACCTTATATCATTCCTGGGACCCTATCTGATGTGTCATTCATGTTTTAAGCATTTTTCTTTAGAAAATATGAACTAAAATTCTACAATGCTCTTTATTTTGACATCATACTTTATATATCAGTGAAAAAAAACCTAAAAACAACAATGAAACAACAATTGTTCAGTAGGATGTGAAAATGTACCATGTTCTTTGATCTTTTGACAATTGGGAACAGTGAAGACACTGATCTCTAGCAGATGATTGTTTGAATAATACATTAATTCCTATTCTCCGATAGTAAGACTTCATCTTTAGTATGTTGGCCAGGTTTAATGAACACTAATACCATTAATACTATATATCTAACTGGATCACTTCTACTCTGTGTGTGTGTGTGTGTGTGTGTGTGTGTGTGTGTGCGTGCGTGCACACATGCACACACATGCACACAGGTACATCAGTCCTTAGGCTGGAGTGCAGGGCCTAGGCATCCCTGAGCTTTTGTGCTCAGGGCTAGTTCTCTGCCACTTGAGCCATAATTCCAGATCCAGCTTTATTTAGTGGTTATTAGAAAATAATAGACTCATGAACTTTCCTGCCTGGGATTGGTTTTGAATTCAATTTCAATTCTCAGATCTCAGCCTCCTGAGTAAATAAGATTATAGACATGAGTCACCAGCATCAAGTCATACTTCTATTTTAACCACTTCTAAAGTGAAATAATCATAGGAGTCATATAAACAAATGTCAACATAATTAAATATTGGAGTTTGCAGTGTCAGTAGATTTGTCCTATTTGGGTCCTTCATCTACAATATGGTAGTTTTGCAAAGTGCTTGGGAGCATAAACTGTTTAATAGGTATTAGATTTTTCTCTGCTTCTTGGGTCAGTTATTTAACCTTTTTATGTTTCTGTTAAAATAAATCTGAAAAACTTTGATACAATAACATCAATGACAATAATAACATAATGGTAATAGAAGAACACTTAAAAGTTGGTGTCAGGGTTAAATGAATATAGAAGACTTAAACAAGCATCTGTCACATAGAAAGCACTCCGTAAATATTAGTGTTCAAAAATATTTTTATCATTGCCTGATAAAGCACATGTAAAATGGTATCCTATCCAAAAACAACTGTTGCATTTCTCAGAAGGCAATGCCTGATGGGAGAACACTGCTGTCTTCTAAAGCATAAATCTCAAGAGATGAGTGTAGTACCATGAAAACTATAAGGTCTCAGAGTAAACTATTAACATCATCTCCTCTGTGATTTTTAGGTTCTTGAATCTATTATATTTTCAGATGTTTCAATGTGTTCCAGTTAGTATTTTGCATTTCATATAATTGTAGACTGACCTCACACCTCTGCAGTCTGCTTCCCCCTGAGCTAGGTGTTGGTGACCTCAGCAGAGAGCTATCATTCAGCTCTATAGATATTCCCAAAGCTGTAAATTCTGAACCAAGTGATAAGGCTCTTAATGTTCAGGGAGAGACATTTGCCAACAATGTCATGTACATTGTATCATGTACATGATAAAATATTTTCATCATAATTTGACAATAAGTCAATAAATACCATGTCATCATTTCTATGAATGTACCAAATTTCCATTATTGCTATTAAATACCTAAACTTTGCATATTCAACTTCTAGCCATTACTTTATTAACCAAAGTTATTTTGTAAGTACCAACCCTAATAATTTTTTGGCAGAGTTTTATCAGACACACAGAGGGCTTTCACAGGGGGAAGAGTTATGCCATGTCCTGACAGTCTTTTCTAGGCTCCATCCTTTCAGGTGCTTTTTCACCCACTATAGTTTTAGGGCACTTTATCGCCCTGGATATATGCACATATGTTCAATTTCCACAAAATTTGGAGCATCTGAAAACCTCCCCCCTCTTCTTTTGTGGTCTCTTTTCACACTAATAGATTAATGTACAAGGAGGGGACACATGCTTGAGGATTTTGACTAAGAAGTCAGTGTCCCTAATTAAAATAAAGGTAAAAGATGAATTTGAAGGTGTAAAAAGTAGAGGGAATGCTGTAACATGCTTTTATTAAAATATTGTTCATTATATTTCTGAAATTGAACTATACTGGCATGCTTTATTTGTATTGATTGTATCTGGTAGTTCTATGAATGAAGATATTATACAAAAGAAAATGTGATATTTACTTGAAAATGCAAGCCAAATTTATACCTTCCTAAAAAGAAAGTCATTTATTATTTATAATTCATCTTTAAACACACATATAACCATTGCAGGACTGGTGTTTATTCTCAGATCCATGAACCTGCTAGGCAAGTGCACTGCCACTTGAGTCATACCCACATCCCTTTTTGCTCGAGATTACTGTTTAGATAAGGTCTCACATTTTTTGCCTAGGGCCATCCTGGATAACAATCCTCCTACCTATATCCTCCCAAGTAGCTGGGATTATAGACTATATCCACTCTGCTAGATATTTACTTCAAGAAATATTGAAGAACCATGTTCTGGTGTCTCATGCCTGTAATCCTACCTGCTTCGGAAGCTGAGATCTGAGGATCAACATTCATTCCAAGCAGGAAAGTCCATGTGACTCTTGTCTCCAATAAACTACTCAGAAAAAAAGCAGGAAGTGGTGCTGTAGCTCAAGTGGTAGAGCTTTAGTTAGCTTTGAGGATAAAGAGGTTCAGGAAAAGCTTCCAGGTCCTGAGTTCAAGTCACAGGATCATCAAGAAAGAGAGAGAGGAGAGAGAGAGAGAGAGACAGATCGAAGTATCGTCTACAAATAATCAATGAGTCTTTATATAGGTGCCTATACTTTAAACATGTGGAGCATTAATAATAAACATTAGTATTTAATACTTAAGTTAGTATTTATTATATATTGGAATATTTTGGTTAAAATAATGAACATTATAGGAAAGGTCAGCATTTATGCTTAATGTTTATATAAAGTATTTACATGGTACATGTATATCTATTTACATATACATGTATATTTTCATGTTTCTCCCATTTATAAATGCTACACTGAATTAACACAACTTAGCAGCTTATTACAACACAAAAGGTATCATCACATAGTTCCATAGACCAGATATGGTATAGTATGACTCAGCTGACTTTTTTGCATAATTTATCTGGGATAAATATAAAATATCAGCTCTTTTGAAGGTGCTGGGTGGTTGAGAATTCATTTCCTATGCTTTCAAGTTGTTGACCAAGCTTATTTCCATGTGATTGTAGAAGTAAGAGCCCATTTCTTTATTGGTTATAAAACAGTGTGGTCTGACAGCTTGTCAAGTTTCATTCTCAGTTTGCCAGATTTCCTCAGAGTCTCTAACATATGACCCATTTGTCTTCAAAGAAACAACTGTTGGAGCCTTCTCATGCTTTAACTCTCTGTGTCTCCTTTTCATTTAGGCTTCATTTAATCACATCTGCCCAATTACTTCTGTATTAAGTGCTAACATGATTAAATTGGGCCCAAAGGGAAAATTTAGGATCATCTCCTTATCAAAAAATTGATAACCTTATTTTTATATGCAAATTGGCCTTTTCATTATATTTTTGGAGGAAGAAAATTATTCTGCTTGACATCCATCCAAACATGCATGATACCATATGAAATTAGCATTACCTGTATGCAGTTATTTCTATTTTCTTTATTGTGTTAGTTTTCTGTATCCTTTGTCTTGTATGTAAATTTACGTGATCCATAGAAGGGAAAGGGAATCACAGAAACTGAAGACAAAGGATGAACTAATGCAACAATGATATTAACTAGAGACTATGTTAGAAATGAACTATACAACATGGGGGAGAGTGAAGTAGGAGGGTAAGAAAGAAAAAAGGAAGGAGGGAGGGGTAACAGTGTTTAAAAAGAATTGTACTCATTACCTTACTTATGTAAATGTAACACAACCCCTCCCTCACCACCCCCCACCCCTGCTCATCACCTTACAATAAAATATTAAGAAAAGAAATTAGCATTAAAACTAGGGCATTTGAATCAACAGAAAGAAAAATGCAAGTCATACTTTATATTTGATTCGAATTTGAGTCGTGGACAATTAATAAAGCATGGTTTTTGATTCTGTGACTTCACTTTATAATTGCTTTGCTCTTCTGACAGTGATCTAAGGTCTGAAAATGAATGGCTTTTTTCCTTCCTGGCATTTGGTCCACTTGTAAAAAGCTGTCCTTTGTTCAAAGTAGAAGCAAGTTTGTCTTGAGGAGTTAATTTAAAGGCAATAAAACTATTTGGAAGGACATACAGATTGTGATCATGGCATATTCTTAAATGGAGCAGATTTCATTTTATATACATGAAAATTTAAAGTAAGGTCTAAAAGGGCTGTAAGAGAAAATTTCTCATTCTTTTTGGTGAGATCTGACATCAGCATATAGATGGCTTCATCAATTATTGAGAAAAGGCTGAGAAAAGAAAAATGATTGATTGTGATGCTTAATTTTGAAGTCTAAATTTGAAGCCCTTGGATTCAATGTACCTGAAGGTCTAAATCCTTCAGTTAGCTCTCACTCTGTCACTGGCTCATCCATTTAAATTTCTGTTTTTAAAAAGGACACTTAAAAAATTTAACTCTTGTCTAACAACAGAAAGTGTGCTAAATTTTGACAAACTACATATATCTGAAGTTAAGAAGCATATTTAATTAATTTAAGCATATATTAAATTAATAATATATTTCTGTTAAAATATTGATTTTTTCTAAGATTTAAGAGTTTGTGGCTTTACATAGCTTTTTTCTATCATTCTTATATGTTTTCTGAAATGCAGCAGTAAGCACTTTTCTATCTAAGGTCTCTATCTTGTTTATTTCAATGAAATTATTATGGACACTTCATTGGTACTCTAAAACTGTTTTAAAGAAAAAGTGAGAATGAATGAAAGTTCACTTATGTCATTGATCACCTCTGTACTAGACAATTATCCAAGAAACAAGAATTGTACTTAAAGGAGCTTCAGGACTCATTCAGAAAACCTATTTTAAGACTAATAGGCATTGAGGAAGGTTAACAAAAGGAGCCTAACGGGATAGGAAAGTCATTGCACAGAATTCTAGCAGAGAACTTCATACACATCCAAATGATAGGCCCATTCAAATACAAGAAGCCTTTAGAACCCCAAACAGACCAGACCAGAAGAAAACATCCACTGCCACATTGTAATCTGCACAAGATCAATAGAGACAAAGGAAAGTATCCTTAAAGCTGACAAGGAGAAAAGCTTAATTACCTATAATGGAAAAACCAATTAAAATAACTAGATTTCTCAGCCAAGACTATGAAAGCAAGGAGAGCTTGGAACGCAGTATGCCATGCCTTAAAGGCAAATAACTACCAACCAAGAATATTGTACCCAACTAAGCTATTGTTCATAATCAAGGGACAAATAAAAACCTTTCACAAGAAAAAACTGAAACAATATATTTACACCAAACGAGCATTAGAGAAGATATGATGTGATGAATTACATTAGTTGATTTGCATATATTGAACCAGCTTTGCATCCCTAAAATCAATCCTTTTTGATCATGGTGTATGATTTTTTTGATGACTTGTTGAAGTCAATTGGCCAGAATTTTGTTGAGAAATTTTAACATCGATGTTCATCAAAGAAATGGGTCTATAGTTCTCTTTCTTTGATGAGTCCCTGACTTGTTTTGGGATGAGGGCTATGATGTCTTTATAGAAAGAGTATGGTAGTGAGCTCTCACTTTCAATTTCATTGAAGAGTTGAAGGAGTGTTGGTGTGAGTTATGCTTTGAAGGCATTGTAGAATTTAATTGTGAACCCATCTGATCCTGGGCTTTTCTCGGATGGGAGGTATCTTATTACTGTTTCTATTTTGATGCGTCATATGGGTCTGTTAAGTTGGTTTAAATCTTCTTGGTTTAGTTTGGACATATCAATATTTGCTAGAAATTCTTCCATTTCATCTAGATTCTTAGACTTATTAGCATAAAGATTTGAGAAGTAGTCCCTTATAATGTTCTGAATCTTGGTTGTTTCTGTGGTGATGTTTCCATTCTTATCTCAATTTGTTTATTCTTTCTCTGGTAAGATTTGCTAAGGGTCTTTCAATTTTGTTAATTTTTTAAAAGAACCAACTCTGTTTTTTGATTCTTTCTATAGTTTTTTAGACTCTAATTAATTTAATTCTGAGTTAATTTTCATTATTTGTTTCTATTAGATTGGAGTTTGGCTTGTTGCTCTTTTTCAAGGAGCTTCAGATGCATCATTAAATTGCTTGTTTGAAATCTCTCAAATTTGTTGATGTAGAAACTCAATTATAAATTTTCCTCTAAGTACTGCCTTTGCTGTTTCTCTGAGGAGCTGGTAATTTGTATGTTCATTTTTGTTAAATATCATGAACATTTGAATTTCCTTTCTAATCTTTTCCGTAACCTACTGGTAGTTCAACCGCGTGTTGTTCAGCCTCCATGTGTTACAGGATTTCCTTTGGTTGTTTTTAGTGTTGAATTCTAATTTTATTCCCATGTGGTTTGAGAGAATGAGGGCATAATGTCAAAGTTTCTGGGTTTGGTCAGATTTGCTTTGTGACCTAAAATGTGGTCTATTTTGGAGAATGTTCCATGTGTTGCTGAGATATTTAAAGATGTAGTACATATGATATTGGCAGAGAATTGGCCCCATACCAGCAAATTAAATAAATAGAGTAAGAAATGATGAGGCACATCACCTAAGAAAGTGGATAATATGGCAGGAACTACCAAACATTTCTCAGTATTAATGGACTTAACTCTCCAATTTAATAACATAGATTGACTACTTGGATCAAAAGCAAGATCCATCCATCTGTTGTCTTCAAGAGACACATCTTGCCCACAAAAACATATTCTAAAAGTGAAAGGCTGGACTATGATCTATCAAGCTAATGGCCTCCATAAATAGCCCCCATAATACCAGATAAAATAGACATCAAATTAAAATTAATGAGAAGAAGAGACAAAGAAAGACATTACATACTAATAAAAGTATCTCTCTTACATGAGGATATAACAATTCAAAATATCTATACGCCAAATGCTGGAGCACCCAACTTCATCAAACAAACACTACTTACCCTTAAAACACACAGATCCAAACACATTGATTGTTGGTAACTTTAACAGACCACTGTTGCCTCTGGATAGATCAACCCAGCAAAAACTCAACAGAGAAACCTCAGAACTAAACAATTGCATAGACCAATTAGACTTAACAAACATCTACAGAATATTTCATCCAGCAGCATTAGAATATACATTCTTCTCAGAAGGATATGGAACATTCCCCAAAAGATCCCAGTTTAGGTCACAAAGCAAATCTGTGCAAATTCAGAAATATTGGAATTATTCCCTACATTCTCTCAGACCACAATGGAATACAATTAGAGCTCAACGCTAAAAGCCATCATAGAAAATTCTGAACTCATGTAGATTGAACAACACATTTTTTTTTTGTTTTCTTTGTTGGTCATGGGGCTTGAACTCTGGGCTTGGGCTCTGTCCCTGTGCTCTTCAGCTCAAGGCAAGCACTCTACAGCTTGAGCTACAGCACCACTTCCGGTTTTCTAGTGGTTTATTGGAGATAAAAGTCTCACAGTTTCTTGCCCAGCCTGGCTTTGAACCGTGATCCTGAGATCTCAGCCTTCTGAGTATTTAGGATTATAGGTGTGAGCCACCTGCGCCCAGCTGAACAGCGCATTGTTGAATCACCAGTGGGTCATTGAAGAGATCAGAAAGGAAATTCAAATATTCATGATATTTAACAAAAATGAACATACAAAATACCAGCTCCTCTGGGACACAGCAAAGGCAGTACTCAGAGGAAAATTTATAGCTTTGAGTTCCTACATCAACAAATTTAATGATGTGCCAAAGCTACTTGAAAAAGAGCAACAAGTCAAACCCCAATCCAGTAGACAGAAACAATTAAAATTAAATCAGAATTAAATGAATTAGAGTCTAAACAAACATAGCAAGGGTCAATAAAACAAAGATTTGGTTCTTGGGAAAAAATTAACAAAATGGACAGACCCTTAGTAAACAACATAGAAATTTCATCTCACCCCAGTTAGAATGGCTATAATTAAGAAAACAATAAGAGATGCTATCAGGAAATATGGCCAAAAGGGAACACTACTGCACTGTTGGTGAAAATGTAGTAAACTTGTTCAACTACTCTGGCAAGCAATATGGAGTTTCCTCAAAAGACGAATCATGTTGCTGGCTGATAATCCTAGCTACTTAGGAGAGTGAGATCTGAGGATCGCAGTTCAAAGCCAGCTGGGACACGAAAGTCCGTGAGAATCTTATCTCCAATAAACAACTAGAAAACTGGAAGTGTCGCTGTGGCTCAAGCAGTAGAGTGCTCACCATGATCTGAAGAGCACAGGGACAGCGCCCACGCCCAGAGTTCACGCCCCACAACCAATGACAACACCAAAAATAATGAATAAACATGGAGCTTCCCTATGACCCAGCAATCCCACTTGTGGGCATCTATCCAATTGACCACGCATCAGGCTACATTAAAGCCAGGCATGAGCAGGTTTATTGCAGCATTGTTGTTTATCATGACCAAGATATGAACTCAACCCAGATGCCCGTCAGTGGGCAAATGAATCAAGAAAATGTGGTACATATACACAATGGAATTTTATGCTTCCAGCAGAAAGAATAACAGTGGCCCATTCATAATGGAAAGACTTGGAAAAAATTATACTAAAAGAAGTAAGCAAGACCCAAAATCATAGGCCACATGGTTTCCCTCATTTTTAATGATTAGAATGTGCCTATAAATCTACAAATAAACCCAGTAGACAGTAAAAGACAAAAATTATACTTGGACAAGACTAATTAAACAGCAGTCTAAACATAGACACAATGAGAACAATGGAAGATATTCTTAGGAGAGAATCACAAGGGCTCAATATGCTTATCAAAATGAACTCCAAGAAATGGAAGTAAAAGGATTTTTATTGTACTGTTTACAGTTCTTTTTTTCTTTCTTTTCCCTTTTTTCTTTGGTTTATTATCTTCTGTCAGAGTCTTCTTTGTGTCTTTGGCTTGTATATAAGTTTATCTGATTTGGGGAAAGGAAGGGGAAACACAGAAATGGTAGGACAAAAGATGAACAAATTCAGCAGTTAAACCCACTTGACAATATTTTGGAAATGAACTATACAATTGGTGGGGAGGGATGACTGGAGGGGAAAAACTGGGAGAAAATGAGGGAGGGGTTACAGTGTTCAAAAGGAAATGTGCTCATTACCTGACTTATGAAACTGTAATCCCTCTGTAGATCACCTTTACAATAAAATTAAAAGAAAATTAGCTCTATACTTTAGTGGCACTAACAATGAGACATAAATAATCAGGGTAACCTAGATGATAAAATAATAAAGTCTTCTTTATTTAAGAATGTATTGTGTTAGTTAAGCACCTAAGGTGTGGTCCTGCTCAGGGCTTTTATTCTAGCTATTGGCTTCCAGGCCTGACTTTCCAAGCAGGAATATCTGCAAGACAGTTATCTCCAATTATCCACCAGAAAGCCAGAAAAGGAGCTGTGGCTTAAATAATAGAGTGTTAGCATTGAGTAAGTAAGTTCAAGGACAATACCTAGGCCCTGAGTTCAAGCCCTGCCAGCACACAAAATGCTACACAGAATTTTAACTTGATACCTATCTCTAAAATATATAAAGTCCTGTAACCTTAAGTGATACTGATTTTTATATATGATTTATCACTCTATCAAGAAAGAATTTATGGTAACATAATTTTCTAATGAAGAGTTAGTGCAACCAATATAAAAGAAGTAATTAATAAATATAGTAAACATATCTACATCATATGAGCCATAGTAATATAATACTAAGAAAATTTGGGGCAACTCAAGTAAACTATTCTTATTTTAAAAGAATATTATATGAGTAAAAATTATTTTTATAAATGTTTTATTGTGAAAATACTGTACAAAGAGGTTACAGTTACATGAGTAAAGTAATGCGTACATTTCTTATCAAGCATTGTTGCCTCCTCCTTTGTTTTTCCCCCTAGCATCCCTCCCCCCCCACCTCCATAAGTACACTCCCCTTCCCACCCCTCACCCCTCACCCCCACCTAAATTGAAAAGTTCTTTTTCAACATAGTGTCTTGTAGATCTCATTATTACAATGGGTCAACCTGTATCCTTATTTAAACATTTTGTTTTTTCCCTTCCCCTCCCCAAATTATACCAACATCAAATACAGTGAAAACAGGGTTACACCGTAGGGGAGGAACATACAAAGCAAGAAAAAAAAATCACATGGTACCTTATAAATCATTATTCTGATATTTTTTCTATCAAAATTTGTTCTAATGTTTGTTAAGTGGAAAGAAAGACTTACTCAAAACTACAAAATAGTTGTTAACACCATGGCAAAATGAGAAATTGGCTTAATTCTGAAAGCAGTAGACAACTGTGGATTTACAGCAAAAGAATGATTGAAAGAAATGGAGCAATTTTTAAGAAGAGACATGAAGAGTTGGTGTTTAGTAAAACTGGCTTGATAACAGTCTTGCTAAAAGAAGACTTGAGATATCAGAAATCTGATTAGATTCTAAGAGTGGTAGATATCGGGGGAACTTAGTGTCCTCCCTAACAAATCTCTATACAGAGATTCTACAGTCTACATTTAGTTAGGAAGAGGGCCCTGGAAATCATGACTTAATTTTTCCTAGGAGAAATTCTTCTTTCAGTTTTTAAGAACTAAACTTACCAAGAGAACAATACTTTGTGTTTTTCATTAAGTCATGTCATTAAAACCAAGGTGATGAGGGAATGAGTATTAGTACACTTTCAGAGCCATACAGCTGCCTGGAATGTGACAGTGAAGGATGGAGAAGACCTGAGGGAAGAAGTCTAGCAGAGACCACATTTCACACCTTCAAGACCTGTAAGAATTCCAGATGAGACAGCCATTGGAGGGTGCTGAACACAGAAATGGTCTCACAAGTAGTTTAAAGAGATCTGTCGGAAGACTACGATGAGATAGGATGTGATAGATCAAAGGAAGGCCTGTACTGCAGCTCAGAGATAAGTGCGCAAGCTTCTGTAGAATCTCATGGGGGATTTCATGGTGTTCTCTTTCAGGGACTATGAATGAATGTTAGGAAAAGTGTCCTATTCTAAAAATAATTTGAGATAGAGGGGAGAACGTATGCTAAGGGGTAAGCAAGCTAAGCTACAAGAATAAGAAAAGCTTGCTTTAAGATAGCTAAGATCACAACAAAATTTTCTTTTTTAGGGAAAAGCCAACAGTTCAGTATTGACATTTTTTTAACTCACAATGCTTATTACACTTCCAAGCACAGTCAGCTAGGGACTTGGAGTAGATAATACTTGGAACCTTTGGATCTGAGCACCTAGGCACTGAGTGAACATAAGAAGCCCAATATTTTCTCTCTGATGTCCTCCCCATCAATGCTGACTTTCAATGCTGGCTTAGAAATTACATTATAGAGCAATGTCACCAGTGTTCTTTTAATCTGCTATGCGATCTATGACAGGCCACTTACTGATTTGTACCCTTGTTCATAGATATGATATCTCCTCTTTGAAGAAAAGACCTATCATCCATAAGTGATTTTTGAAGGAAAGAATAAATAAAACAGTATTGCACTTCAGTTAAAATCTAAGTGATATATGTTTATATCTACCCAAGCTACTACTTCTCAAGCTGCTCTATTTCTTCAACTCTTCTTCCAAAGGCAAACCACTTCCTCATCTCCATTAAATATTATGGACTCATATCCAGGTTCTTTTATTTCATATATTACCTTCTCCACTTCATTCTTTTTTTCTGCTGATGCATTGTAAGTCATCAAGTTTTGTAAGAAGTTCTGGGAAATCTAGTCCACCTCTATTCTGTCTCTTCTACTAGTCCAAATTGTAAATCAATAGCATACTCTGTATGAAGGTTTATAAGTATCACTATAATTTTTGTTTACTATTTCTTTTCTTAATAGAATCTATGAAAACAAAAAAGTCAGCTCTATTAACATGTATGTACCAAGCCTACACTATTGTCTCAGACACTTAGCAAACCCTTAGAAAACACTTGAACAAAACTAAACAATTGACATTTATATTATTATTCTGTATAAGTAATCAATATAGTGTACTTTTTGGCAATATAAAACTTTTAAACCATGCTGGACCCCAGTAGTTCATGACCATAATCTTAGCTACTCAAGAGGGTGAGAAACATTGTTTGAAGCCAGCCTTGGCAGGAAACTCCCTGAAACTTTAATATCCAATTAGCCACCAAAAAGCTGGAAGTAAAGCTCTGGATCAAGTGGCAGAACGCTAACCTTGAGCCAGAAAGGTCAGAAACAGGCCCTGAGTTCAAGCCCCAGGACTTACAGAAAGAAGGAAGGAAGGAAGGAAGGAGAAGGAAGGAAAGATGGAAGGGAGGTTGGGAGGGATAGAGGGAGGGAAAAAGGAAGGAAGAGAAAAAGGAAGGAAGGGAAAAAGAAGGAAGAAAGGAAAAAGGAAGAAAGGAAAGAAAGCAAAAAGCATATAAAATTTATTGATAAAATGTTTTGATCTCTTTTTTCTTACCTTTAGAAAAAAATGAGCTTATGAAATAATAATTAGTCTCCCACTTGCCTAGAGCATCTGGTTTTTATAAGTATATAAACATTTTCCCTCGTCACAGGAACAATGAGCTTTCCAGCTCTGTATCTCCCCCAGGGAATATTTCTTCGTCCCTGTTCACAATTTTAGCATATGACACAGAAGATCGATGTACAATGTACATGCACTTCTGAGATACCAGGCAATATGAGAAAGTACTTTTCAAAGTCAGTGTTATTAAAAGTAGAACTCAAAGAATTTTCAGTGTTTTAAATTAACTATTTATGTGGGAAAACTATGGGTCTAGAGATAGATTTTGCAATAATTTATTTTATTAACAACTATATTTAAGTGATAACAAGTTTAAATTAAATATCTAGTAAAAATCTGAAGTTTTTTTAAAAAATAGTGGCTGGTATTACATTATTTATTAAATTTAGTAAAATTGAAGTTACTTTGTAACATGTAGTTATAAAGTTAAGTATAATTGTCTTCAATATTAGAAGAAAACCATAGCTATTAAAAAATACCAAGTATCCCTCTTTAGTAATCATTAAAAAGTATTTATAAAATTAAATATCATTAAATTATTATTTCAGCTAATTATTGAAACATAGGAATAGACTGAAGCTGTCAACTACATCAACTAAATATACTTTATTTTCCCTCTACAATTGCTAATGTATTTTTTGTATGAAAGCATTGCTGTAATTAGAATTAATTAATCATATAATTTGAATATTGGACAGCTGGAATTATAAAAAAAAGTCTAAATCCTTAATTTATCTGAGATTCATTGCAAAGAATCTCCAAAACAATTGATAATATGAAGCTCTCTGACCCATAATGTTATACTGATTTTTTTTTTTTTTGGTTGGTCCTGGGGCTTGAACTGTGGGCTTGGGTGTTGTGTCTCAGCTCTTCTGCTCAAGGTGAGCGCTCTATCGCTTGAGCCATAGTGCCTCTTCTGGTTTTCTAGTGGTTTATTGGAGATAAGAGTCTCCCAGGGCTGGGAAGGTGGCTCAGTGGTAGAGCGCTTGCCTTGCATGCATGAGGCCCTGGGTTCAATTCCTCAGCACCACATAAGCAGAAAAAACCGGAAGTGGCACTCTGGCTCAAGTGGTAGAGTGCTAGCCTTGAGCTGAAGAGCTGAGGTACAGCAGCCAGGCCCAGAGTTCAGGCCCACGACCAGACCAAAAAAAAAAAAAGAGTCTCCCTGACTTTCCTTGCCCAGGCTGACTTTGAACCGTGATTCTGAGATCTCAGCCTCCTGAGTAGCTAGGATTAGAGCCATGAGTCACCAGTGCCTGGCTATACTGCTTTTTTATAATTATGCAATTATATTCTGTGAAGCTATATAAATTAATTGACATTTAGAAGAAAGTTTTCTATAACTACAGACTTCAAAATTACTAGGAAGATTTAGATAAAAGATATTATATTTAACTACTCTCATTTCAAAATGGCTTTTGAAAAAATTGGGTTAGTAAAATGCAGTCAACAAAGGGCTAATGTATTATTTCTATAATATTTATATTATTAATTATAATATTTATAGTATTATTTTATTTACTTTAGAATACATTGATATATTTAGAATACACCTTCCTTTAATCTTCTGACACTCCAAATATGCCTTGACGGTTTCAAAAGAATATAGAAAAGAGAAGAAAAACACACTAAACTCTGTGTATGCATTATTCAGTTGGTAATATGAGGTGTAAGTAAAAATTAATATCACTTATAAACTTCAACAAGCATTTATTCCATTGACTGTGAAAGATTCTGAGTTTAAGTCTGGAGGAAAAATATCCCTATAAATAGAAGGCCCATATGAAAGAAAAATACATTCAAAAAATTTTGGCCTATTAATTGAAGTGATTAGTCAAGTTATCTAATTTCCTTTGAATCTTTCTTCCCAGAGTAAATTCTGTAAGTGGTTGAGAGAATTATCTACAAAACAAATTAGCTGTTGTTATTGGATTTCTTGATTATAGCCATATAATCAATCTAGCCATATCTGGGGTGAGGTAGAATCTCAATGTTGTTTTGATTTGCATTTCTTTTATGGCCAGAGAAGTTGAGCACTTCTTCATGTGTCTATTGGCCATTCTTATTTCCTCCTCAGAGATGTTCCTCTTTTTTAGCCCACTTATTTATTGGGCATTTGTTTCTTGGAGGATTTGTTGTTGGGGGATTTAGTTTTTTGAATTCTAAGTATATTTTGGATATGAGATCCTTGTCCATTGTATGGCTAGTGAAGATCTTCATGGTTTCCCTTATTTGCAATAACTAGTATAAGTCTAGGACAAGCAGAAAAGGTCAAAAGCTATGTACATATGACCATATAAGGTGATGTTAAGTGAAATAAACCCCAAGATAGGGACATAACTTGTTTTTCCTTTCTTGCTATTGTTTTTAACATATCTAAAATGTACTATGTGATATTTTTTGTTTCTTTTGTATGTTCTTCCCCCAAGGTATAACTCCTGTTTTCACTGTATTTGAAGTCAGTGCCCTGAATCTTGTATAGATATTTTTCTAATTTGGGGAGTGGAAGGGAAATAACAAAATGCTGAAACAAGGATATGGGTTGACCCATTGTAACAATGAGATGTACAAGACACTATGTTAAAAATGAACTTTACAACTTGGGGAGGGGGGACTTGAGGAGGTAGGCAGATGGGGAAGGAAGAGATGGTAGGGGAAAAACAAAGGAGGAGGTAACAATGCTCAATAGGAAATGTACTCATTACTTTACTTATGTAATTATAACCTCTCTGTAAACTATTTTCATAATAAAAAAAACATTTTAAAAAAGTTATCTATATCTCTTCAAAACAACAGTGAATATGATGTTTTTCCCTTAAGGTTTTATAGTGTTTTCCAAATCAAATGTTTTTTGGGTTTTGTTGTTTTGGGTTTTTTTGGTTTGGTTTGTTTTTTTATTTTTCTTTTCTTTTCTTTTTTTCTTTTGTTTGTTTTATCAGGCTTGGACTCATAACCTATGTGCTGTCACTGAGCTTTTATGCTCAAGGCTAGCACTTGACCACTTTGAACCAAAGTTCCACTTCTGGTTTTCTAGTAGCTAATTGGAGACAGAATTTCCTGTCCATGCTGGTTTTGAACCTCAATCCTCAGCTTTTAGCTTCCTGAGTAGTTAAGATTATAGGCAGGTCCAAATGTATCTTAATGTATATATCAATCCTATCATAGCAATACACCATACTGACCAACCTGTAGGTGTGATGATAACACCTGAAACATTTTTCTGCCTACAGAATCTGATATTGAAGTATCTGCAATTCTGTGCTGTGTGGAGCTTGGGCAGATCTACAGCATCCACACTACACATTGTCTAGCCACTACTTCAACTTCCTTGAAGTAGTATTGCTGTCATCTGTTTCCTTTTGTGCTTTGTATCTGCCACTCACTCCTCCCTTACCTTTGGATTTGGTACAGCCATACTATGGTTTAGGGATTATTTTCTTCATGAGTATGTTTCCATAGCCCATACTGCATATTTTCCATGTGAATTCATAGCTTTATAATTGTTTTTCTGGTAGATCCATGGTCAGAATGAGTTCACCATTTTCCTTTGAGTTCTGAAGACCCATCCCATAGATGGCTAAAAGCATCTGTTACATGTTGCACATTTTTATCCACAGGGGAAGAGAAAGGACAAAGACCACTTATACTGAATTAACTGAATTAGTAAGCCAATAATACCGATGGAAATCTGACCTCTACCTTAGGAATGTCACCAAATAAATGAAGGGAATTACAATAGATACCTAGTGTTTGTGATGCACACACATAGTAGGTACTCAAAAACATGTTAAATGAATGACTAAATAAAAGATTATGTGTTCACCTTCAAAATAAATACCTAGAATGTATACAAATGATTTTCAGTTTTATTGTATAAATCAGCTACAGAGTTTATGAGATCAAGTCTCCAGTAAGTTTCTATATCAGTGTATATTTTGTATATAACATATATTTTATATATAGTGTATATAATACTGTATATAGTTTGTTATATATACACATATATAATATGTGATGAGTATACATGTATATGTGTGTGTGTGTGTGTGTTATGAATTTGTAGATACTGTTTAGTTTAAATCTTTACAACTTATTTATTGCCTTTATGTGTATTTAATTTACCATGAATTATCTCTTTCTGGAAACTAATATATTCCCCCAGGTGAATCTCTTGGCTTTTGGAGTTATCATATACAAAGTTTTTCGTCACACTGCTGGCTTGAAACCAGAAGTTAGTTGCTATGAGAATGTAAGGTAAGTGTTCACTGAAGTTCATTTATTTTAGTAATAAAAATCTTTAATCACTGTTTTGTTATTGTTCTGAGGATTGAATCCAGGGTCTCAGACATGCCAGGCAACCATTCTACCACTGAGCCATATCCAAAAACCTTTAGATTATTGTTTTTGGTTTTTCTTCTTTTTTTGTTTTGTTTTGTTTTTATAGATGATGGTTGTTTTAGAAACCAAATAGGTATTGGTGCTTTCCTTTGTAAAGCATTTCTCTGTGTTTAGTAAATGTTTTTCCCTTGTAATTCCTAGTTTACATGTTGCCAAGATATTTTTCCTTTAACCTTCTCTTCTCAAACTGATTTATTGAGATCTTGAAAGTGGTTTGTTCAGGAAAAGCTGAAGTATACTATAGGGAATGTGGGAAACAACTGACTGTTTGTATTGCTTGGAACATTCTTGTAGTTTCAGTGCCTTCCAGAAGATTTATAGTTTGGATTTACCAGATGTTTGATCGATTGCTTTCTTCTAGTTCTCAACATTCACAGTTTTCATGTGGTGTGCTGTTTTTAATAAAGTTGAAATGAGTCCTTTTCTGAGGCACACTGCGAAAAATCACCTTCTGCAGTGAGGAATGATTGGACTGAATGAATGCAAGAAAAATCATTTAGTTGCTTCATTTTCAAGGCAATATCATCATGGAGAGTTATTGAATATTATTTTACCAAAAGCTACCTGAAAATCAGTAGAAAATACGTTTGAGAATCTGTGTGTGTGTGTTCTTCCTTTAATTCTTAAGAAATTGGTATTCTAACGTGAATGTGAGGTAACTGCATTGCCAAAGCAAGAGGTAAACAAGAAGGCTGGTTTTATAGCTTATGCCTTCTTCACTACCAACCCAGAAAGGAATACAGAAGCCTGCTTTGATGTCAGAAACAGCTACTGCCTCCATCCATATGGAACACTTTCTAGAATTTTCTATGAAGACTTCTTAGCTGACAGATGTATGTCTTCTCCCTGAGAATTCCTTCCACATTAAATCTGAAATCATTGCACATACACTCAGAATCACAGATAAAATATTTTAAGATTAAGTCATTCCTTTTAAAATGACATATATTCATAAAAGGGTGGTGATTTCAGAAGACATCTTGTTCCAGTATGACCAAACAAACTGTCACACAGTTTTGAGCAGTGTCCAACTCATTTGTGGTCTCTGTAGGTTTCTTTTGAAGTGTTTGGAGGGGAATATATGCATTTGCAATCGGTTGTAGGGCTGGAACTCAGAGCCTTGGATCTGTCCCTGTGCTTCTTTTGCTCAAGGCTAGCCCTCTACCACTTTGAGCCACAGAGCCTGTTTTCTGGTGGATAATTGGAAATAGTCTCATAGACATTCCTGCCCAGGCTGGCTTTGAACCTTGGTCCTTAGATCTCAGCCTTCTGAAAAGCTAAGATTACAGGCAAGAGCCACTGGCACTCAGCAATGCTTGGTTTTCTTAACTAAATCATTTAAAATATATTTTAGGTCTTGCGCAAGAGGAGCTCTTGCTCTCCTATTCCTCCTTGGTACCACTTGGATCTTTGGGGTTCTGCATGTGGTACACGCCTCCGTGGTGACAGCTTACCTCTTCACTGTCAGCAATGCCTTCCAGGGAATGTTCATTTTCTTATTCCTCTGTGTTTTATCCAGAAAAGTAAGTATTTTCTTATTATGATGATTTCTGGGCAACACTAAAATCGATAGGAAATTCTTATTCTACCAGCCTGATGACTTCTGCTTTTCATGCCTAAGCACAGTGCATTTTTGGTACTAAAATAATCAGAACATTATTTGTTCCTAGGGGAAATAATACACTTTTAAAAATACTTGCTATTAGGTATGTAATTATAGTGCATATCTACTGGAGCCTATTCCACTATACAAAAAGCTATAAGGCTCTAACAAACAAAAGATGCCAGTCTATTGTGACTTTATAGTAATTTGATGCATTTGTCATGATTACATGTAACTTTTTTTTCTTTTCCTTTTTCAAGATTCAAGAGGAGTATTATAGATTGTTCAAAAATGTCCCCTGTTGCTTTGGATGTTTAAGATAAACATGGAGAACTATGGATAATTACAACTGCAAAGAAACTAAAACCCCAAGTTGTGGATGACCAGAGTATAAAAATCACTTAATCCTATTATCCAGTTACTAGCTCCTAGGTAGTTACACATTTTAATTCAGTTTTTTCAGTTTACTGTATGAGAACTGTAGATTATTAGGTAAGATTATACACCACATAGCTATAGTGTGTTTTCCTACATGTCAAAAATAGTACTGCAGATATTTGGAAAGTAATTTGTTTCTCAGGAGTGATATCATTGCACCCAAGGAAAGATTTTCTTCCTAACACATGAAATATATGAATGTCCTGAAGGAAACCACTGGCTTGATATTTTTGTGACTCGTGTTGCCTTTGAAACGAGTCCCCTACCACCTTGGTAATGAGCTTTGTTACAGAAAGCGGAGCATAAGAGAAAGAAGGACAGAATATAAAACAGGTCAACCGAAATGGCTATTATAACAAAAAGATGTACTTTGAATAAACTTGTTTTTCTGCAAGCTGGATGAGAAAATTATGAGGTAAAAATAAAGAACTGAATAAACATATTGTGTCATTTTGTGAATTATTCTGAACTTCAGTTTCTACCAAGCAACCTACACTTCTTTTTACTACATTTATTTTGCTTCCAATGTAAAAAGATAATTTGCAAATGAAAGAAACAAAGATATCTGTTTTAAATTTAACATTAGATTGAAGTATATGGCATTTCTATACCTGCTTCACAAATAAGTATGGTGAACTTCAGATGCATAATCACTAAATAAATACATGTGTCAAAATATAATATTTTATGCCTTCTAATGGAAATACAGTGAATGAAAATGGAAGCATTTTATTCTATAACCTTTCAGGGTAGTGAAAAGTTACCATATCAAATTAGATTAATATATTTAAGTGTGTAAGTTTTTCATTTTAGATGTACTATAACTCTTATTGCAATAGTACCTTTAACCTTAATGTTTTAAAAAGGGCATTGTAAATATTCATAAAGTGAGTTGCTATTTTTTCTCTTCAGAAAAATACACATTTTAAAACTTTTTTATGACAAAGAAATCACCAGGAAATACAAACGTTTTCACTGGATCTATTTTCTGTCAGTTTTCTACTACCTATTTAAATGTATCTGTTTAAATGTGAGGTTCCTATCTATTCACAAATCTCATTAAATGGAAGATGTAGCCATTTTATTTTTTAATATGTAAATTTTCTGTATCTATCTGCAAAAGTACACCAAATCATTGAATGTTGTGATTTTAAATGAATTTCCCTCTCTGTTAAAGTCTGTTAAATCATGCTCCAAGAAAAAACATGTTATCTAAATGAAACAATCAGGCTACTTCTTGCTAAGTCATTACATTAAGAAATAATCTTGACAATAGCTCTTTTATATTTATAGAACATCCATGATAATAACTTCCCTATATATCCTAATTTTTCTCATGACAAGCTAGTAACTATTTATTGTCATGGTCATTATAGAACAAGCTTGGGGTATATATATATATATATATATATATATATATAATTCCTGGGGCTTAAACTCAGGTTGCTGTTCCTGAGCATTATTGCTCAATGCTAGTGCTCTACCACTTGAGCCATAACTCCACTTTCAGCTTTTTTGGTAACTAGTAGAGGTCAGAATATCAAGGTTTTTCTTGTGCAGGCTGCCTTGGAACTGCAGTCTTTAGATCAGCCTTCTAATTAACTAGTGTTACAGGCATGAGCCACCAGTACCTAGCTTACAGAATATTTTATAGGAATGAGATATTGAAAAACAATGGTTCAATCAATATATTAACAAAACACGGTGGTGGACAGAATGATAGCCTTCCAAAAAAGAAAAAAAAATACCCAAGCCTGTATATTTAGAACCTATTATTATCTTCACTTACATGGTTAAGAGAATGAAGGCTGCAGATGGAATTCATGTTACTAATCAGCTGGCCTTGTGATGGAATAATATTTCCCATTTACTAACGTGTTATGTATTCCAGACTAGATTTATCACTAGGATCCTTATAAGCGGAAGAAGAAAACAAAAGAGTTACAGTATGACTCAATGCATGCGGCATGACAGACTCTACTAACCTCCACAGGCTTTGAATTGGAAGAAGTCCACATACCACAGTGTGATGGCCTTCAGGAGTGGACAAAGGCAAGAAAAGGGACTCTTCCCCAGAACTTCCTGAAGGAAGTCAGCCCTGCTGACTTTGTTATTAGCCTAGCATTACCTATTTTGGGCTTCTAACTTCCAGACCTGTAAGACAGGAACATATGATTTCAAACATTAAGTGTACGGTAATTTGCTAAAGCAGCCACAGGAAATTTACTGCTTTGGCAATAGTTCTGTAGTAGTATCTTTACAGATGAGTTTACTATTCATATCATGAGAGAAAATCCTTACCATGGTTTATCAATTTATTTATTTCTAGAATATTTTTCTTGTGACAAACATTACTCTAACATCTACTTGTTCCTAATATTTGTGTGTGTGTGTGTGTGTGTGTGTGTGTGTGTGTGTGTGTGTGTATGTTCTTAGGGCTAAGAAGGAATTAGTCATCTCCAAACATGCGTTACCCTTGAGTAACATGTATTTATCATTTATCACACTGTCTTGCAAATGTAAGGCAGGCCATGAGCTGAGTTTTATTCTTCCTTAAAAGTAGGGATCTTTTCTCTTTTTGGCTTTTTGAGTGGAAGCTTTGTGTCTTCAGCTGTGTCCTGACCACAGGATTGCTAACAAACATGTCTAATCAGTACTGATGGTCTGGATTTCCAGATCATGCTTTAGGTATTAGATTCTAGAAGCCAGCTTGGAAAAGCCTCCATGCTGCTTCAAGCACAGCTTGCTTAGAAGGAAGGAAGAGGCACCAATCAAAGTAGTGTGGAGGAGCTTTTCCTTTTTTCCACATAGCTGTTTTCCCTTGTGTTATTTATTCCTTTTTCACTTCATCATTGCAATGAGTAGGATAAATGTTAGAATGTCAACACAATCCCCCTAGCCCACAAATTCACTAATAAGACAAACATACAAACTCTGCCTTGTTTCATAAGCAAACGGGGTAGAATCTCAAAAGTCAAAGTTTTCAGTATTTAACCATGCCCTGAGATAATGAAATGGAAAAACACCAAATTCTTCATGTGAAAACTTGCTGTTAGCTACAGAAACAATAGTCCCTTAAGTTCTTAAATGATTGTTTTTCGAAACAGTCTGTATTAGGTGACTAATTATACCTTGCCTGGGGAAAAATTTATTTATATGAAATATGTCAATTATAAGAAATATAAGACATTCCATAAACAAATGCTTCACAGTCCACATTTTGGCAACCCAACAAAAGTTACAAATTTAGGATGGCAGTGATTATTCAAGCCTTTTGTTCCTTCTTTCTTCCTTCTTTCCTTCCCTCCTTCCTTCCCTCCCTCTCTCTCTCTCCTTTCCTCCCTCCCTCCCTCTATTCCTCCCTCCCTCCCTCCCTCCCTCCCTTCCTGCCTTCCTTCCTTCCTGCCTTCCTTCCTTCCTGCCTTCCTTCCTTCCTGCCTTCCTTCCTTCCTTCCTTCCTGCCTTCCTTCCTTCCTTCCATTTCCCTTTGGTGATATTGGGGTTTGAATTCAGTGCTTTTGCCTTGCTAGGCAGGCACTGTTATTTAAGTCATTCCTCCAGTCATTTTTGCTTTAGTTTTTTGATACATAAGGTGTTGATTTTTGCATAAGCCTGGACCATAATCCTCTATTTATGCTTCTCACATTGCTGAGATAACAGATACCACTGTACCCAACATTTTATTGTCTGAGATCAACCTTTATGAATATTTTGCCCTGGCTGTCCTTGAATTGCAGTCATCCTTACTTGCACCTCCCAACTCATTAGGATTACAAGCATGAATCACTGCTCTCTGCTCCATATATTTATTTCTACCCCCATTCCTATTCATAACCTCAACCAGGCAGTTTATTTTAACAAACTCTCTCTTCTATATTATTCATCCTGTTCACATTATCACACTAAAATCACTAAAATGAGATCTCATCATAAAAACACCTTGTTGCTTGAGTTATTCTTTTTAGGAGTTGAATAAAATTCCATATTGAAAGAGAATTATGAATTTCCCAGCTGGTATATAATTTGGATTAATGTGATCATTCGAAGATTCTGATATCTTTCTGAAGCAATGTTATACCTTACAACTTGGTTTTGTTGCTGGAAAGCCAACATAATTCCCCCTAGAGGTGATGCATAGGCAAAGTACTATTATTGCTATGGGTGGGATAAATGGCTCTTCAAGGCTCAGATATTTTAGATGTTGTCTCCATCCCATCATGATACTGAGACCTGTCAGAGCCTTTGAGAAGTAGCACCTAATGGAAAGAAGTTAAGCCAATGGTGGCATGCGTTTGAAGGGGCTAATGGGAGTTTAGTCACCAGCTCTTCCTTGCTTCTATTTGCTTCCTGGGTGCCATGAAGTAACAGAGCCAACTGATTGCATCCAATGAGGGATAAGCCCAAATCAACCTCTCACTCTTGCTTTAAGTTTTCAGTATTTTCAAAAAGCCAGACTAACACACAACATCTCCTCTCTCCCCCCCACCCACCCCACCTCATGTAAGGGTTGTTTATTAGTATTTCTAAGTATCCAGTGAAAAATACACTATGGATTTAAGATTTACAAATCTCCTTGAGCATTTTCATCTAAGTGACAAGGATTTGAGTTATTTACCATACATTGGTGGCTTGAACAGCATTAAGGTCAAGCCGGAAGTGCAGAACATTTTTACTTGATAATTCATTCAGATGTTACACACCATAGGCTTGTATGATAATTACGATTAACAGAAAATGGGAGGTTTCACTTAGCTGCAAAGTGTCGATGAGCTACATTTGTGATTTCAACCACCTACTTTGAGGCATTGTAAATAATAAAAATCTATAACGCATATTACCATTTTATGCACTCAAAAATAAGAGGGAAAAAATAATAGGTTTCTTTCAAACATATCCTTAAGAAATCTGGTTTCATTTCCTATTGGACTGCAGTTTGCCATAGATCAGCAACTAAGGGCCAAGCTGCTCAACCTGAAAATGATTATTTTTCTTTCTTGTCTTTAATGTTTTGGAAGTGGATCTAAAAGAACCTTTAGTATGCAGGGGGGTTAATTATCCTGGCAGTCAGTTAAGCTTTGGAAGTTTTAGGTGAGAACAATGGAGCCCTAAGAAAGACTCCCTGCTACCTCAGCCTGCTGTGAAGAAGCAGTTACATGTTGCCACCACTGCAAATATTGTTCAAATT
Source organism: Dipodomys ordii (assembly GCF_000151885.1). NCBI lineage: Eukaryota > Metazoa > Chordata > Mammalia > Rodentia > Heteromyidae > Dipodomys > Dipodomys ordii. The sequence continues at coordinate 1,103,566 of NW_012267255.1, read as the reverse complement.
ACCCTAAAATTTCCCTGCTTCTCTCTTCATCCTGACTCCTGGAGAGCAGTACTGTGTGGTGAGGTCATTTATTCTGTCACTTCGGCCCACTCAGCAATCACGACAACTACATCTTTTCACTCAATCTAACACATAAGGCTTTTCTGAAAGACCTTCTGTGACCTGCATGAGGAAAGTGATTATTCAAAACAGCATTGCTTCTCCTTGCTCTGGTGCTACCCATTCCTTTGCAGAGCCACTGAAATGCTCCCCAATTTGCTCTTCTCACTCAGATAAATTCTTCATATTCTCCTAAAGGAATGTGTAAATAAACAATCACTCTCACATCTTCTTTGACCTTTACTTTCAGCAGAACACAAGTCCTAGTCAGACTGCAGTCAGTCTGCCTGGGCTAGAATCCCTTTCTAGCAGTATGTTATGTCACCTAGTAAGTCAGAGCTCGGTGCATGTCTCTGTTGCTTGTCTATGAAACACAGGCAACAACTCTACCTACTTCATAGTCTTGTGAGAAATAACTCAAAATATAGGAGCACAGTGTTCAGCATATGGCAAGTGGCATCCAAGATTAGCATTAATTGTTATATATCCTGGAAGGACTTTTGATTTTACACTTATGAGGTGCCAGTAACTGTTTTAGTTGTGTGGTGAAATTCATCAGTGAAAATCGAGCAAACTCATAAAAAAAATAAGATTTTTTTGTTCAAAGTCAGGACTTCACATTATTGATTTATCCACAAGTTATTTCTGAAACAAGCAAGGGAAACAAGAATGAGTAATGATAATGTCAACCTGTAGGTTTACTTCTCTATTTTCTACCAGCACATAATCTACTTTCCACAATTCCCATTCTGCCCAACTCAACTCTTGTCATTTGCAATTTCATTGCTATCCATAGTGGAGCTGGTAGTATGTTAGATAGAATATAAATGTTCAGCACTGTTGATGTTGAAGTTGTAGCCTGCGTACCATACTATTTCATACACACAAATATAAATAAAATCTGACCATGCAGGAGTAACGTATTCATACAAAATTTATCCAAGAATATCACTTAAGTTTCAACTAAAAATTAGGTGACATGTGGATAAAGTTGGCACTGATACATTTTTATTTAAACACAAATATGACAGCACTTACATGAACTTGAGAAGTACTGCCATATATTTTTACAAAGGAGGTAATATTCATACTGATGTTATTTGATTATTTCACATACCTTGTTCAGAATATGTTGCATTAATTTTATTTGCATTTGGATAGTATAAAACTAAAAAAACTATGTTCTTTAAAATATAATTCTGGTACATTCAGAGACAAACACAAATGAAATTTTCAATATTTGAGAAAAAATAATAAAGGGGTCTTCAATACAAAAGGAGAAATAAATTTTAATAAAGGCCTACATTACTTGCAAATATAAGTATTAAGGTATATTTGGTTTTTATCTAATTATTAATGTAATTTAATATAAGATTTTGCAAAATAAGATTTTTCTGGTATTGTGTAAAAGCAAATTTTAGTAGGTATTAAATATTTTTATACAAAAAGCTAAGATCTTTATTAAATTACTAATTGAAAGTTCAAATATTTTATTATGTCTGCCAACATTAATTTCAACATTCTGATAACATTTCACATGTTTGAAACATAAGCTTTTTTCACTTCTCTATGATAAAGGGTAAAGCATGGTTAGCTTTGTGTGATTTTCTCTTCCAAGCAGATTTGCATGCATACATTGAATAAGCTTAATAGCTCTACATAACTGAACATTTTCACTACTTGTCCCAATAATACTTAGTAAATAAACACCAGGGGCTGGTGGCTCACACCTGTAATCCTAGCTACTCAGGAGGCTGAGATCTTAGGATTGGGGTTCAAAGCCAGCAGGAAAGTCTGTGAGACTCTTATCTCCAATAAACCACTCAGAAAACTGGAAGTGATGCTGTGGCTCAAACTTAGTAAATAGGAACCTCTTTCTCATTCTCTTCTTGTAAGTAAGAAGGCAATGTTATTTCCTAGTATTGTTTTATTTTCTTTATAAGAAATTTATTTTCTTTATAAGAGAAAAATAAAATTGATTAATTTTTTTCTTGGGACATGTAAATTTCACACATAAAGAATCATAGGCACCATATTTTCTAATGAAATGAATTTAAGGCATTTTGCCAAGATGAATATAGTTTCTAGTAAAACTATATAGTAGCTAGTTGAATATAGTGTCTAGTAGAACAAAAACTGTAACTATGAAATGCATGAAAGGTTGAGCCAAATAAACAAAGAGTATAATTATAAAGGTAAATCTTTAGTAGAATATGAATGTTTTACCCATTTAACTTCTGTCATATAAATTGTTGCTATAAAGCAAAACCACACAAAAACCTTCTGGCTTAAACACGTATTGACTGACTATTGTGTCTGGCATTCATGTTGACTGGTTGGCCTCAGGCAGATAGTTACAACAGGGGTTTGTCATGAGGATTCAGGAACTCACTAACTTGGGCATCAGAGATGTGCTATAACTGTTCACTATAATCTCATCAGGGGCAGCCTACCAAGACCCATCCATAGGTTCCTTGTGTCATATGGAATTCACACAGTATGTATTCTGAGAATCCTTGAGGAAGCATCTCAAAAATAGAAGGCTTTTATTCTTGATGCTTTTTTGTTTTTTAAAACTTTATTTTTTCAATCTTTATTTTCTTCTAGTTTTGTTTTTTTAATTTTTTAATCTAATTTTGCTTTAAAGGTGATAATAAAATACTTTTGTAAAGAGGATGTACAGAGCAGTTGCAGTTACATAAGTAAGGTAATGAGTACATTCTTTTCAAAAAATGTTACCCTCTCCCTCATTTTCTCCCATTTAAACCCCTCATTCTCCCAACCCCAAGTTTTAGGGTTCATTTGCAACATAGTGTCTAGTGAGTATCACTACTGCATTGGTTCACCCTTTGTCCCATCATTTCTGTGATTCCCCTTCCTTTCCCCAAATCAGATAAACATATATAAAAGACAAAGGGTACCAAAATGAGAAACAGTGACCAAGGTGAATAAACCAGAGGAGGCAAAAATGAAAGATAAAAGAAATAACTGCAAACACACACACACACACACACACACACACACACACACACACACACAAAACCTTTTATTTCCATACCGAATAGACACATGAAGAAATGTTCTACATTTCTGGCCATAAAGGAAATACAAATCAAAACAACATTGAGATTCCACCTCATTCTAGTTAGAATGGCCAATATTGCAAAAACAAATAATAACAGATCCTGGTGGGGATGTGCCTAAAAGGGAATGCTACTACACTGTTGGTGGGAACATAACTTGTTCAACCACAGTATGAAGGTGCCTCAAAAGACTAAACATATAGATCTCCTATGACCCAGAAATTCCACTCCTTGGCATTTACCCAAATGACCACAAATATGATAACACTAAAGCAACCAGCATAACTATGTTCATTTTAGAAATATTTACCATAACTAAGATATGAAATAAACCCAGATATCCCTCAGTAGAATGGATCAAGAAAATGAGATAGATAGATAGATAGATAGATAGATAGATAGATAGATAGATAGATAGATAGATAGATAGATAGATAGATCAGAATTCTATGCTTCCATCAGAAAGAAGGCATCATCCCATTCATAAGGAACTGGAAAGACTTGCAAAAAATCATATTCAGTGAAGTAAACTAGACCCAAAGAAACATAGGCTCCATGGTTTCCCTCATCTGTAATAATTAGTATACACTTAGGATAGTCCTAGCAGAGTATCACAATAACCAAATAGCTATGTACATATGACCATATAAAATGATGCTAATCAAAAATAGAAGGCTTTTATAGAAATTTAAATGCTTATTACTTACCTCTATCTAAAGTGATATATTTTATTGCTGATACAGCACACCCCAGTCACAAACCCCATCCAGGTTTACAAGAGAACTATATTTACCTGTCAATAGAGGAATGACAAGGCTGTTTAGCATAAGAATACCTGCAAAGGGGAAATGTTTTTGAGGTTGTTTTTTGAAAATATAATCTGCCATAAATCTTATGTTCTTTCTAAAGCTATCATGGTAATTCCTGAATGACAGACAAAACATGAATTTTACAAAACTGTTTGCTGTAGAGCCTTTAAAATCAAACTAAAATCAATTCAATAAAAGAACTAAAAGCCACAAAATTCCTGAGTTTTATGGCCTTACTAATGACTTTTTGGTTATGATAATTTAATATCGGGATAGATTTTAAAAATCATTAACAGTATTAGCATACTATACTTTATCTTTGTATTCCAAAAAATAATAACAAAGATATTCAATATGTATTTTTTTAGAAATTCCATAAAACCACGCTCATGATCAACTGCAACATCAACCTGAATAGGTTTGACATTTTCTAATATATAATTTGTTGAAAATTATTCATATTTTAAGAAATACTTAAGTCTAAATACATTTTAAAATTGATTTAACCTCCAAAACCTTTTTGAAAACTCCAAGTGCATTTTTTCTGTAGAGTACTATAAGATACGAGAAACCTCACAGATCAGTAAGTGCTGATGAGAGTTTACACATTCTCCCGTCATCACTAACCCATAACTATGGATCAGATCAGTAAAGTTGTTGTAAAATATTGAGCAATGTTTGATTTGAGAATGATTGCAGCTAAGTATGAGATCAATATGTAACAATATCGCTTTATATTCATCTAATCCAGTGATTTATTTGGCATTCTTCTATAGCAACAAGAAAGGCCCAATAGCCTCACACAGAGATAAGCCAAGGATTCTTTACCACAGACAATAACAAATGATTGAATGATTAACAGCTCAAATTCCTATAACATATATGCAATATTTTAGGAAAAATTTTGTGAAAACCTTGTCCTACTTAATATATAGATAAATGTTTACCCAGGTGAACTTCACAAATAACTTGATCTCAGGACTACATTCAAAGTTGTATTAATAAACCTAAAGTAGGTCAAATGCTTACGAGTGCCTTTTACTTCCTTGCTAACTGTGGATATGCTTTCAAGTTTAGAACATGCCTAGTTCTTCAAAACACTGTACAATCCTCATAATAACTTCTCTTCACCAAAGTGCATACAAATTATGATATATTATTAATTCTAGTTATTACAAGATTAATAATTGTATTATACCTTCTAAACTAATGTGAATTGGTTAACTTTCTTCATACTAAGTATACTCACCCAAGTATTTTTTAGGTTATACAAGCGTATCCAGGTCTGACACAGTTCTAAGCATCAGATACTGTTTACAAAACAATATTTTACCATATTTATCTGCCTAGAGATAAGAAAAGGAAAATAATTAGAATGAGAAAATTTGGAAATACAAATTTATAAATATAAGAATTCATTAAAAATTTTAATATATTTACTGAGATTAGTATTGAGTGTGTCACTTGAACTATATCATTCTTTCTCTTTTCCTAGCCATCAAGTCAAAGTTTATGGCCTACACAAGTTAGATAGTAAGAGCTGATTTCATTTACACCAGAAAAAGTTGAGGAATTTTTTTCAACTCACTACCAATATGTTTGCCTGCTACCTGCCACATCAACAAATCCCCAGGCCTGTTTCTCTATAACAGTGTACAAATGGAGAGATGAAGGTGTGTTCAAGGGAAAATGAATTTATGAATTAGTGAGCAGACGAAAGAAGCTTTAAATGAAAGCAGTTTGCAGGATGCCTCCCCTGAAGCTACACAAAATTGAAAAGGCATCTACCGAATCTTAAAGCAGCATTCAGCGATATCTTGAAGTCTACCCTTTTAATGGATGATTTGTATGCAAAACTTCCAAGTGAGATGAGAGTATTACAGACTACTGAATCAGACATAATCACCCAACACACCCAGCAGGGCAACTTGAGGGAATAGAAAACTGAAAAATCTCATGTCAAAATGTTTTCTGCTGAAACCACCCAAACGACACGGCCTACAAATATTACATACAGTTATCAGGTAGCCTTGGCTATGGCATAGGCCTCTCCCTTTTGAAGGGAAAACTGAGTAGTGCAAAAAAAAATAAATAGGTTGAATCCTTTATACTAATTAGGTTGTCTGTAAAATGTTGTCTCAGAGTCAGTGGTGATTCCTTTGGGTGGCACTAAGATGCTTGAAATGAAGACAGGCCATTATTTTGATTTTGTAATTAGGTATATTTTTCAATACGTGATATTCTGAAAGTGTTGTAAGTTTATCGTAACCCAGTGTGGAGGCTTTTATAGGGTGTCACACCTAATTATGAACGACACACACAAAATCATTTTATAAGTAAAAATTAATAGGTAATTAATAGCTATCTGTTGGGAGAATATGTACATGAAGAAGACCATGTGATGGTGGGGCAGCTTCTTCTTCCTACACTCTGAGAAATAAAAAACATCTTATGCTTACATACATAATAGCATACATTGGCTTCAGCTAATATACCTGGTGTAAAAATTGATCCATTTTAACCATTTTCTCATTTAAATCTTCAGAATTTTATGTTAGAAAATACTTAAACGTATTATAATTTATGATATACTGATGAAAGTAAAGGAAATATAACTTCTCTAAAACCCAGCATTTGAGAAGCTGAGAGAGAAGGACAAATTAGCCTAGACAACCCAGTGAGACCTGGTTTTATAAACAGATGAAAACAATAACAAAATAACTGTTAAGTAGAGTAAACCTTTGAGTGGTTATGGGTCATCAGAAATTATACCTATATTAATTAAAATATCTGAGGAAAAAAGCTTTATTTACAGGATTACATAAAATCAATGTATGTTTACATGTTTGTATAATCTGAGAAATAATATATATATAATATTCATTTTAGGGAATTTCCTCCCAATTGTCAAACATGACAAGATGAAAACTTATAGGGTAGATTACTAGGCTGAAACTCAGGCAGGAATTAATGCTGCTGCCTAGAATCCAAAATCTGTAGATTGGAAAGTCAAGAAAGTATTGATGATACAGTCTTAAGGCAATGTATTTTTCCTTTAGGAAACTTTAGTGTTTACTTGTGAGTTCTTGAACTGATTGGATGAGTTCCATCCATATACTTGAGGATAATCTCCTTTAACCGATGTAATTGTAAAATGATCTCAAAGCAGAATCCAGATTTGTGTTTGATTAAATATGTACAATTTATAGCCCAACCATCTGACACACATAACTAACAATCATCGCAGTCAAGAAGATTAAAGTGAGAGGGGACCCTGTGGAGTCCTTGAACTTGTTGCTAGTTACAAAAGTCTTTTGAGGATTATATCCACTTACACTATAGATGGCTAATCCAAAAGCAGACATAAACATATTTATGCAATCAATGTTTACACTGAACAAACGATTTGGAGGAGAAAATAGAGTATTTTTAATAAATGAGGCTGAAACAATTAGATGTTCATTTACAGGAATAACAATAACAAAAAATCGAGAAATAGATGGCACATCCACACAAAAACTAACTCAAAATGGATAGAGCTCTAAATAAAAAATAATATACTATAATTTAGGGGACATTTTTGAAAAAAAACTCTATAATTGTATTTCTGGTGAAATTTCTATATATAACAAGAAAAGTAAATCCTTGAAAGTTTTACAAGTTGAGCTTTAGTAAACATTCTGCTCTCTGAAAAACACAATTCAAATCGGGCACCGGTGGCTCACGCCTGTAATCCTAGCTACTCAGTAGGCTGACATCTGAGGATCGCAGTTCAAAGCTAGCCTGGGCAGGAAAGTCCTGTGAAATTCTTATCTCCAATAAACCACCGGAAAACCGGAAGTGGCTATAGCTCAGGTGGACGCTAGCCTTGAGCTGAAGAGCTGAGGGACAGCGCTCAAGCCCAGAGTTCAAGCCCCACGACCTACAAAAAAGAGTCCAGAGTATGATAGAAAATAATTGCAAATCATATATCTGATAGAGGAATTGTATTTGAAATATACAAACGACTGTAAAATTCAGCAATAGAAATAAAATGACTCAGTGGGATGGGCAGAAGATCTGGATACCTCATTAAAAATGATATGTGTATCATAGATTATATGAAAAGATTTCAGTATCCTTAGTTATTAAGGATTGAAATAATACTGAAATAGCACCATGTGCTGATAAAAGTAACTGCAATGACTAAAATCAGAACAACCCAACAATATGAATTCCTAGCAGAAAAGCAAAACAATAGAAATTCTTGTTCACTGCTGTTAAAAATGAATGTAACTACACTGGAAAAATGTTCAGAAGTTTCTTACAAAGCTAAGTACAGAATATTAATTATATATAATTTAATACAATATATTATATAATTTTACCATATGATCCACCAATTATAATTCTAGGTATTGGTCCAATTGATTTGAAATTCATTATTGTAAGCAATAATGTCCATGCATATTTATTAAACCCTTATTCATAATAAACAAAATATCCTTCATTTTAAAGGTGAATGGCTAAAGCAAAATGTGATGCATCCATAGAATGAAATGGTTTTGTGGAGCTAAAGAACAACATAGACAAACTTCAAACTATACTGTTAATGGAGCAAAGCTCATCTGAAACATTCTGTACAATGAAAAATTGCATATGTATGAGGTTCTGGAAAAAGAAAACCCTTAAAGACAGAAAACAGATTGATTTTTGCAGGTGACAATGGGACAATAGGCCTAAAAAGATGTGATTATAAGGCTTTGTGTTTAATTCAGTGAAATTATTCTGTACTCACTATATACCATAGTGGTGATTCACAACAGTATGAATTAGTTGATCTCATGGTGAACTAGAGTTTATGAAAATTTTTAGAAATTATTTAGGAACTTGAAATATCTTAGGATATAATGCAGAATATAAAGAATATGATATCATAACAAAAATTAGGTACAGAAATCTTGAGAATCTGGAAGTGGCACTGTGACTCAAGCTGTAGAGCACTCACCTTGAGCTGAAGAGCTGAGGGATAGCGCCCAAGCCCAGAGTTCAAGCCCCACAACCAACCAAAAAAAGAAAAAGAAAAGAAAGAAATCTTGAGAATTAAAAAATTAAATCAGATATAACTCTAAATAAGTAAGTGATCATACCAAGAATGTCCCATTAAACCTTTGAAGTGGAGGGAGCCTTTCCCATTAAGAGGGAACAACAGATAAAGCAAAATGATCACATTAGTGTTTCTGACTCTCCTAATATTCACGACATTTTATCCTTCAATCTGTACACATCTCTTTTGCCATCTCCCCTTTCTTACTTTTGGATTCAACATAGTCTCTACATATCGCTCATTATCTCAATTTCCAATTCTGGTTCTATTCCCTATGCAATGGACCTATTAACTCAACAACTAATAGAACATTCCAACATTCAGTCTATCCTGAATTACTCCCAATAGAAAGTGTCACGTAAAAATGTAGAAACTAGCTCAGTTTTGTTTGGTTTTGGTCTGTCTGTGGGGCTTGAACTCAGGGCTTGGGCACTATCCCTGAGCCTTTTTGTGTTCAATATTAGTGCCCTATCACTTTGAGCCACAACTCCACTTTCTTTCTTTTTAATATCTAATATTTATTTATTATGTTCAATTTGATTTTATTGTCAGAGTAATGTACAGAGAGGTTACAGTTACAAACATAAGGTATTAAGTACATTTCTTGTCCAACTTGTAACCCCTTCCCTCATTTTTCCCCATTTACACTCCCTCTAAATCCCTCCACAGTTGTACACTTCATTTGCAACACACTGTCTTGTGAGTATCACTGTTTTATTGGTTCACCCTTTGTCCTTTGTTCACCATTTTGTTGTTCCCCTTCCGTTCCCTAATTCAGATAAACATATAAACAATACCCAGAGTATCAAAATCAAATACAGGGACAACATGGGATAAACCATAGGAAAAAAAAAACATAAAAGAAAAATGAAGTTCATATAGTACATTAAAAATATCATCAGCAATGAAAAGCCTCCCCACTTTCACTAGCTCAGTTTTGATACCTCTTAGGATGTCTATAACCATCAACATATTTAAAATATTCTGACCTATTATTTTCCTTCAAAACTATATAATTCCAGAATTAAAATGTTTTATCTGTATTCCATTTCACAATATGTAAAACATTTTCACATCTCTTATTCATCAAAATTTTCCATAACAATGAAATACTCAGCTAATAGTTGACCCATATGAATTTTTTGTTTAAGAATAATAGCAGCTACCAATTTAATTTTTTCTTTTTTTATTGTGAAAATACTGTACAGAGGGGTTACAATTACATGGGCAAGATAATGAGTACATTTCTTATCAAGCATCCAATTTAATTTCCATTTCACTAAAATTTTAAAATCCTAAACCCAAAATCCAATACATCTTATAGATTGATAGACATGACTGATAGACTGATGTGAAAAATCTGAGAGCATAAAAAATGTCATGTGACAATCACTTTGTTTCTACTACTATTTTTTGAAAGCTACATCTCTCACCGCTGACATAAGAAATCCTTCAAAAATAAGCATATTTCCCCAGCTGTTTCAAATTTCCAGCTGTAGTCATACTTAGAGTTACTATGAAAATTGTCAATCCGTTGTATATTCTTCCACTTATGGTATATCCCCTGTGGTCAGTGTACTTGATTTTGGTACCCTGCATCTTGTATATACATTTGTCTAATTTGGGGAGGAGAAGAGAAATAACAAAACGCTGAAACAAAGACATTGCAACAATGATACCCACAAGACAGTATATTGGAAATGAACTTTACAACTTTGGCCGGGGAAAGGGGTGAGGAGGGTTGGAGAGGGAAGGGATAGTGGCAGAACAAAGGAAGGGGTAACAATGCATGACAAGAAATGTACTCATTACCTTACCCATGTAATTATACCCCTCTGTACAGCATCTTCACAATAAAATAAAATTTAAAAAAAGAAAATTGTTCATCCATGGGAATCTAAACTTTATAATTAATCCTTAATCATAATCAGCCAGAAAACTATCATACTTTCTTATCTCATGTCTACATTAACCCAATAATCATTTTTTTGCCAGAAACTAGTAACTACATGACAGAAACATTCCCCTCACTTCTTGTTTGGACTCCTCTGTAACATAAGACATCACATGTAAACTTATTAGAACATCATCCAAAGCCAAATGTTTTCATTCTTTTTAAAAAAACAAAAGGAGATTTCTGCTCTCTCAAATCAACTTGTTTTTCTCCTAAGTAAATGCTCATTACTAAATTCTCTATAACTGGGTTTTATTTTATATGCCTCCATATCAAGTAATAACCTTCAATGACCTTTCAAAATTCACCTCTCTAATTATCGCTGACAATATTACAGAGAGTAGTGGACAAAATCAAATGTAGCATTTCAAATTATTATTTTCAGGCTATATATTTGTGTTCTAGAACAATTTGTCTTAAATGTCAGAGTGAAAATATACTCCCGGCCCTCTGTAAAAGATTGTGCTGAGCACTTATAGCATGGAACTTTTAATTTTGTATTACTTCCTAACAAACAAACTCAAATGCAGTACCTCATAGCATAAAACCATTATTTTAGTATACTCGAGAATTTTGGAGGTCAGAAATTCTACTAGCACATAGTAGCTTAGGTTTTCTTTATGTATGGAGCTCCAAATGATAGAAAAACAAATAACTGGAAAAGGTGAACCTATAGTATATACTAACATGATGCCTCATTCGCACACACACACACACACACACACACACACACACACACACACACACCATGCTCTGGACTAGGCTGGGATGATGCAAAGTTTAGTAAGCTATGACTGTCAGTCAGGATATCGCTATGTGATCAAAGAATATAGTTTGGGATCTTTACAGTATGACTTCTGAGTACCTAGATGGAATAGTCAATGCACAAATATTCCAAGAGTCCAAGACAAAAACTGACAGACTTCTTTTAACGTGGTTTCCCATATCCAGTGCATCACTTCTGAACATGAGTTGTGTTGGGTATAGTACAATTTGGAGGAAGGAATGTGGGAGCAGTTAGACTTTGCCTTTTGCTTGATAAGTGATAGCATTTTATTGAAGAAAATGATGGGGGCTGTAAGATTTATTGCATCCAACTTCAAGAAATACAAGTTTACAAGGTAGCCCACAGTAAAGTTGAATCGTATTAAAATGACAGTATGACATTATCTCTTACTTCACTGGTTCCAGTACAGTAAGGACAATCTTCACATTAGGTCATAACCGTAGATGTATGATGAATGGCTGATTCCACTTCAGTTTTTTGTTGTTGTTGTTGTTGTTTCTATTGGGAGAATTCTCCAACAAGAAAAGTAATCATGTAATGTTGCTACAGGTGGTATCCAGCATGCTCTGAGCACCAACCCTGAAAAGAGGTCACTAGGGTTCGAACACAGCCAGCACTGAACTAAACATAAAAGCCAAGACCCTCACCACAGGATCACAGGAACTGATTGATCTTGCAGAGCTAATCAATTTTTATTTTTTTACTAAAGATAAAGTTGAGAGACAGAATGTCTCTTTCCTTTCATAATTAAGCTAAACATGAAGACCTGTGCCTACCCTCAAGTTTTTAATCAGACACATGTAAAAAGCTCCTCCATAGCTAGAAAAAGAAAACCTTAAGCTGATATACTACAAGAAGCAAAAATTTAAGGATGAAGAGAAAAACTGAATAATATCATCATAGCTTCAGATTCTAATGCACATGAAATCAAATCCAGCCTTGACTTCCAAAGTATACAAGCAAAAGAGTTCCCCTTTGACACATAGTAATTTAAACTATAGTGAAAAGGTTCTCAGATCTTTTAAAGCCTACTTCCTTCTGTTACCTAGGCATTAAAATACTAGAAATAAAATCTTTAGCAAGGGATAACATTGAATCAAACAGGTTTATGGAAGAGAGAATAGATAATGTGCTCTCTGAAAGGACAGAAATTCTCATACAGATAATGTGGAATGAGTTGCAATGTCAACTTTGAATACAACAGCATGATTTATGATGTCAATGCTCACGTGGTAAGAAATCTTACCAAGGAAAGTAAAAAGAAATACTTTGAATTTGTTTGTTTGTTTGTTTTTGTAAGTCATGAGGCTTGAACTCTGGGCCTGGTTGTCCCTCAGCTCTTCAGCTCAAGCACTAGCTCTACTACTTGAGCCACAGCACCACTTCTAGTTTTCTGGTGGTTAATTGGAGATAAAGAGTCTCACGGACTTTCCTGCCCAGGCTGGCTTTGAGCCAGATGTTCAGATCTCAGTCTCCTGAGCTAGGATTACAGGCTGAGCTTGGATAACAGAAAGCATGGGACAAACAGTGAAGCACTGTAATGGCAGAACTCACTAGACACTATGTGAGAAGGGAACTATACAACTTGGAGGGAAGGGGAACCAGAGGGAGGGGAAATGGGAGAAAATGAGGGGATAACACTGTTCAAAAAGAAATATACGTGTTACCTTACTTATATAATTGTAACTCCTCTGTACATCACCTTTACAGTAATTTTTTTAAAGATGCAGACCTATCCTAATGACCAACAGAGGTCCCTCCCTTATGAATGCTGTTTATTATGTAAGTCACTCAGACTAATTATATAACTGACAGTTAGGAGAAATTAAGAGAAAACATATAAAACACAGGCCACTGGTAGACAAAGAGAATGGGCATTTGTTGCCAATAATCCTTCAGTATCCAATTTAGTCAAGGCAAATTTTTGTGCTTTGGCTCAATAAGTCTAACACATTGAATTATGAAAGTGGTATTTTAGGAATATTAAAAATAGAAATGTCAAACATTGGAACTAGATGAAAGAAAGGCATTCCTTAGGAATCAATTGAAGCCAACAAGATTTGAGAATTTGAGGGTAAAGATTATGGGAATATAAATGACTTTAGGAATATATATGGCTATGTGACCTTGAGAAAACATTATGAAAGTCTGGGTGACTGGCCTCACTTCAATAAACGGGCCATTCCTTCAATAAATTCCATAGGTAAGCCCCATTGTAAGAAAGGCATCTTTAAAACCCTAGTGGAAGAGTGGGAAGCTGAGACAAGAATTATTTTTTCTTCCTCATTTACTTACTTTATATGAAGAATTTATCAATTGAAGCAATAAAAGTAATCAAGCTAACTTGGGTCCCTTCATCTATGTGACAAAGGAAAACTACAATTGACATGTCTATGGTCAGAAAATGACTTACTCAAAAGTATAGTATATTACTAAATTAGTGCAAATCACAGTGAATCGTAATAAAAAAAACTGACTGAAGCATATCATTCAAAATAATCATATCTAGCTTCTAAACACAGACAACCACAGCATCTGTTTACAATCTGAAGACTAACTTGAGGGCCTGCGTTTTTCTATTTTCAGTTCAGAATTTCTAGATCTGTGTGACATGTGACAAGACTATCATTGGATGATCTGTGTGACATATGACAAGACTATCATTGGATTTCTCCGGAGACTCCACAGAGCTGTAAACCAACTCATTGTGCTCAGCACAGTAACCAGGTATCACTGGAGGAAAGAAAAGAACTATGTGGCAGTAATTCAGAGGCTTTGGGGGTAGATAAGAATCATTAAGAGTCATGTTATAAAAGTAGATTTCTAAGCCTGGTCTCTAGACATTCTGAGTCAGTATTTGGGGGGTGGGCCCAGATTCACCATTTCAATGAACACTCTCCTTCGAGATTCTGTTACATGTGTTCAACAGATAGTGCAGTGGGAAAAGGATTAGTGAAAATTAACTTAGTGCTCCATCCAGCATACCTCCATAACAAATACATTTTTATTATTTCAAGGAACACATCATATTAATGTGATTTGTTTGTGTTTTATCTCACTAGACTATGTGCTTCTTAAGGGCATGTCTTGGTCAGTTAATTTTACATCACTAGTGCTAGAACAGTGGCTTTAATGAAAGAGAATCTAAAGTTGATGCCACAAAGTGTAAATAGGTTTTTCCAAGGACTAAAAGAGATTTTTTTAAGAAATACAATTTTGTCAGAATTCACAATTTCCCTGGCTATTCTTCCACCAGTATCTATTGTCTCATGCCATATCTGAATTCTCATTTAAATTGTGGTAATTATTCCTTCTCTTTCAACCTAATAAATTGGTACAGAATTATAAACTCACATTCTGAGAAGTGGGAAATTAATAAAGTTTGAGCTAATTTTGTTTTGTAGGCTTCTGGTCATGGTGGGAGAATTTGTTCAGACATCTTTCTAAGTATTTCTTAAAATAAGAGAATAATAAAGATTTTTCTTTTTCATGATTATTCATTCATTTATTCATTCTGCAAAATCATGTCACTTATATACATGAACACCAGCTACCTACAATGTTAAAGCTATAGTTCTCTGAAACTGAATTGGCATTCTCTTTCTCCCTTGGCTCTGACTTCCTGCATCTCTATTTCTACTTCTAACTTTCTTCACCTGTCACTCAACTACAGTAGCAACAGCTCTCCAGTCAAATTCTAGCCTTAGGGACTTAGCACTTGCTGTATGAGTTCAATTCCCCACCCTCATCTTCTCACAGTTTACCATCACTCTTTAAGTTGTAGTTTAGAACCAGCATTCCTGGTTTTCTTTTCTAACACTACTTCCTTATTGTTTCATGGAATTTATCATCTTTGAACATACTAAAAACTCTTTATATGATAATTATTGTTTGGTTTCTTCCTTCCAAATCCTCATCTAATGTGAATTGCAAAAAAAGTAAGGATCTTGGAGGTAGACCAAATATCTACAATAATGCTTGGCATAGAGTAAATATGCAGTAATTTAATCATTCAATTCATCCAACCAATATTTGAATGTCACTGTGTGCCAAGTAGTTAAGCAAATAAGTCAAGTCTCAGTTCTTATGGAACTTGCATGTTTAATATGGAATATGGACAACAACCAATAAGTATATAATACAATGCCAAATACTGACAAATGCTTGGGCAGAAATACAATATTACAAAGGATAAAGAATGTCTGAGAAAATATTTTTATGAGGTGTATAGGCATGTAAGCAAAGTCTTGAGAAAAAATTAAAGAGAAACAAAAAAGTTATAGTCATGTTGATGAAGCTTGAATCTGGCAATCCTATTGGTAAATAGTGTGATACTGGGTAAGATAGTTTGTCATGAATTAGTTATAACAGGAAAATCACAATCTTCTTCAGAAGTTTAATACTGGATTTTAAATTAGTTCATATACGTTTAAAGTTCATGTCACAGTGACTTATGTAATAAATACTTTATAATTGGGTATTATTGTCTTGGTGTAGAGAATAGCAGAAGAAAACTAGCAATGTTCACATGCTTGGCACCTTTACAGAAGAAGGAAGCCTTTGTGGCTTGATGCTGCAGCCAGTGAATTAATAGAAAGAAATGGGATTTGAGGAATATTAGTAATCAACCATATCATGGGCACATTCTCATGAAGATGGCAGGGAAGAGCCCATGAAGTCAAAACTACCACGTTCCTACTGACTGGAAGTAAGCATTCCTTTTAAAAAATACTTTATTGTAAAGGTGATGTACAGAGGGGTTACAGTTACATAAGTAAGGTAAAGAGTACATTTCTTTTCCAAAAGTGTTACCCCTTCCCTCCTTTGCTCCTTCTTCCCCTTCCCTAAATCCCCTCCCCTTCAAGTTGTAAAGTTCATTTCCAACACAGTGTCTAGTGAGTATTGCCATTACATTGGATCACCCATTGTCCCACCAATTATGTGGTTCCCCTTCCCTTCTCTTCTAGCATAGTCTTTGAGTGCCTACAAGTTTCAGAGAGTGAATCAGTTGACCCTGAAGAGATTTGTGTACAAGAAAACAAGCTTTGTGATGATATACCACTGGGGTTTTAGGCTTATTTGTTATTGTAACAAACATAACTTGTCTTAACCAGCAAAATTATAAGCTAATATTATGAATTATGGGTCGTATTTAACAACAAAAGAAACAAAGGGTACAAAATCAGAAGCAGTGGCCACAGGGAATAAACCAGAGGAGACAAAAATGAAAAACAAAACAAACAACTGCAAACAGTACACTAAAAAGAAAAAAATCAAAACAACCACAAAAAAACCTCTTGTCTACATATTGTGGAGATAATTTCAATTAGCATCATTTTGTATGATCATATGTTCATAGCTATTGGGCTATGGTGAACCTCTGCTAGGACTATCCTAATGTACTCATTATTACTAACCTAATATACTAATTATTACAAATGAGGGAAACAATGGAGCCTATGTTTCTTTGGGTCTGGCTTACTTAACACTGTTTTTTCCAAGTCTTTTCCATTTCCTTACAAAAGGGGCAATATCATTCTTTCTGATGGAAGCATAGAATTCCATTCTGTATATTACCACATTTTCTTGATCCATTCATCTACTGAGGGGCATCTGGGTTTATACCATATCTTAGCTTTGGTATATAAGTAAGCATTCTTCTATAGGGGAATGTTACTCTATTATTCTTCTGTCAACTGCTGTAATAAATTGTCTTAACCCTTTTACCTCCTCTCTAAAAATGCTTCAAACTTACAGGCTAATGCAACAGAAAATTGTCAACTTATAATTGTTACCTTATATCTTATTGGTTCTTGTAGGTCAGAGC
Source organism: Dipodomys ordii (assembly GCF_000151885.1). Taxonomy (NCBI): domain Eukaryota; kingdom Metazoa; phylum Chordata; class Mammalia; order Rodentia; family Heteromyidae; genus Dipodomys; species Dipodomys ordii. The sequence goes on along the minus strand of NW_012267255.1, from coordinate 1,085,921 downwards.
TTCGTTCTTTCTGTGTAGTCTAGGGAAGAATTCATTTCCTTGCATTTTCCAGTTTCCACTTGCAAACAGCTTTCCTTGGCTTGTGACCCCTTCTTCCACCTACTAAGTCAGCAGTATACTACCTTCAAATTTCTTGATGACTTTAGATTTTCACATGCTTCCATCATTACATCTCTTTGTTCTTTCCCTTATTAGAAACTCTTGTGATAACTTTAGCAACATCAGAAAATATGGGAAAATCTCCCATCTCACACTTAGTATTTAATCACAGCTGAAAAATCTTTTGTCATATAGACAACATCACAGATTGAGCAATGACGACATAGGCATTTGGGTGGAGAGACATTATTATTTCTTCCACATTAGCTGTGACTGTTCTACCAAATGCTAAGCTGACTGACATAAAATTGCCCAATTCAATTCTGCTGCTGAAATAGCCAACTATACCTAAAAATATTTAGAAATGTAATCACCTCTCAACACACATTCAAGAGTCCTATTATTCTTTCAACTAATTAGATTTGCACAACTATTATCCCAATTATCCCAACAAGAGACTATGATGGGGAAAATGATGCTCAAGAATATGAGCACTGAGGAAAAAGTTACCAAGATTAAAATCTACCTTATTTGGCTAATCCTTAGCTAAGCTCTATCAATAGTAGTACATCTCAGATCTTCCTTCAATGATAGAATAATAATGGTGTTCATTCAGTAGATTCCCTCTGAAAACTTAAAAAAAAGATGCATGTTCTATTGGAAGTACTCATAAATGATAGCATGTTGTTAAATATGACCCATAATTCATAATATTAGCTTATAATTTTGCTGGTTAAGACAAGTTATGTTTGCTACAATAACAAATAAGCCTAAAACCCCAGTGGTATATCATCACAAAGCTTGCTTTCTTATACACAAATCTCTTCAGGGTCAACTGATTCACTCTCTGCAACTTGTAGGCACTCAAAGACCATGCTAGAAGAGAAGGTGATTTCTAAAAATCTGACCAATGAGAAAAAGAATTTGAGAGGGGAGCCCGGGGTGGGGGAGAGGAGGACATACATTACAGATTAAGCACTCAAGGGAAAAAATGAAACATCTCTGTTCTACATATAATTTATCACAATTAATCCCATGATTCTACACATTTTCCATTTATACTATATAAAGTATAGTCACTGTGTATGGAAACAGAAAAAGATGGATTATTTCAGCTGATTGCACAATGGCATATATATCCCCATATTTAAAGTGAGTACTGATCACATTAACTTTAACATTGTTTCACTTCAGCTGTCATTTCTATGTATATGCCTTAAACGATCATTTCTTTGAACTATTGCAATATTCTTACTGATTTCATTATTTCACATCCCTATATTTTTGCATCCCTCAAACTGGTCATCTGATATCAGCTCCTCTGAAGAAAGAGCATTATTGATAATAAGATAGCCTAGTTTGATAGTTAATAGTCATGGACCTGTGGCAGGCAGATTAAGATTCAGTTGGATAGGTTATTAACAAGATATATATCTTAGAAACATTACTTAAACTTCCTAAGCCTCAGCATAGTCTTGAAGATTAAGATGTTTATAAATTACATATTTACTCACTGTAAACCTGATATTGCCATAATTTAGTTCACATACTGAATGACTAAAGAATGAAGCCGTAATCTTAACATGATGACCAAACTTTTTACAGTCTGTGATGATCATAATTTTCTGTCTAATTTTCTTAGTTTCACCTCTCACCATATACTTTACATGGCAGTACCACTTTCCAACAATATAGTGGACTCTTCTACTTCTTTAACTATACACAGATGAACCAACAGGAATCCCCATTCTCTCTTGAGAACCTGTAGAAAATTCCCTGAGAGCCCAATCTCATGCTCAAACGTCCCCAGAACATGTTCAATAATTATTTACTCAGAATGAATTATTTTCCATTCTCCTTGTATATTCATTGTGTTGTTTGTCTCTTGGTTTGTTCATCAGCAGTCTTCTTTTCTTCTGGAATCACTACCAAATTGTTAAGGCCTGTCCTGTCTTTCAGTTCATCACGTATGACCGCGGGTGCTCTTTTGTACCCTAAAATGCAGATTAGTAAAAGAGATGTGAGACCAACCCTCTTAAGCTGTGACTTTCCTGTGGTATCTTATACATGAAATGCTTGCTGAACTGCACTCTTTTACATGAAGCAACCTGAGGAATCGCTACATCATTTTTTACTTTTCCCTCTGGATTCTTTCATAATCCACATATCTCCTTTGAATTGCTTTAGTCAATTGTAAACATGAAGCTCTAAGGCTAAGGACTCTACTGTTTGTGTGTCCCAGAATCAAGCTTTGCTTCGTGAACAGCAGGATTATAATGTGGCTCTGATTTTTGCTATATGTTAAAATATGTGTTGGGTAAGGACCAGATTCTCAGCCTGTATAAGTATAAACATTTTATCCAAATTGCCTACAATGTGATCCACCTCACAAAAAAAGTATATGAAAACAAAACTTTGAAGCAAGATATTTTTCCCAACTTGAAATGGAATAAAATATAAACTACCCAGGAACATTCCAACACTTCTTTTTTTTAATTAGCCAGTGAAATGTGCCAAAAAATTTAGTCCCCACTCCCAAGTGCTAGCTTATCTGTGAAGTCTCACCTGCATCACCTCAGTGTGCAGTGTTCCCTACAGAAAATTTGACTTGATTGTTTGCATTCCTAAGAGTAGAAACTAGCAAGGTGTAGAAAAAGATCTCCCTCCACCTCAGGAGGCTAACAATGCTGAGTTAAAAAGGATGCCTTTACTCCTTAGTAAGATACACTTTATCCATGTACCATACTGTCTCTGGGCCTTAATTATCTCATTGGAAAAAGTGGAAATAACAACAGAGATTTCATGAGGTGGCCATGAGGATTAGCAAGATGGTGAATGTTAGGTATAGCAGATGTGTGACATTTGAAATCACTAGGTTTATGAGAGTTGTTAGTTCCTCCAGATACTTATTTGGTCACTGGGTAGCCCAGTGCCCAGGAAATACTTGTTTACTGGATAATTTGTAAACTTTGGCTACTTGAGGGTTACATAGGCTTCCTTTGACATCCATTATCTTTCATGTCAGTGAGCGCTTCTGATTTCTCTACCTGTCACTTCACAGTGAACAATGACCTATACCTGGAATTTACTAAGTGGACTGTTACTTGAATTAGTGTTCCAGGATTAAGGATTTGAATATGGTAAATGAGATACATACTGAGGATCTTGTGTTAAAGAAACATTGCTTTTATGTTCAATTTGGAGATAATGATCTCAATTTTAAAAAATAAAATCAGTAATAATCTCAGAGTACCCATTAAAATGTATTTATCTCTTTCTTTGAGTTTTACCTTGTATATAGACTGTGTGTAAATACTCCTGAGCAAAGTATCTGCTAAGAAGTTGTACATTTTTCTGTGAACAAATGTGTATGCCCTTTTAGAGAACATGAACAGAGGGATAGGAAAAGTAATTTTAATATCAGACTAAATTCAAAGTGGGTTGGAAGGATGGGTGAAATTGCTGAAAGGGGTGACATTGATCTAGATGCATTATATTCATAAACTGCTTTTGTTGAATGGTAAAAGAAGAAAACACAGAGAGGGGCTGCAGGGGTGAATATGATTGAAATACACTGTATATGTACATATGAAAATAGCATAATGAAACCTACTAAATACTGTTAAAAGGAGAGCAGAGGGTTAAGAACCCTTAAATTTGATCCAACTAGATTGTATTCATTTATAAACATATCTCGATGAAACCCTTTTGTCAAATTAACTTATAGTCATAAAAATATTAAAAGGAGAAAAAGGAAGTCCAAAGTCTGCATTTTACAGTCTGCATTTTAAAGGAAAAGTCCAGTGTGTTCTATAATCAGTAAAATGTCTCTATCCTTTATAAGGCAATGTCACTTGCAGTCATCCATTATTTCCTTTATCAGGAGAGTGGGTCATTACTAAACACATGATGCTAAAATGATAGTGTTCCATCATGTCTTGGGCATGAAATGACAAAAGGACAAAATAGTTTCCTTTCACTTTATAAATTAAAACCTGTAAACTGTAAAGTAGAATGGATTTCTAAGCTAACATAAAACTCTTTTTTATCTTTTCCCAAGACCAAAGGGAAATATCTATGATAGGCCATGCCTTCAATCATGCATTTTACAACGGTTCATTAAATAGTAAGGCCAGATAGATATGTGACAGTTGTCACCTTGGCAAATACAGCAAGCAGCGACAGAAATGGTTGATACAGCCAACTAGAGGAAGAAAAGGAAATACAGATTACTTTAATTCAAATCTGGTTAGCCCAAATCAAGAGACTTGAGAAAAAAAATTGTAGGAGTGGGAATTTTCCTCTCTAGCCCTTATATAATCAAAGTAAATAGTGCTGGCCGCATTGCAACTACTCAATAAATATTGACGAATCAACTTATCCAGTGAGAGAAAACTGAAGATTTGGGCTACTGGAAGTCTGTTCTCAAGAGCAGAAGAGCTTTTAAGTAAGGTCCGAAAGCCTTGGGGACCAAATGAGGCAGAGAATGCAGCTGCTTGGAGACCACACAGACTCTTCCAGCCATCTTACTTATTAGCCACCTAGGCAGGGTAAAGCTCAGGAAACCAGAGGCAGGAAAGGGAGGGGGGAGTTAGCCTGACAAGGACACCAACTGGCTCCTTGCATTCTGGGATGGAAGGATTCTTTTGTTGGCAAAAGAATCTTCTAGGTCTGCAGGGCAAGGGCTCTCCCAGCTGTCAAAACTCTCTCTTCACGTACCTGGTGAAGTGCCAAACCACAACTGTCAGTCCGGAGCTGCTGGTTACCATGCTGTACCTCCCATTTACTCCTCCTTGCCACTCGGCCTGGGGCATTCTGGAAAGAAGCTATGTTCACATAGCTGACCTGCTGACCTGCTCCAAATCTAGGAAGTGTGCCAAGAACCTGGGAGCACCAGGCACCTTGAGGCCAAGCAACCCACTGTGTGAAGCTAAGACGCTGTAGAGAAAAGGGTCAGGAGAGAGAGAAAAGCTCTACTCATTTCATTGTGCTTGCATTGGCATCATAAAGAAGACTTTTTTCCCCTCTTGGAAGGTAGACCCAGGAGCAACCTTTGCTACTATGGGAACAGCTGTAGTAGCTCTTTAGGGATGGCCAGGTTCCAGGATTCAGGGTTGGCAATCTGAGAAACCTCTCTATTTTTTTTTTTTTTTTTTTTTTTTTTATTTGTGAACATACTGTACAGAGGGGTTACAATTGCATGGGCAGGATAATGCGTACATTTCTTACCAAGCATTGCAGCCTCCTCCTTTGTTT